>NC_045139.1:31500748-31826269 GCF_008831285.2 Nymphaea colorata | reverse complement strand
GGGCAAAGCCAGAATGAGGGGGTTGCAGGAAGAGATGGGCAGGGTGTAACACTGATGTGATGTGGATGAGGGAGCACATGGGCTGCTGGCTTTCCGTGGCTCAGAGTGGATCATGCTGTGGGGGCGAGGAGCCATCCTTGACGTAGACTCGTGGTTCTTCAGGCTTCACATGGGTGGGGCAGTCGCCCCTCCATGAGAATGTTCCCCGGGCTTCAACCTTGCTTTGTCGGCGTCGATGCTTTGGGATCTCCCCTCTCTCTCTCGCAGTAGTATTTGTGACTAGCGAGTGGTCGTTGTTGAAGCCACGTTCACAGCTCAGAAGCTCGCAAATTTCTTGCTGCCTTCAAGGCAGCCCCATGTGATCGGCTAGCAGGGAAGACGACAGTTTTCGTTTAAAGGCTTGCACTTTGGTCATATCTTAGAAAGCGCCATGCATTTCTCTTTGATTTTTTCTCTTCTTTTAGCAGCTGAATTTTTTATACAAGTTGCATTCCATCATTAAATTGGAAAGTGGAAAAGGAATACTTTGTCATTTTGATTCAATGTCCGACGAAATGGTAAAAAAAAATGATTAATTTACCAGATAGTTGGCAGGAAAACAAAGATGTAAGATCAGTTTTTTAGATTAATGAGCTTCTGCAGCCGGGGAAACCATGCTTCAGCAGAGCTTGTGATAGCAAACTGCCCCACCACATCAACGAAGGAAGGTGGGGTACAATGGTCATGGCTACCTGAAGATGTGCAGGCAAACAGAAAGGAGAACGGGCCCATCTGCAAAATGGAAACGGAAGAAGGAAATTGTGGGCGCAGATGATGCTGGAACGGTGAGCTTGAGATGGATGAGGAAGGTTTCCCTTGCTTGAAAGTGAGGAAGGTGTGGTAGAGACCCCAAAACTGTGGTTCTAAATCTTCTGATATTGGATTTGGGGAGTACATGGGTGAACCTCTTTGAGAGTTCAAGGCATCAAATGAAGACTGGGGAGTCTGATGAAAACCAGAGTTTCCGTTGTTGGGGAAGAGAATGTTTCTGGTTAGACTGGCTTCTGAAGAAGAACTGAAGATAACCATCCATAAAAGCAGCTGGAGAGTCGACGGCTGGAAAGCTTCTGATTGCTAGTCGATGGCTTCCAATCATGGTGTCTCCAAATTGATGACTCAATGAGCGCGTTATGTGGGTTAATGTTGAAAATGATGGTTGCCATTTTTATCTCCCACCCGTTGAATCATTAACGTTGAGAGGAACGTTGGACGAGCGTTGGAGAATGATCTCCTTGGAAATTTCCATACTGCCATGATGACCTTCCTGTTGCCTTGTAAAGAGCCTTTGCTCTCCTTGTTCCTTTTGTTCCTTAATGGGATTGGAACATTATATTATGTATTGTTTTCTATGCACAACACAATGAAGAAAATCACACGAGGGGTGTGAAGCTGTTTCTCGTGAACGTAGGTCTGATTGACCGAACCACGTAAACTTGTGTGTTCTTTTATTATTTGATCTATTTTCTACATGGTATCAGAGCGGGTACTCTAAGTTGGTGTTTCTCCATGGCTGCAACAAACGTGGCGTCAGATTTTTCGATTGAACGAATACTCGTTCAAGAACAGGTACCAAGTTCAAAAATCACCTCTATTTTGCTAGATGGAAGAAATTATCTCTCTTGGTTGAAATCTGTTTCCTTATATCTTAGCGGTAGATCAAAACTCAGATATGTTGATGGAGAAATTACTAAACCAGAAATTCATGATGCTAAGTGTAAGGAATGAAAATCGGTCAATGATATGGTTATGTCGTGGCTTTTAAATTCTATGGAATCAAAAATTGCTGAAAATTTTATGCATGCTACTACTGCCCGTGACATATGGATTAATGCCCAAAAATTGTTTGGTGAACAAAATAATGTGGCTCGGATGTATCAATTGTTTTGCTTGATCCATAGTCTAAAGAAAGATGATCTTTGCATTGCTGATTACTATGGTAAAATGAGACGTCTATGGGATGAATATGACCTATGTACCATGACTTACTAGGATAATGCTCCATCAAAAAGGCTTAGAGAACATGAAAAAGCCTTTCAACTTCTTGCTGGTCTTGGAAATGACTTTGAGCATTTCCGAAGTCAAATTCTTATCTCGCTGGAATTACCCTCAGTCAACAATATCTTATCTATGCTTATGAGAGAAGAAACTCGTAGACCTGTCATGAACTCAGATCAACACAAGCCACAAGCTATTCCATCACTTGATGGTTCAGATAAGGCAGCATATACTACTACCAATACCACTGCCTTTGCTGACACCATGGGAAAGAAAGACAACCACAGTTTCCTTGAAAATAAACCAAGAAACCAAAATCTCAGCAAGTTTACCTGTACCTATTGTAAGAAGGACGGATATACCCATGAGAGGTGCTGGATATTGCACGGGAAGCCAGACCAACCTTTGATTCGTCGATCAAATGAGCCTACTGCAACAGCCCATTCCGCTGCTACAAAAAATGTTGACGTGGCTGCTCAGTTGAAAACTATTACAGAACTTCTACAAAATGTCTACAAACAAAAGGAAACAACTGTTATGGTGGCCAGCTAGTGCAAATACTTCAGGTATGTTTTCTACTCACCTTGATTGGATTATTGACTCTTGAGCAACTGAACACATGTGCACCTTAGTTATAGATCAATCAAATATTAAACGTGCACATGGAAATGACTATGTGATTATTGCGGATGGATCAAAGGTAAAAGTAGAGGGTATTAGTAATGTTCATCTTCTTGATTGTGAACAAAATATTAATGCTCTAGTAGTTTCTAGTCTATCTACAAATTTATTATCCGTTTCTAGGCTCACTAGGGAATTGAACTGTGATGTTATATTCTCACCTCATGATGTGGTTTTTTAGGACAGATTGTCGAAGAAGATGATTGGTAAAGGAAGATTAGCTAAAGGTTTATATGTATTGGAACAAGAAAGCAAAGCCATGGTTGGTAGACTTGATTGCTCATTGTGGCACAAAAGATTGGGCCACCCTTCTAGCTACAAACTGAATTGTTTATTTCCTACATATTATTATGATTGTCAAACATGTGATGTGTGTCGCTATGCTAAAATGAGTAGACTTCCCTTTCCAAAGTCTGATACTAATATTGAAAATTCCTTTGATTTGGTTCACTCTTACGTGTGAGGTCCGGCTCCCGTGGTTTCATATTCTGGTTTTCGGTATTATGTCACATTTATAGACGATTTCTCAAAGGTTACATGGATTTATTTGCTCAAATCTAAAGATGAAGTTTTCGATAAATTTCAAACGTTTTATAATATGGTGAAAAATAAATATGAAAAACAAATCAAAGTATTAAGGACTGATAATGGTACTGAATATAAAAATTTTAAATTTGAGTTTTTTGAAAAATCACTTGTGTGGGCACTCCTCAACAAAACGGAGTTGCCGAAAGGAAAAATCGGCATCTTCTTGAAGTTACTCATGCTTTATTATTTCAAATGAATGTCCTAAGATTTATTGGAGTGATGCCATCATGAATGCTTGTTATATTATTAACTGATTACCTAGCAAAAATCTTCAGGATCGTGCGCCCCTTGAAATTTTGAAGGGACATAAGCTCAATTTAAACCACATGCGAACCTTTGGATGTGTTGCTTTTGTTTCTAGGCAGCGACAAAACATAGATAAACTTAGTAGTCGTGCTCTTAAATGTATTTTTCTAGGGTATTCTATCTCACAAAAGGGATACCGTTGCTATAGTATAGAAGAAAAACGACTTTTTATCTCCAAAGATGTTGTGTTTGATGAAAACACACCTTACTTTCATCACTCAATACCAGAAAATCGTATTATGAAAGAAAATTTTCCTCCTCCATCTAACGTTCTTGATGAGACTTGCCTTCAGGGGGAGATCGTGCTACCAACTATGGATCCTTACAATGAGTTTACAGTCATTAGAAGAATCCAAAATTCACCAGATGGATTCCAAGAGGCCAATACTGAAATTGCTGCTCCAGTCCATCATAATGATACCCAAACCACTATAGTGGCTGCCAGCGAAAATGACACCCAAATCACTATGAGAAGATCAGAGCGACAAGTCAAGCCATCTACTCGGTTATCAGATTATGTCACTTATACTTCTACAAGCTATCCTATCGAACATCATATTGGATACGAGAAGATTAACCACATGTATAGAGCATATATATCAAGAGTCTCTAATTGTTCAGAGCCAACTACATATGAAGAAGCCAAAAGAGACTCGATGTGGTTAAAAGCCATGGATAAAGAACTTAGTGCCTTACATCAAAACAAAACTTGGGATATTGTTACGCTACCTCCAGGAAAAAAGGTTGTTGGGTGTCGTTGGGTGTTTAAAATAAAATACAAAAGTGATGGGAGTATTGAAAGATATAAGGCCAGACTTGTCGCAAAAGGGTATACACAGACTCAAGGCTTAGATTATGAAGAGACCTTTGCGCCTGTGGCAAAGATGAATACAATAAGGGTGATATTATCAGTTGCATGCAATTATAATTGGCCCTTATATCAACTTGATGTTAAAAACACTTTTTTGCAAGGAGATTTGAAAGAGGAAGTGTACATGAATCTTCCTCCCAGACATCCTCAACAAGCTAAGAAAAAATTGGTGTGCAAGCTTCACAAGGCAATCTATGGCTTGAAACAATCTCCAAGGGCATGACACTATTGGTTGAGTAATTTCTTAGAAGAACATGGTTTCGTAAGAAGCAATACTGATAACTCTCTATTTATCAAACGAAAGGATGGTAATCTGGTTATCGTACTTGTATATGTGGATGACATTATTGTGACAGAGACTGATAAAGAAAAGATCATGAGAACTAAAGAACTGCTTCGCAATGTTTTTGACATAAAGGATCTGGGAAAGCTTCGTTATTTTTTAGGCATTGAAATTGCTCACTCAAGCAAGGGTCTATTGTTCTCTCAAAGAAGATATACCTTAGACTTGCTTAAGGAAGTCAGAAAACTTGATTGCAAGCCAGTACAAACACCAATTGAAGTTGGACAAAAGGTTGAAATTACTCATGATGATCCAGTCTGTAACAAGGAACCCATAGAACATCATTGGAAAATTATTCATCGCATTCTGCAATACTTAAAAGGAACTCCAGGACAAGGCATATGGTACAAAAGGAATGGTCATCATCAAATTCAAGGATTCACCGACGCAGATTGGGCAGGGAGTTCAGACAGAAAATCTACAACTGGCTACTGTGTGTTTGTTGGAGGAAATAGTGTGTCTTGGAAAAGCAAAAAACAGAGTGTTGTGTCCAGATCTAGTGCTGAAGCAGAATATCGAGCTATGGCTACAACAGCTAGTGAACTTACATGGATTAAAACTCTTATATCAGAAATTGGGCTACAAGTTCATCTTCCTATGCCTTTGCACTGTGATAATCAGACTGCTATTCATATTTCAACAAATTTAGTTTTTCATGAAAGAACCAAACATATAGAAATAGATTGTCACTATGTTCGTGAGAAAGCACAAAAAGGCGAAATATCTACCCCCTACATGAAGTTCAGAACAGCTGGCCGACGGACTCACTAAGGGCTTGACTCGAGAGTTACATCAGAAAATATTGAGCAAGTGGGGATGTATGAATATCTACACCCCACTTGAGGGGGAGTGTTGAAAATGATGGTTGCCATTTTTATCTCCCACCCATTGAATCATTAACGCTGAGAGGAACGTTGGACGAGCGTTGGAGAATGATCTCCTTTGGAAATTTCCATGCTGCCATGATGAGCTTCCTTATTGCTAATGTTGCCTTGTAAAGAGCCTTTGCTCTCCTCGTTCCTTTTGTTCCTTAATGGGATTGGAACATTATATTATGTATTGTTTTCTATGCACAACACAATGAAGAAAATCACACGAGGGTGTGAAGCTGTTTCTCGTGGACGTAGGTCCGATTGACCGAACCACGTAAACTTATGTGTTCTTCTATTATTTGATCTATTTTCTACACTTAAGCTTCTAGAACTAACACCAGATGTTGAGCAGAGTAGGACAAGAAACCAATTCATCTGGTGTTTTCTGAAAGTTGGAGAAAGTGACACGAGGGTTGGGGGCGCGGGTTTAATTTCCCTGCCGTCCGTCTCCCTCTCTCTCGCGTTTCTGCTTCTTTCTCTCCGATCATCACCGGCGGCAGCTCAACTTTCCGGCGACTGCAGCTTTTCTCTCCAGTCGACGCATTCCACAAGTCTTCCACTTCTTTCTCTCATGCGAAGGAGCTCATTTCCCTTGACTCGTAACATTAAACCTGATCCAGCCACGGCTTACTCCCACGCAGAAGGCGACCACCCCAAATGCATTTTCCGGCGAATTGCTTAATACCATTGAGCGAACGTGTTTCTGAACATATATTATCATCAGATTAGGGACAAAAACTAAATCGTTTAAATATGATGTTTAAATTGTTTTTTTTTTTTTTGCAATCTAACGTTACCCATAGGATAATGCAAAAGATATATGAAGTTGATTTTTTTTATTTTAATAGTGTTTTTATAATAAGAAAAAATATAGGTGTCTCATAACATAACATAAATTTTGATAATAAAAAAAATCTATGCTCTTCACGAAACCAATTTGAATCAAAGCATGTTTTATATAAGAATAGTTTTCATCAATATAATGAAATATTTTTATTCAAAATAAATTTTTAGCTAAAAAAAATAAATGATATTCTTTTGTCCCTGATCTAACGGTCCAGTTTCTATCAGTTTATCAACTCATATTTGAGTGGTGGTATTTTTATTTTATGTTACTAAAATAACTCCAAAAAGTTTTTTTTTTTTTTGCTGAAAACTGTGACCAAGCAATTGACCATCACAAAATATATCTTGTGTTACTTTTATTGGCTCACAATAAAAACATAACTACTATAATAGCACGATGATTTCAATTGAACTATATATATATATTCCAAAGAGCGAGGAAATGGATAATTGTCTACCTAATCAATCTTTTAGCCTTGAGAGATAAGACTGTCATCAATCCGTTGTAGTCTAGTTGGTTAGGATACTCGGCTCTCACCCGAGAGACCCGGGTTCGAGTCCCGGCAACGGAAATTTTTTGTATTTCTTTTTCGGTTTGCTTTTCTCTCACCAGGAAGAGACCTCCCCGGAAAACTGTTGTAAATTTTTAGTGCTGGTTTGCCTGTATAAATTACTGGCTGATTTTTCTAACCTCTCGTGATTCTTTTTTCCTCTGTCCCTCTAACAACAAACACATGCAAAAGTTCCAAATAGATCTTGATTGCGTCTACCTCTGTTCAATGTGGTGAAACTTTTCCCTGATAACGAAGAAATCATAGTTCTTGGGGGCATTTCATGATACTTCAAAAAAATTCTACTCAACAAGTGAAATTTCACCTTTTGGCAGATTTCCAAATCAAACACGGTGACCTTTCACCCATTTCAATACAGTGTCTAGTCGAACAGGTAAGCTATCGTTAAGATTCATACTTTATTAAATGTTTAAGCATCAACCAATGTGCATATGAATTCCTTGATTGGACCTGTTCGATTTTAGATCTCAGATCCAGCCATGATGAGCAGGATCCAAATTTAATAACATAAGCAGTTAACAAACTATTTCCCACTTCATGGGAAGCGGGGATAACTGAAAAAATAAGTAAAAGAAAAGAAAGCCAAGAATGAGATGAAATTATCGGTGCAAGGATGATCTCTGATTGTGTACAAGTGTTTTATAAATCTATCCCGAAAGATTGAGGTAGATTCTTTATGATAGATTTGTGAAATATTCGTCCTAATAATATTTCATGAATCTATTCAATTGAGATATATTCATAAAACAACGTCAGAGTGTTCTATCTACCAAACGATGAGCAATTTGGTAATGGTAACAAGATTACGCAAACCTTGTTCCAACCTTTGGAGCAAATTCATAGAAAAGTAAAAAAAAAAAAAAAATATTTCTATTGTCTGATGGTCCATACAATATGCATAATGTTTGACAATCAAATTGGTTTGGAGTATGTATACGATATCTCCACCTATGAATCCAGTTTCATCATGCGATTATTAATTTGGAATTGGGGAGCCTGGTTCTAGACCCAGGAGGGTCCGAGCCCAGAGTCAGACCCGAGAACAATAGGGCACTTACGAATTCAAAATTTGGTTCCGGATGGTAAGTCTACAAAGAGGGTAGATGCCCCACTGCGTCCAAAATATAGCCATATGGCCACAGCATAACTTTTTAGTAACAAGTAAAAAAAGGCACAGAGGGAGATCCAAACATCAATCCGTTGTAGTCTAGTTGGTTAGGATACTCGGCTCTCACCCGAGAGACCCGGGTTCGAGTCCCGGCAACGGAATTCTTTTTTTTTTTTTCATTTCTTTTTTCACAATATAAGGTGCTTTTGGGAAAGAGATTTGACAACCTTCTTGATGACGCTTTGGAAACCTCATCAAAAGTCCATATTGCTTTTCGTGATTGTTCGTTAAGGTTAAGACTTTGACATGACAAAGCCAGATTCAAATTTTATTATGAAGCAATCTGCTGAATTCGAATCTTAATATATATATATATATATATATCCAAAACCTATTGTAGTAGCCATGCAAGGACAACCGTAAGGGACTAACCACACTGTCCAATCCTTTCAAGGCAAAAGCCAATCCTAATTTCATTGATCCAAACCAGCAAAAAACTGGTAAGAATATTGCTTAATAAATATATATAAATATATATATATATATATTTATACATCTAGGATTTTTTGGCTGAGGGGTGCCTGAGTCATCGACATAGCTTCAATCTCATGGGCCACGGAGCGTGCCAGCCTACATGTATCTCCGCTATTGCTTCTTGAGTACCAACCAAGATGGTAATGGAACCAGGTCATGATGGAATGGCTTCGAGTCCGGGGTTTGAACTTAGAAGGGTTAGAATCAAGAACAGTCGTTGCATTTTAGGGATGGTACATTTTCTGTTCTTGAGAATGCCAAGATGAAATTTCTCCTTTTGTTGTCTCTAGAAATGATTTGTTGAGATATGTAAATACCTTTTTAAAGGGTGTTTAATAAGAACATTATTCTTGGAATGCATATTCCAAGTATCCATGTTCTATAAACATTATGGTCTTATTCAATAAAACATGATGCGATTACAATTTTTTCTTTTTGTTCTAAATTGAATAATCAAACATTGGACTAAATTACTCCATGTTTTTGAGAACAAGATCATGGTGTTCTTAAAATATGTCACTGATTCAGGCGATACAAATTGTTTGAAGTGGTCTGCTCGGATTTGTGGACCCTATCGTGCCGCGATCATATGCACAACTTCGAGAGTTACTTGTATATTTTAGGAATATAAATGTATGTTATAAGAACACAATGTTTAGGCCTACTAATGCAAACCCAATCCTCAATGAGTATTTCTTTTGTTAAATTGGGCCACCTGCCTACCCTCTTTGAAAGAGGTTCGGATGTGGAACATAACTAGAACTTTAGACAATGATAAGTATTGCAACACATTCTTCCAACAACAATCCGTTGTAGTCTAGTTGGTTAGGATACTCGGCTCTCACCCGAGAGACCCGGGTTCGAGTCCCGGCAACGGAATTTTTATCCTTTTCGAAAAATTGTTCCTGAAAGTGAAGAAAACCTGCTTCTGGTTGCGTTGAAGAAAATTTGAGAATCACTTGTGGAAGCTGGGAATCGGTGAAAGCTCGTGTACAATTATCTTTGGATCAGAATGTCTCAGATTCTCAGTGAGATTTGTCAATCAAACCGTAATGGACCTGCATGATTTGATTTTTTATATATATTGGTGCCCTTTGAAAGTCTCAAATCCTCCACCACTGAGTCTTTCTTGTGACAATCGAACAATTTGATTTAAATTACACTGTTTATTTTTAGTCGTCTTATACAACCTCTAGACCAACCAGAGAGAGCAAGATAGCTGTTTTTTGAATGAACGAAGAAATGCTGGAAGTGAGAGGAACGGATAAAGGTTCTGCCAGTTGAGTGCTTCTTAAAAGTTAAAACCATGTTTTTCTTTTTCGTAAACTAAAAATTGCAGGTTCAATTGTGAGCGAAATCAATCATGCAAGGGAAACCACAGATTTAACGCTTCTTTACCTGAACTCGACTTAACTGAAGTTGATCTCTTCCCATCAAATTTCACCTGTTTACCGCTTTCAAGCCAAACATGTGGTTTAGTGTTTCATGGATGTTACATTTCCTGCTAAACGTCACCTTGCTTTCAACAGATAGAAACCAAAACTCTGTGATTAGGCAACCGTATCTTTCGCACCATCATATTTGTATTTCAAGATAGTGATTTACTTCCACCTTCACATGCGAAGAATTAAGTTTTCATTTTCTTCTGGTTCCTTACAGATCTTCATTCGCTGCCTACTTTGTTTTCTTGAAAGGTTTCAGGACCAGGAAGATTTTCCATGGCGGATTCTTGTTCCATTAACAGTAGGAGCAGGACCTCTGCGCACTTGGTTGATGGGTTACTCGGGAAGTCCCATGATTCAACTGCTTTGCAAGTGGGAAGCCACCCGTAACACTGGCTATTTTCAAGCCATTGCTTGCGGACTTCAAGCAAAAAATTTTATTTCTTCAATAGAAGTGAATGGTGTGTGTATCCAGGACGAAGGGGAAGTCTTGCACATTGGAAACAGAATTCTTCCAAGAGCTCCTTGGCGTGGTTGGGGGTGAAGGAGGTCCTCTGCAAGACTCTCTTTCGAGGCCTCTTGTCTGTGATGACGAAAATACATTTTTTTATTCAGCTCTACCACTAATGTTGAAATCAAAGAGAACTTTTTCTTTTGACGGGGATCTCAATGGAAAAAAACAGTAGAAGAAAGTATTTAACATGCAGAATGGTACATTAAATTTTCGAGTTATATCTTTTATTTAATCAAATTATCAAAACATCTTAACACAGTGATGATTCACAACAATCATCACAACACAAGGACACCAATATCTAAACAGAGGAAGCAACTTAAGAAATAATTTAAAGCAGACAGAGGACTGATACCAACTGAGCTTTAAAGATGGCTCTCATAGATGAGTTGGGCAGCCAGGAGATCAACCACAGCAGAACCAACAGACTTGAAGACCGTAATCTGATCACTACAGCTCCTTCCAATCTTCTCTCCCTTGATCAATTCAGGCAGTGTCGCAACAACATCACCAGGCGAAATCACTCCCCTATCAAACGCTCCCACAAGCTCCCCAGCTTCTGCAAACGCAGCCTCACAGTCAACAAACACCCTGCCTCTTGCAATAGCTTCATCGTCGCATTCCTTCATGGATGGAGTGAAAGACCCAACCAAGTCCAGATGCACTCCATTCTTGAGCTTCTGGCCCTCAACAACAGGCACTTCAGAGCTTGTAGCGCAGCTGACCACATCTCCTTCTCCAATAATGTCACCCAAGGAAGCACCATGCACAAACTGAACCCCATTAACTTCCTCCTGCAACTTCTTTACCAAAGATATGGCCTTCTCAGCTGTTCTATTCCAGATGAACACCTTCTTCAGACTAGGCCTCACCGTGAGGTGAGCTCTGATTAAATGAGTAGCGAGGGCGCCTGCTCCGACCATCACGAGAACTCCTGCGTCCTCCCTCGCCAACTTTCGAGCAGCCAGCGCCGACACACAGGACGTCCTCCAAAGGGTCATTTCTGTGCCATCGATGCATGACAAAGGCCTTCCGATAGCTGAATCAAAGAGAAGGTACGAAGCGTTGATCCCCGGCAAGTTCCGGGCAGAATTCTGCGGGAAAGACGTGACAATTTTGACGCCCAGGTATGGGAACACCGAAGTGGAAGGCCATGAGGGCATGAGCAGAAGCGTAGAGGACGAATCTATGGAGAACTGCTGGCGATGGGGACATCGAACTAGCTCTGTAGCCGATGGAAGAGATGCTTGGAAGTGATCAAGGAGGGCAGCGTAAGATAGTTTTGATCGAATTCCAGCCGAATCAATTACGAAAAACTCTCTGCTCCTTTTGGGGACATTTTCCTTGTTCGTATCCATTGACGCCATTGTGGTAGACGAATCACTCGAGACTTGAGGGTATGTCTGGTATCAAAAGATCTGATAGCAAGATTAAAGGATTCAGGAAAAATGTTTCCAGTTCTTCACATTCCGACATCTGCGCCATAAATCATATTGTTAGTTCGAGTACCCAGGTTACCAAAGAATTCAGAATCGACGAAAATTCATGAAACGACTACAAGAAACACAAAAATCAAACGCGTTTACAGTTAAAACTTGCCATGTTCCTAAACTCGACGACCAACCATGAGAAGTTATTAATAGCATTCAATGCTTTCTGCCCAGCAAGCAGAAACTGCGAAATTTTTCCGGAATGTCAGCCAAGCAAGACTGCAATGGTCGAAGGAAAATCTGCAATCCCCTGAAACAAATGCATCAATGAAGACAAGCAGCTGCAGTGGAAAAATTCCGAGTGCTCGTCACTTTCAATCGAGAAAAGGGAGCAACTCAGGAAATACCTATTCAACAATCCGCAGATTGACTGAGCGCCGTCGATTCCAACCTCCCGCCTCTCGTGCTTCCCCATTTTTTTAGGGCCTCCTTTTGGCTTTTTCTCTAGTTCCCATCTTCTTTTGTGGAGTGGGCGCAACCACCGGCCGGGAGGGCACATCAGCCATAGAAGTTAACCAAAACATTTAAAGGAGAAATTCTCTATTCATTGAGTCAACCGATACGAGACTGTATCGGCGATTCAGCTAATATATTCACCATATCGGCTAAAATGAACCGATACGTACCGATATTAATGCTAATAAATTTTTCATTTTTTATTATTAATGCTAATAAAAAAGATAATGGTTATCGATTTTCTGCCCCAGGCAGTCCATTTTGGCACTTTAAGTTCTGGAGTGGACCTGAGTCAAGTCAACGGAAGGAGGACTTTTGGGTTCGTAAGTCAATGTAGGAAGCTAGACTCAATTAAGACACTAAGTCCGGTCCGCTCATAGAGTCGCACAAAACAACCATAGATTCAATTAAAAATCATGTACTAGAAATAACCTTCTAAGTATGACACGGCAAGGTGGTCCACCTTCAATTCAAGCACAGATCTTAGAACTGTCCTCTTCCTGTATTTTCCATGTTATACACAGGACTTGCTCCTTAACTTTGTTCTCACTTGAATATGTTTACATTTAATTTGCAGTAACCTTCTCGAGCTTTAAGCAGGTAAAAGAAACAAAAAAATAGCATTAATGCTTCTTTTTAAGTAATTGCTAGATCTAAAAATGGTTTAAGATGTCTGTAGAAGAATGTTTTAGATAATTTGGCCCCCAGCTTCAAGGGGCATAGCGCAACAACGCGGCCCACATTCAAAGGGTTTGAAGTTTAAATCTCATGGTCATTGTCTGTGTTCTGGTGTGTTGCTCCTTTGAGTTGCAAACGATAGCAAACTCAACAGTCGAGTTAAGGAATGTATCATTGGTCTACCCAAACCCCAAAACAAGTCAAAACCCTGAAAGAAAATAGATATAGCCTTGGAGGTTTTAGGTTGAATGTTAAGAAAAAATTGTTGGTCCCCAAATGGAGGTGCATTAAATTGTTAAGGCCCTTCAAACTTCTATATTTTCAACATATATGTAATCGAATTTAATTCACACAATTTAATTCACCTTTGAAGGACATTTTAGACTCAAGAAATAGTTCAACTTACATATTTGCAACTTAATATCTGTATGATCTCCTTAAAACCCATGGTATAAATGATTTTCATCATAAGATGGTATATAAGGGTTTGGTAACTACATGTTTTCACTAGAACACACACATACACATACACATATATATATGTGGAGAGAGAGAGAGAGGGAGAGAATTAATTTGATATTATGGAAAAAAATCATTTACATGAAAAAATTATACAAAACTAAGTGATAATTTCAGTTACATCGTCCGAGAAAATGTGAATGACACCGGCATCACTAAAAGAGCTGAAATACTTTGAACAAAAAGTTGCATGATATGGCCCTTCCTGGATACAAGAATATGATGGGAGACTAAAATAGCTTTTTATTGCTTTCCATTAACAAAAAGATGAGGAACAATCTTGCATAAGCAAGAAATAATAAGGATACAAAAAAAGCATGAATAACAAATCACTCAACGAGTTGTGAGACATTGTGATAATACAACTAACTTAACAGTTACTTTCTACATCAAGAAGACAAGGCTGAAAGATATTGAATGACATTGCCCATTAACTAGTTTCAGATTAAAGGCACTCAACAAGAAGCCATTAACTAGATGCCGCCCTTTTCACATCCAATTAACTGAAATGCATGCTACAACCAATGAGGTGCAGTTTCATTTACTTTGATGAACTTATTCATGATAATAAAATGACCAAAAGTTCCTGAACATCCAGCATTACCATTAGTTGGTTTGTCTATGAAAACAAAACAAAAAACCGCAGTGAAAGGCATTAGACAAAACCAAGAACAGCTTGAAAGAAGATCAAAGAAGGTTTTAGAAACCTTTCCGACCCCAAGGCTGAAAGCTTTAAAAGACGTCCAGCGGAGCGATCAAAGAGAAGGAGCGATGCATTTTCAGCAACGAAATGGCAACCTTGTTCAACTCTGTATCTACCCAGCAACACATGGTCTTTAGCAGCATGGGAGAGTGGATCCTGAATAATAGAAAAGAAGAAGAGACGAGGGAGACGAAGATGAAGCAATATTCAACCAATTCGCTTCTATAAGGCTTGACGAGTTTTAATCGTTTTTGGATTAACCCTAGATTCAACAACACTGTGAGCTTTTATACCAACCTCATAGGTTTTTCGGTTTCCCAGCTAAGGGTTATTATCTGTGAGAGATTGACAGAATATTAAAGGTAATATCAATCAAAGTCTTAATTGATGAAATTTTTCTTTGTTTAGAAATCAATTTTCCAGTTCAATCTCGTAACTGCAAGTGAGCCCTCTAACAGTTACCAGATGAAGGATAGGGCTTAGGGCCTTATCCAACATCTCCCACTTGGCCATAAGACTGCCAATTTACTTTCATTATGTGTGGGTTTCCTTGATGTTTAGTTACATGTTTTTTCATATTAGTTTTTTCATCGTAACTTGAATTTTATTCAACGTTTGTAGTGAGGTTTCATTTCAATGATTTTTCATCGCAACCTTTCAAATATATCTTAGCCACATACAAACTACATGCTTGGTAAACAAGTTTTTAGTTATTCCCTTAAGAGATTTGCTACCATGTCATTTGTATGCATATATTCAACTGAGATTTCATCTTTCTCAATAATTTCATGCACATAACATTTCTCGAAATTATTTATATTTATATCGGGTATTATACCTTGTTGTGCTAGACTCTTATCTTGTTTATGCTTACATGACTTAATCTTTCATGCTATAAGTTTGTACCCACATCACAATCAATATAAACAAAACTAGAAGTTTTATTCATTAATAGTTTGAACATACTATATGCTTTTACATATCTTCCATCAAACATGGTCCTTCCATGTTTTTCCACTATAACTTTCTCTGAAACAAAACGAACTTCAAAACCTTTCTCAGTCAAAGCAGGGACAAACAGTAGGTTCCTTCTCATAAAGGGGACATACAATACTTCAGTAAGAATGACACTGGTGCCCCAACATTTAGTCGATATGACCCGACTCCATAATGTCACGACATGAGTTATGAGTTATTACCCATATAGACCTTTTGCATTCCCGTACTCATGTCTTCAATATGAATCATACCTTCTTTTGTCTTTGCAATGTGATGAGTAGCCACTGAGTCAACCCACCAACCAATCAGATCTCAATATGTAAACAAGCACTCTGACACAATGGAAATGACTTCCCTGTTGGAGTCCCCTTGATTTCTCCTCCCGTTGTTGTTGTCTTAAACATTAATGTCTTTCTTGTTTGGAAATTTTGTCATGCAGTTCTTCTTGATGTGTCCAGGCTTTCTGCATCTATAGCATTTCACTACAGTTCTTTGAGTTCTTTGAGTTCCTGCAAAATTGCCTTTAAACTTGCCATCGTTTTTCTTTTTAAATTCTTTGGGTTTTACATGCACATGACTACTGGCTGGTTTTTTCTGGACAGTGGTTTGTTCTACATCCTTTCTCTTGGCCAAACGTTCTTGCTCAATAACTAATTGTATGGGAAGTTTCTTTAAAGTTAAAGTGTCAAACTGGAAACTCAGTATTGTGACAACCATATTCCAAGAAGGTGGTAGACTATTAAGGATGGTGCATATCTGCATGTTATCAGGTATAACATTTCCCATTACGGCTAAGTCTTTAGCCATGACCAACATTTTGTTAACATGGTCAACCACTTTATCTGACTCCATCATTTTATACGAGTTGTACTTTTCTAAGAGCAACCAAACATGCATAGTGGTATTGTATTTAGAAGAGATTGTGTTAAACATCTTCTTGGCCGTTGAACAGTCCTCAAACATCCTAATCAAGTTATCTTCCATGAACATTAACACGATGGTTTTAGCCATCAAGTCATCATTCTCAAAGGCTTCATATGCTCTTATTTCTTCATTTGTAGGCTTATCTCCTAAAATAGGAAAAGGCTTGTTGATTACATGAATCAACTTCTCGAGAGTTAAAGGCCAACATGATTCTATGTTTCCATGCATGAAAGTTAGTTCCATTGAATTTTTCGGTTTTGGCCAGTTTTGAGGCTCCCACTGTAGAAATCATTTTAAAATTTTGAATTTTAATGGCAAGTAAAAAACAATAAAAAGAAAAATAACATAAAGAATATCACATTAGAAAATCTGGAATAATATTCTACAACATGACTTAAAAGTAAGGAGATTTCAATATTAATTTTTTTTTAATGTGAATTTTTCTCTTTTATTTTCAAAAGTTGTATTCAAGACCCCTTATAACAATTTCAATAAGTTTGAGGGTACCTATACGTAATTGTGTATAAAATCCCGGGTTTTTCTCTCGAAATGCAAAACAATTTTTTAGAAATTTTAAAAAGTCTGAGTACCTCTACGAAATTTCACATAAAAACGCGGTTTTCAATGAAATTTACTTTCGTAAGCCTCTTTTTGAAAAAGTATTTAGCAAAAACCTTACGGAACTAATTTCTGAAAAATTGGACGGCGTTCGTAAAAATATTTCTAATAAATGGACTAAATTTGTAATTTTTAAAATTTGCGTATGAATAGACCCTGAACCGAGTTTTTTCTCATTTTTCGTTGTTTTCTTCTCTCTCCTCTCGCGAGACCTCTGCTCTTCTAGGGTTTGCCGACCGTCTTCCTCTTCACTCGGCTGCCTCTGCAACCAGCGTGACCCGTTTTACAGCGCGAGGAAGACGCTGTTACCGACGCGAGGGTGACGGCCTCTGCTACCACTGGGCACCGGTCGGCAAGCAGCAGGTGTTGCGAAACAGTCTCTGCAAGGGTTTGGGGTGTTTCTGGAGGTGCGACCGGCCAGCTCCAGCGCCTCTCAGCAAAGAGGGGCTATCTGTTGTTGCAGCGTGGAAGATGTCCGGCTAAGCACCAGACATTCTCGAACCCTCTGCACTCGGTCTGGGTCGATTCAAAAGAAATTGCCGAGAGCAGTGGCGAACACGGTCGTCCTGCGACCCACTCTGTGGCATAGGTCTACAAAACATACGCTCTGCCAACAGTGACAGAGGTCAAGACGGAAGATGTGTTGGATCCGCCGGAAAGGGTTCGAGCAGGGTCTCCGGTTAAGCAAAAAGGAAAAAAAAACCGGCAGAGGTAATCTCCCTCTCTCATACTGTGCGAGTTTCCAGGCCAGGCCCTCGATGAGGGTTCTGATATTCATTCGTATTACGTCGTCTTTATTTTCTTTTCGGAAATCTTGTTCAAAAAAAAAAAAAAAAGAAACTTAACATTTGTGCATGCTTAGGTCAGAGTTCGACTCTGTCCTCTGTCTCAAGGGAACAGGGATACAACCATAGAACGAAGCGTAACATGATATATCAAATCTGTGGAACTTAAAAAAAAAATCGAACTAGCATGCTTCATGATTAGAAGAGTCTAGCATGCTTTTACATTCAAGAGTTACGATCTGAAATAGCATGTTAAAATAACAGTATACTCTTGCTGCGCAGACGGTGTAGGCATCACAGGCACTACAGGGGTCGGAATTCACTTACTGGAAATTCGACAAAGAAGGCTCTGATACGAGTGATGCATTTTCAGCAGCGGAATGGCGACCCTGTTCAACTCTGTATCTGGGCAGCAACACACGGTCTGTAGCAGCAAGGGAGAGGCAGCTCGCAGATCTTGAATAACAGAAAAGAAGAAGAGACGAGGGAGAAGAAGATAAAGCAGCATTCAACGGGTTTGCTTCTATGAGGGCTTGACGAGTTTTAATCGTTTTTTTAACCCCAGATTCAGCAGCACTGGGATTTTTTTTACCAGCCTTATAGATTTTCCGATTTCCCAGCTAACGGTTATCGTCTGTGAGAGATTGACGGAATATTAAAGGTAATGTCAATCTAAATCTTAATTGATAAAATTCTTCTTTGTTTAGAAATCAGTTTTCCAATTCAATCTAGTAACTGCAAGGCGCTCTTGCAGTTACGAGGTGAAGGATCGTTGCGAGCTCCATCAACCAAATAATTGGTGGAAGATCTAGAACGATAACATGCACCACAGGCATAAATCTAAACTGCAACTACAACATTCCCATGATAGCACAGAAATGACACCATGTGTAACAGCAGTTGGAAACAGCCCAAATTTTGTTTATGTTGTTGTAGTGTGGAGCATCATCAATCCCACCATCTTCTATACATGTAGCAAAAAAGAAAGTCTCATGTAAGTAGTGATTTTTTGCATACACAATCAAGCATTGCCAACTAAAATAAAATGTCTAAGCAGAGGGCACAAGCTTCAGAGCAATTCCATGCTCTCCCTTATCAATAGCCAAGTCTCCTTCTTGACACACGAGATCATCATACTGAGAGCAGTCATTCTATCTACTCATTGTTCTCAATGCATTTCACAGAATAAGCTCAGATCTTCGATCGCAAAAGTCAGCCTATTCGAAAGTCGGCTCTCCGAAGGTCCAAATATTCTCAAATTCTGCAAGATGACAACTCTTTTAAGACACTTCCACAAGCTTTTTGGAAGCACCAAACAATTTTCCTTGTGATCTCCAATAGGCTAGCTAAGAATGCTCAATTCAGTGGCTTCAAGGGCATTTTAGCAGGCGATCTATCCCAGTAGCGTATGCTTTTTTCATGGAAGCAACATGGAAATGACTCGCTACTCCCATGACATGAATGCTAGATACAGGCATTTCGTCAAACATGTTGGGTAGTCATTGTACTTTGTACATACTTGAATGCTAGCCAACGATCAGCGCCGCCTCGATCTTTGAAGGCGGTTGGAGAGGATTTCACCTTCCCAGCATAATGCTACTCCCTTATGATTTTGTCTTTCTTCAGGGTGACTATACAGACAAAAGATGGCGATAGAATATGTGAAAGATATGAAATTATTGACAAACCGACTTAAAATTATGTTTTATGATTTTCTTGAGGAACTTATCTCTTAATACGAAGGTTAAAGAGTCCTTCAATTTTGGCGTATTTTAACAGTTTTCGCTTGCATACATATTTGTGAATTATTTATTAAATTCCTACTATTATTTGTAATTGCTTCCCGAAAGTTAATATTGTGCTTTATTATTATAAACACATCAAAAGTCGAGTTAGTTATTTTTAAAATTTTCAAAATTTTAAATGCAAAACCCTGGATCCAAGGGTGGATCAGCCAGAAAATTGGTCAAATGAATATTAATTATATAATTTGAAAGTTTTAAAGGGCAAAAATGTGTAAATGAGAAAAAAACTACCATGAAATATCAATATGAAAATGAATACTTTTAAGGGCCTGTGTAGGCAATTGCCCACATCTGCCTTCTTCAAATTTGCATGTTTCTCTTGAGCAACACCAATTCTTCTCCTCTAGATCCTCATCCTCCTCTTTTAATTCTTCTTCTTTGACTCCCTAGTTTGTATTTTTTACTTCTTCTTTTACATTTTTTTCTCTTCTTTTTAGAGCTTTATTTGAATTCTAAATGCTAGAAGTGTTTTTGCTAATGATATTTTGTCCAATAAATAATTATCTATATTGTCACATGCAATTGTTTATTTATTTTTTCAAACAATGTCTATTTGATATATAAATATCTTTTTCAGTTTTACTATAATTTAGTGACACCCAACTTAAATATATGACCGGCCACTAGTCTAAACATATTCTATTTGCATGATTTAAAGTAGAGAATTAGTTGGGGAGTTCATCTAAATTACTTTAATGATTTAATAGCCTTCTCCATATATTTGAGAATAACATGAAAATAAATTGCCTTTATTTGTACAAATAGCTTAATAATGAACGCATTAACGCCACAGAAGCAATCATGATCCGAAGACCCGTTAATTTGAATAAATAACATCATCCCCATCATTATGCTTAATTTATTTAGATCCAATTAATATTGAGTGAACGTGCATGAGTGCATCCAGTGGGGTGTGTTTGTGTGTGTAAGATTTCTGATTTTTTTGGTCTTCCCATGATATGATGCATTGCATCGGGTAGTGTGTTTAATCGCATTCATCTAATACAATGCAATTGGACGTAGCTCATATATATATATATATATATATATATATATATATATATATATATATATATATATATATATATATATATATATATATATATATATATATATATCAGGCTCCGAGGCAAATATCTCCTCTCCTAGGGCCTCTAACTGTTATACATTTAAAAGTCTCATACAGTTCCTACTACTTTTGGAAGTATATAGATCATATATATACAATGGAATTTCAGTAAGATATTATAATGTATCCTAATGTGCAATCAATTTCTTTTTCTCGTTTTATTTATATATAATGTATGTCAAGTTGAAATATAGTAATTCTCTAAAGACTTTTTGGTTGGCAACGAAAAGACTGCGAGAATTATTATATTGCAACTTGATATAACTATATATAAAAAAATGAAAGACGCATTCCAGTATCTTTGATTAGTTATCGGACCGAACTCCTTTCCAAATTTTATCTTTGTCACGATTACAAAATTTCTAAAATTATTTCCAACTTTGCATTGCCTTGCTGCACATAAAAAATACAATATGAAATCTTCAAGGTTAAAGTTGTTCTCTTTTGGACAAATGTTGATGAATAATATAAATTAATAACTTTTATTTTGAGTAGAAGTTATTTTTTGCAATCAAAGGGATAATAAACACAAGTGAGATTATTTTATCGGCAAAACAGTTATTTTAGCTTAAATGAAACCGTGCTTTCTAGTGGGATCCATACACTTTGGCGGAGATCCACTAAAAATCTCAAAAGATGTATATATATATATATATCAATGGATCAAAGCTACCCAATTATGGATATGAATTCAAAATTATTTAGCTAGATCTGGAAAACAAATTCAGATCTGAATGCGGTTCCATGTGAACGTTAGAACTTACGGTAGTTTAGGTTTAAAGATGTAGTGTTAAGATCCATATCCAAGTGACATTTTCGCGTTTTAGCCGAGGGCAAACTATGACTTGGACAAAGCTAGTAAGGAAGCGTTTGATTGCTTCTGATAAAAAAATCCTTAGGTATACTATGACTTAGACAAAGTTATTAAGGAGGTGTTTGATTGACCTTGATTTAAAATCCTTAGGATTCAAGATCAGACTCTTCCCCCCTGTTAAAGCACTGCGGAGAAACATTTGGGCTGTTGTGAGCCAGAGCCACTGCCCACACTAGCCCACATAAATTACCTTATTTACATATTGGTGTGTTATTAGCTTTTACTTATTCATATGAGTGTTCCGTAAAGTCAAAATTTTAAAATATTAATGCACAAGAAAAACACTGTGAAACGTATAATTTTTTTCAACTTTGTACGGTTTTCCCTTGCAACATCAAACATAATTCCCCCCTCAAACTTTGTACGGTTTTCCCTTATTTTACCCTGCTTTTTTCATTGAAATCAGAAAAACTCCCCCCTCAAAAAATCTGGACCTTTGTAAATCGACTTTTTTTTCACGAAAATTTTTTCCTTCTATACATTGAAAAATTATTCCTTCTGTGTATCAAACGGGGCCTACTCACTGGCTCCGCTATTACTAGAAAAGGTAAAATAAGGAGTTTCAATAAAAAGGAAAAAGAAAAAAAGGAAGAGAGCATGCATGCTTGGCTGAGTTCCTGGGCTCAAATTTAGATGACAGCAATAGCGGAGCTACCATGGGTCCTGGTGTGGGCAACTGCCCGCCTCAGCTTCTTTAAACCTTTGTAAAAATTTTATTTATTATGTACTGCAGGGCATAGACACATGGGGTGTCCACACCAGACCCAGGCCAATGCCATATAGCTCTACATGCACCCAATCCATTACAACAATAAGATTGATCAATGCTCCTCAATTAAAACTTTCTGGCTCCGCCACTGGATGCTCGAGTCGATCTCTTTTAGGTTCAAATTAATTGCAGATTGCTATTGAATGTCATCATCCTATCACATGTCATGTTCTTTCAGAACAAACATAAACAATTGATACACAAAATATCCATCGAATAACAAACATAAAAGATCTTTCTATTTGATGTTAAAATATATATAGTTCTACAATATGTCCCTATATTATTTAATATGTTTAACCGTTCTTTGCTATATATAATAATGATCTTATGCCCAACCATGCATCTTTTTCAAAGTCAAATATAATAAGTTATGAATTCATACTTGTCTATTTTCCAATTATTATAATTTTCAAGCTGAGGTGAATGCCAACAAAGGAAAAAGAAAAGGAAATGACAAGTTGGTAGCATCAAGGAGGCACAAAAGTTTATTGAATGGTGCACTTATGGAATCAAACAGGGTATTTTGTACTGCTCTGCATGTACTCTTGCAATCTTGATATTCTACAAGTACGAAGAGATATTTCTTCCTTCCTCCAAGCACAATAGGACCTACCTTGTTTTTTAATGCATAGCCCCTAAGTGACTTGTGGTGTAAGTGGAGAAAACAATTCAAAAATAAAGGACAATTTTGTTTAGAGAAAAAAATCAAGAAGCCTTTTTCATGCCCACAAGAAGGGAAAGAACTTCTTATGCAAACAATGAAAATATCTTTTGGACTTTATGTCATGAAAAAGCTGTTTAACTAGAGAGGGTAAAAGAGAGTAGTGAACTGTTTGAATGTAGGCATGCAATCAGCTTGTTGGTGAGCTAAGAAGAGGAAAAGTTAACACGATAAAGAGGGAAAAGTTGTTTTGGGATAAAGATTTGCATTTGATAAGATCTTTGCTGTTTGTAATGGAAAGATTTTTGATGACCTTATTCAGAGGAAGAAATTGTATCCACCATTTTGATATCTTCTCATTCCATGTGACCTTCACTTTAAAGGGTGTTTGGTAAAAGGAATACTGTCTTCCTAAGAGGGGCGGAGGCAGGTGTGGCAATTGACCACACAGACTTCAAAAAACATCTTATTTTTAAATTGATATTTCTGAGTTATTTTTCTCTTTAACCAGAATTTTCTGAGTCTGCCTTTGAAGCACATGTTTATATCCCCACAACATATATCTCAAAAACAACTATTTTTGTTTCAGATTTATATTATGTATGTTTATGTCCAGTGTTTGATTGATGGATTTAAAATGATATCCTTAACTATATCATGCTTCATGGAAGGAACAGTTTTTATATCATGTATTCTAAGAACTTGCATTTTAAAATCACAATATTTTTCTTATCAAACACACTTTTAGATAACTTTTTCCAGGATTTTCAGTTGGACCTTTATAAGTTGGAACAAAAAAGATTTGATTATATATCTTCATTGTGAAAAGGGAGAAGTCATCAGAGACGACTTCCGCATGCTTGGACCAACTTGTGTTATATAGGACATGTGAAATTATCAAAAATTGACATGTAAATCTTTTTTTTTTTTTGAGGGGGGGTCAAGGCCTTGCGAGCTCTTCTTTGGCTCCACCCTTGATAAGTGCAACACAGTGGCGGAGTTAGAAAATTTAGCTGAGAGGCATTGATCCATCTTATTATTGCAATTGATTGATAGCAAGAAAAAGAGCTACAGGACATTGACCTACCCCATATAGCTAGGCTTGAGCCCAACACATAATAAATAAATAAAATCATAAAGGATTACATAGACTGGGGTGGGCAGTTGCCCACACCAGCCCCATGGTAGCTCCACCACTGGCGCAACGCCTAAGTCAAATTTTACATTTAGGCGTGCAATGCCCCAAATCAAAACAAAATCTTGGAGTTGAAGGTATGAAGATATGAATTTAGGGGTTTTAGGTCGAAAATGGTTTCTCCTAAATAAACATTAAAAGAATTACGACTACTAAAAATTACCATCCAAACAATACGGAAATGGATTTGTGATTCTCATACCAAGTTACTCGGTCTTCACACTTACTTACTGAAATTGGATCAATTAAATCAGATAAGAGCAGACATATGAATATAATACTAAAAATAAATTAATTTTTTATTAAAAAAGTTCAATGCAAAGTAATATTTTGGTGACACCGTATCGGTTTGCTCGTCTATAAAACGTAAATTAAAAATAAAGAAAATCGTATGTCGCTTTTAAATTCGTGACCTCTTTGGATAGAGGGAAAGTGGGAGGTGTAGATAAGAACGAGCGAGGGGACGCAATGCGGTGTAAGGAGAGGGAACGCAACGCATTATTCTGTTGGCCGCCCACTGATCAGGGGCTCCGCTCGGTCTCCCCGGCCCCATGGGGCTCAGACACGCTTAATTTCTCGTTAAATTCGTTTCCCGTTTCAACTTTTAAAAAACAGTTAAAAATGGTTGAAAATATCTTAAATTGATTGAAAATAAAAAATTATATTATATCACACTAAAACTTGTATGGTCATATAAAACGTTATTTTATATGCCGACATTTGCATTTGTTTTTTTCTAGTGGCATATAAACTATTGCATAAGTCATAGGCTGGCCGCTTATTTCAATTGAAAAAATCTCGTCTCAATCTTTGAGAGAACGATTCACCACATGTCCTTAGTTTGATTTTCGTGAGTGATGTGTTTTAAGGTGGTAGGACCTGACATCCAAGTTGAACAGTATACCGTTGCTATCGCTGACACCAACGCATCTCAAGATCGGCAAAAGGAGGAATGAAAAGCCCTTCGAGTCTTTTTTGGACTGTGAGATTAATACCTCTCGCTCACTCGGATTAGCCTACTAGGTCCGCTAGTAGCACAGCCATTTGTGATACTCGTACCCTGAACCCAAATCCAAAAGCGAACCCGACCCGTACAGAATATCCCATGATCCCATCCGAGTCCGAAAGCCAGCAAAGCACGTGTAGGGGGAGTGTTAGGAGGTGACCGAATCCGATTCCGCCACGTGGCGAACGGCTGGCCAAGCGAAGAGTGTAGATGGTGCCACGCACGTCGTTTCTCTCTCTACCTAGAGAGAAAGAGAGAGACAGGTGGGGCGATTTGAGGTGCGCGGATGGCCGCAGCGCTGCCTTCTCTTTTCACAGCCACTAGTTTCTTTTTTTTTAATTTAAATTTAAAATTTCATTTTTTTTTTAATTTATATAATAGATTATGTTGAATATTCCTGGTTTCCTAGCACGAGGAATTTGAATTGTGGAAAATAAAGATGTAATTTTTTTTATTAAAATGAGCTTGTAATTATATTTTCATAAATACTTAATTTATTTTTGCTCTTCTTCTGGTTTACAAATGCCTGGTAATAAGGAGACTTTGAGCACGAAGGCGTGGCGCATGTTGCCGGATCAAAATACAAAAGTAACCTCGGAAGTGGACCCACAGGACGGCCTGGAAGGGGGGCAGCCTAGAAGGAGTTGAAGGGCATTTTCGTCTCTTAAGGGAAAATGGCGCGGCAAGTTGAGGGAAGAAACCAAACCCATTTTCCGAAAGAGGTTCACATTTTCCATTTTTGTTTTGTTTCCGAGCTTTTTTGCGGAAAGCAGAGAGAGGTTCGTGCCCTATCTCTGTTCGTTCTTTCGTACTTTCTCTGGACGAGTACAAGGAGTTTAGAGAGAGAGAGAGAGAGAGGACCATCATCGTTATCTTCTTGTTTCGTCTTCGTCGTCATCTTCTTCTGGTGCTGGGTTCTGGTGGTGTTGCTGGAGGTAGTGGTCTGTAATTGGGATTGTGGGATAGAGGGGGTTGGTTTGGGAGTGTGGGATGAGCATGGCCCTGCCAGGGTTGGGGTCGCTGACGACGACGACGACGACATCGTCCGAAGACTCCAACAAGAAGATCCGGAAGCCCTACACAATCACCAAATCCAGGGAGAGCTGGACGGAGCAGGAGCACGACAAGTTTCTCGAAGCTCTCCAGCTGTATGCCTCTTCTTCTCCTTCTATCCCTCTTCTTCTCCTTCTTATTGCCCTGTTTCGATGGATTTGTTATTTGGGCAGTCGTCGGATTTCCTTCTAGGGTCTTGTTATTTGTTTTGTTGGTTGTCTTTGAGTGTTACTGTTTTCTGGTGTCTCTTCTGTTTCGATAGCTTGGTTTCCTGTTCTTTAGAATTGGAGTCCTGATCGCAGTGGCGGGAAGCTGGACAGAATCATGTACTTTGGGCTTTTCTGCTGTTCACTTGATTATAAGATAGTCATGATTCTTGGTAGTAAGCATTTTGTATTTTTCATGAGAATTTATTTTCTTTTTCTGATTTCTGGTTTGCATAATTGAGCAGTTTCCTTTTTTAATACCATGAATTGGTATAAGTTGAGTCATTCCTCTTGATCTGCTTCTGCTATGGACTTTAGGTTTATGCAATTAAGTTCCATACTCCATTGAGTATGTACATGTAGGTAAAGGGTATTTACCCAATAATAGAACTTGACCCACTTGTTAAATTGCTAGAAGAACAACGATTTTACATGATTTTCTTAAATTGGGTGTCGGTGGTTTTGATGTTGGAACATAATACATTTCATTTGGATACTTGTGAGAGTACGTGTTGGTAGCTTTTGTCAGAGTTTTTTTTTTTAATAACTATTTTCGTTAGCTAAGGCTTACAAATTAATGACCTCTTGTAGGTTACTGAAATTACGAACCACTATTTTCAAAGACATTGGTTTATGCCCTGTAGTCAAGTACGCCAGTTGCCCTAGCTGGACATATGGTCTCTACTTTGATCCAGTCATTCTTATGTGTACTTTGTAAGGTGGCAATAGTGTATATATTTTCTATAAGTTGATTCTACGAAACTACATGGTGATAATATCATACCTATTTTCTATAAGTTGATTTTATGAAACTACACTCTCTTAGTCTCTTATCACCTTGATTCTTTCTCAAACCCGTAAGCTGCCACTGTATCCATGTCATTTGTGCCTGTGGATGTATTTTTCTTTCCTTTGACTTCCAGACAATCTGCTCAGAATCACGAGTACCTCATGTACATGGTGTAAATGTTGCCCTGTCAACTGTGTTTAGGAGTTTCTTTCCTTCGAAATTTCTAGAAGTTTCCTCCAAATTTCTCCACTTAGATACTTATCATCTTATGCAATAGTAAGATCAGATTGTTTTTTTGTGCTGTATGCCTTGGGAAGTAAAACCAGAAGCACATGCAAGTATAGGCACACAACTTGGCTCCTGTAGCTGCCGAGTTGAACAGTGCATAGAACCTGTCCAAGCAATATAAAGACTGAAACTCTAATGCAATACTGAATTGCTGATGATAATCAAATGTGTTACTGCATTAAGCTGCGTGAAATTAGATGACTAAGCAAAAAACTTATAGTGCCATTTGTCAACAGCTACAATGAATCAGCCAACAGGTTGACATACTTTCGGTTTGCTTCGAGAATCATTACTGCTTTGACATTTATAAAATGATAGCCATCATTATCCTCATGCAATTAACACTTAACAGGTGTTATTTTATTTGAGTGTCTACATGTTGCTGAAATTCGAGCTTTGTGGGGACTAACATTTGGCTGTTGGCATCCTTTTTTTTATGGGAAATTTCAGATTTGATCGTGACTGGAAGAAAATTGAAGCTTTTGTTGGCTCAAAGACTGTTATCCAGGTATGCCTTCTCTCTTTTATTATAGATTTCATCATAGCAGCTACTGTGGGCAGCAGGTATGGAGCCATTTCTTACCAGCCTTCACAAGTCAAAACCTTGAGAAACTCACGCACACCAGTCCCTAATCCCAGATTAGGGTTTTCCTCCCAGAGGAAAACATCAGTAACTTCTGCGATAATTCCCCCTCTGGCCTTTTTGACCCTACTTATGGGTGTTACTGGTTCAGTCCACGAACCTGACCCATAATCCCATACCTGATATCTAACAATTAAAGTCTGTATTGTGCTTGTCTTTTCGATAGATTCATATAGGGAACATGGGCATTGGTCTTGTGTTGTTTTTCTCTCAAGTTTCGCTGAGAAGAAAAATTCTTCTCATTAGTACAGCATAACTGCATAGATTAAATTTCTCTCCTATATGTACTCTTGGCGTTCCTACTGTTAAGCGGCCTGGTTTTTTTCTTTAAACTTTGTATGCTACAGATGAGTAGAAAAGTTCATCTCAGTTTGTAGTACATGCATCAGAAAACACATGGTAAGAGGAAGAAAAAAAAATTCCAAGCAACATAACAATCACAAAGTTAAGAATGATAAAGATTCATTAGAATAAGTTGTCTCTACCAAGCTTATTCCGGATCTTCTGGGTCACATATGTGCTAAATTTATTGTTGCCTTCTGAACTCATTTGGAGATGTTGTAAGGTGTTTTTCATAGGCCGACTGTGCCATTATGCCAATGATATATGTGCTTCTAGGTTAAGATATCCCTTCTCTTGAGATGCTTCTGTCTAGCTCCCTCAATATGTCTTCTTTGTTGTTTGTTCATAAATTGTTGGACAAGTTTTTCTAGTGAAATTTCAGAGCGATTTAGTCCTCTTGCCTGACAGTTTTGAATTGAACCCAACCAAGTATTCCACTCTCTCTGGCAAAACCAGTTGAATGGAGAGTATGTGGTTGGTTCTGTTGCTCAAACATTTATACATTCCTAAATGTTGCCAGATTATTTAGTTATCTGCAGTTGGGCGCCTTTTGTTCAGCATTTCCGCATTCATGTTTGGCATTTTGTCTTTTGTTTGTCTGGATACAACAACTGGTTATTGAATTGCATAGTAGTCCATTCTCCTAATGTTTATGTTGCATGTGGGGACAGTTCTCCTAAGTTCTTACCGTCGTCTTCCTTTTTTTCTTTTTTTTGTTTTACACAGATCAGAAGCCATGCACAGAAGTACTTTTTAAAGGTTCAAAAAAATGGCACAAGCGAGCATGTGCCACCCCCTCGACCCAAACGGAAGGCAGCCCATCCATATCCACAGAAAGCTGCTAAAAATGGTAAGCGAATTTGTGTTTGACAAGAGATGTCTTGGTTTGTGCTGAAGCATATCCAGGGTAAACTTAATGTTTTGACAAGGTGTTCCACTGTTTACCGGCAAGTGCTTCTTTGATATGATGTTTCCTACTTATGTGCTTGTCTTTTCAGCTTATACTACTCACTAGTTTACTTTTTCTGAAAATGATTATCCCATTGAACGCAAAAATTCAGTCATTTATTTTCACAAATTTGCAGCCTCTCTTCCACCACAGGCAAATGTTGCATTTCGTACTTCATCAGGTCGTGTTGAACCTGGGTACGTGCTTCAGACAGACTCATCTTCAATTCTGAGGAACTCAACAACAAGTGCAGCGGTGCCTTCCTGGGCAAACAACGGCATTCCTCCCATCAATATGCCACAACTTAATAAAGGTTTTTGCTGTCACTTGTATCTTATTTTCATCCTTTTCTTGTGTGTTTTTTTCTATATTTGTGCTGGAGGGTTCGTTGTCCTTGCAGATGATATGAGGGCAGCGCCGACGGGATTAAATAATTGTAGCTGTAGTAGTGATGAAAGCTCTCCAAGACAATGGGCACCATGCGAAATAGCTGAACATGGAAACAATGGTCTACCAATTAGAGGTAAATGATTATGAGCTTAATCTGCTTGTCGACAGCGAAGTGCTTACGTGTAGCGTTTTCTAAGTTATCATGCATTTGAGAAAGCTATAACCTCTTTTTTCCTAAAACACTTTAATGGTCCTCTTAGATATCTGTGCCTGATCCACTCACAAGGTTTCCATGGTTGTATATGAGTAGGAAATATGTATTTTAGAAAGGATAGTTTTCCTTTTGGTTGAAGTTATTAGTTTCCTGGTCATTTAAGTCTAGTTGCTTCCCCTTCATGCTTTTGTTTGACTTTGCTAGTTTTTGCTTCTCTCTGTTCTAAACTGTATTTATGCTAAGGGAAGGAGGCTTTAGACAGATTTGCTTGGTACCTTCTTATTTGGTGTTTATTGTTTCATGAGTTTAATTTGTCTCAGGCCCAAGCTAATGTCTTTGTTTGTAATGAACTTTTTGTAGTTATGCCAGACTTTTCTCAAGTATATAGCTTCATAGGCAGTGTATTTGATCCAAGCACTAGTGGTCATTTACAGAAGCTAAAGTCGATGGATCCTGTTGATGTTGAAACGGTATGCCCCCCTACCCATTACTGGAATTCCTTTCACTTTGTATTTGTACAGTCATTACTCTAACTGATTTTTCATGACGTGGTGTTTCACGCATTAGCTAACAGATAATTGAAAGTCTTAATTGCATGCTGAACCATTGTTTGGAAACAATTTTAGAATTAAAATAAGTTTCTCTGTGACATTGATTGCATGCCACACAGTGTTTCATATTTATGTAAAGGATAATCCTTCTGAAGCGTAACTACATAATAATGTAACTATGATTTTCTTTCTTCAATGCTCAGGAACAGAATAAAATTTCATTTCTTTGAAATGCAACTAAAAAAAGTTTTATGAGCTACTGTTGTTTGACCTGATGATTTTCCATCTTTCATATTCCATTTCACCATCCCTGCTTAAAGCCTGTTTCTCACCAATTACTATGGACTTTGATGCCACAGTTGCTTCTTCATTTCATTATCTGTTACTATCATCAGTTCATCATCATTACTGTTTTACTAAAATCACTCACAAATGTCATTCTCATGTTTTTAGTGCCAATGGTTTTCTTGATTATTAATCAGAAGCATGAAAACCCCCAAAAAAATGATATTCTCATGTTTTCTTTTAAATCTTGATTTATTGACTTTTAAAAAATTTCCTTTCATTTTTATGTTATTTTCACATTCTTTGAAAAAAAAAAACTGATATTTGTGAGAATGGGTAAAGCCTATTTTATAAAATGTGATATTATCTCTTTGTCATGGCAATGCCTTTGCATATATGCTGGTTCTGTAATGTTATGCAATAATTGAAGCCTTGCATGTATGAGCTTATTGTTGTATAGACAGATATTCCAAAAATGTTCCTAGATCAGTTGTCCGTTTAAATTTTTAAAATGTCAAATCCATCAGGCGAGCACCTTTACCTAGTACTTCTGCCTGTCTGATTCAGCTGTTATGAAGTATGATTGGAATTTGGAAGTACGTGTTTGCAAACGTAGAACCTTACTGCTGGCTAGTGGGTCTAGGAATATGGCATGGATAAAATAGAAGTACTCTTGCAAAGATAGGAGACTGCTAACCAGAAAGAATCTTATGCATGTCTAATTGCCTGTCATTTGTCATGAACTTGAGCTTTGGTTTGTCTTCAAATGACACTGTTAGAAAATTAGGATTAAACATCTCAATGCATTTTTTACATTCAGATATGATAATTTAATGAGGAAAAGAAGTCATGTAGGTTTCACAATCTTGCTTTAAGTCTTCAACAATTACATGCATGACTGAGACACAGAATCATGAAATCAGAAGTTCAGGCAAAATTCCTTTAAATACGTCAGTGGCATATCCACAGGCACTAGTATGTAACCACTAGATGGTTTGTTCATTGTTGTGGTCCTGTGGATGACACAAATATACTAGTATAGTGGCTGTCTAACTAAGATTAGCAGACTCCACAGATTAGGTCAGCGACCTACCACTTTGACATGTTATGTGCACATAGATAGTTGGACACGAATCCCTAATGCATTTTGACCATGTCTATATCTCAACGTTTTGTTTACGTTTTAATCATATTCTGCTGATTTGCTTCTTGTCTTTTCTTCATGTCAGCTGTTCTTCTTACAAAGATATGTTTTTTATCTGCATATCCTGAAGTTGTTTGATACCGATCTTATGCTTTTCATGTTCATTTTGGTTATTCCTGTGTAACGGTGAGTTGGATTTTCCTAATTGATGCAATCATCTATATTCTGTTTGTCTCAGGTTTTGCTGCTGATGAGAAATCTTTCTGTCAATTTGTCTAGCCCAGAATTTGAAGATCTTGTAAGTTTTTCACAATGTGTTGTATCCTCACAAGTTCTTTTGGGCCGACAACTATTTCTGGCCTTCCTTTTTCTATGCAATCCGACCATGTGTTGTGACTTCACTGAAGTGTTGGAACTTGTGGAATGCAAATAACATTATTTAAATTGAATGTGAGAGTTAAAGAACATGTTCCTGTGTGATAAATGTGAATATTCTTTAATTAATGGAGCAAATAATTGTATGGTATATGTGGATTCTGGAAAGTTTACATGAATAATTTATCTGTTTGTCTTATGGACAAGAGGTTTGCATGCCTTTCTGCTATAGGTTAGCTGGATATTGCCGTATGAGTGTTTGGTCTTTTGGAGTCAAGTCTTTGTAACTCTGTAACCCTTACCAAGAACATGAACATTTTAGAGAAGAACATATAACTGTATTCCACAAATTCCATTTTGTTATAATCTTTGTCATGACTGATATATACCTGCAAAAGTGCTAGATTTGCTTTTAAGAAGGAAAAACTAAGAAAAATTTAACTGTGGATGAAGATACTTACATTCATGCTTTAAGTAGCTTGTGGTGACCATTCTTCAAAAACTAAGAAAAACTTAACTGCAGATGAAGATACTTGGATTTGTGCTTTAAGTAGCTTGTGGTGCCCACTGGTCATCTTTCCAGTAATTTCATTTGTCTATTGAAATCTTTCAAAGCAACGATAGATGACCAATTAAATGTTTGATGAGCCGATGGTTTGTAAATAGTCTGACACATTAGTTCATACAGTCAATGGATGACATGGAAGCTTCAAAGCAATAGCTGAACGCTAAGTCATTCCAGAACTGTTTAATGAAGAGCATCTGCAGTAGCTTCAATGCCATCTTGCATGGCTGTCCATCTTTTGCATATTCCGTACAATCCAGTTGCCATCTTGTGAAGATTAGTCATTGCACTTGTGATGTTTACAGGTCCAATAATTCTTTTTCTTCCAGAATAACCAAGCTTTGGATTTTTGGGACCTTAGTTTGGGCTATTTCCTACATACGTTTGTTTTGTTTATAATCTTCTACAAATAACTATCAGTTGTTATGCTATGGTCCTAATAGTGTTCTGAGCATCTAAATAGTGCATAGCTGCAATATAGGATCCACAGTTCTTGGTTTGAATATTCCTTCCTGTAAGTCTCTCAAAAAGCTTGAAGATAGACATATTGGAATGAGAGTTCAATTTACATTTACACACATAACGGACTTATCTATTCTTGACGTAGTCCTGCCCATACTGCCAAATGAGGATTGTTGTACATAAAAGATGCTTTTAGTAGTTCTAACACTTTTGTTGTTCAGTGAAAGCTGTCTCCCACGTGTAGTGCCATGGACTAGTTTTTGCAGTTCCTCCACGAGTGAACTTTGGTATTTCTCTATATTTTCTAATTGAACAAGTATGGGAAGTATTTCTAGAAACTAGTTGGGGACTAGAATTAGTGGTTGTATTTCATGCTGCAGTTTAAGTAAATATGGTACATGTCCTGTTTGAACTTTTCTTTCTTGCTTAGCTCAATGTTCACCATTTCTATTAGATTAAGCAATTGTTAAATGTTAATGTTATAGTCTTCTGTTATAGACTCTCTAAGACTCGATGTGCGCATGTGTGCAGAAACATACACTGTCATCCTACGATGTAGACAACATTCAGGAAGCTGGTCCCATCCCCGTGGCTAATGTTGTCTGAAGGTATGTGTCTACCTCTCTTGTATCAGTCTCTTCGGCCTGCATCTCACAGAACTTGTTCTGTTGGAACTTGCTCAGGACGCCAGGTTGAGGCTCTTAGGTGTTCTACGCACAGGTTGATGAAAAACCGCCCTTCTTCTGCCATCGTGTTGTATGATAATGTCACCAGTAGTTTACTCCCAGGCAGTTATTCTGCTTCACGAACCAGGCATTTTCCTCCGGCTTGTCAAGTTCTACGTTTTCATGTTTCATTCTCTTCCTTCTCTTTCCCACTTTTTCTTACCCTTTTTGGCTTCTATTAAGGGAATCTGTAGTATGAAGTTATCATATCTCACTTGAGGGCTTCTTCTTGTGTAATTAATGTATAAAATTGTTTGTAAACTTTGTATGTAAATTATCTGGCTTCCCTTATTAGCGGTCCTTGGCGTGTGACATTTCTGCAGACGCTTAAAAGATGCTCACCTGAACCATTGAGATGGGTTTCTTCATCTGGTGGTTAGACCATGAGCAGTATGTTGGCCTGTGGCTGAGTTTGGCTGGAGGCAATTCTTTTAACTGGTGATCGTTGTGGCGTTAGGGTGGCCATGCAGTAGAAATCACCAAGCAAGCGGCAGATTCCCGATCTATTTGCTCACATGCCACGTCGGCGAGTTAATCTGATGTGACCCTACAAAAGATATGGGCGTATTGTGTGTGTTTGAGTGCATGTATGTAAGAAATGCATAGGACCAGCTATTGATTCGACCAGTCACATTTGTTATGTAAATTTTCATGTTTTAAACTATGTCAAAATTTTTGTTGTATAAAATGATTTTGTAAGGCAAAGAGAACTTGGAAAGTTCATTCTAAATTTTAGTTATCTTTCGGGAAAAATGTTATTTTTACGTTGATTAGGAACTTGTTGGACGTGAAAAGAAAATGTTAAAGATGAGTGCGACTGGTCGAACCAGCCAAAAGAATTGACTGGTCTTAACGCATTTCCTACGCTGTATATATATAGATTCAGGCAATGCCAGTTCAACAAGCCACGAAACCAGCCAAAAACATCTCTCAACTCAATTCTCAGTGTCGTTCAGAGGGTAGCGTCCACGAGAACGAGAATTGAAGGAAGAGATACCCAATATGAGAATCGAACAAAGACATTCCTAATACATGTCTATGCGTGTCATGTTTTTGTTGTATTTTCTACTAAGTAGAGAAATAAATAGTGGAAGTATTGTCAGGGATAATAACCAGATGGTAAGACAGAGGAGCCTGAATCTCTTGGAGAAGATACCGAGGCATGAAAGTTCAGCAACATATTGGCAAGAAACTGATAACTATTTTGCTTCTTTTTTTGGACTTCATGACAGTAAATATCAAGCCTTGAAGGGCATAAAACTGAACAAAACCATCACCAATATATCTATCCCAAAAACTGCACTGAGATGGGTAAAGAAAGAAATCATTGTGAAGTTTGAAGAAGAAGATGTTGCATGATGGTGTAGTTGACATTGATCAGACTGCTTAACTGCAGCCTGCGTAAGTTTCGGACTTTATTTCCTAACAAAGCAGTACTTTCAGCGAGTGTCAGATCCTCCATGGCAACATTCATTTAGTGGGGTTTTAAACCACTGGGGGTGCAAATACGTCTCACCCTTCGGATGCAGTTTCTTCATGCAAAACTAAACTGTGGGTTCACAAGAAGAGCAAATCAAATCTTTAATGTAAAATTCATCTGCCAAGAGTTATATTATTTTCCCGTCATGAGATGACATCGGGATGCTAACGGATCAAATTTGATCAGATAGAGCTATATTAGATTGCTCAGATATTCTGGCCAAAATCTGATTCAGATTCAAATATAGAAAATACAGTTATACCTGAATTTTGCGTGTTTGAGAGAATCAGGATATTTACTGTTTGGATGTGAATTTTGTTTTTTTATAGAAACCAAGAATTCTGGTTTGGAACAATGTCATCTTACATCCAAACCATTGACGTCTCTCTCGTGCGTGCTTCACTGCTATACATCTTGGAATCTCAATGGGATCTAAGATTCAAGACAATTAGGTGCTTCCTTAAGGTCATGATAATAATGGTGTCAACAAGTCCAATCAACAAAATCTTGTACGTCCAAACTTATACAGCCCTAGTAAGATTATATAAAACATAGTGAAACCCAAAAAGAAAAAAAAAATCAAATCTTTGTTAATAGTTAAAGAATTGAAGTATTGAAACCTAGGATCCTATGATCTCAGAACTTCGAATCTTCGACACAACGTAATCAAACACAAAAGGATTACAAATTTACATTAGAGGTGTCTGGTCTGGTCTGAAGTTTTCTGAGCATGTCCGCTTTGTTTCCTTGTGTGGCTTCTACACAGCCCAAGGGGCTTAACACGCGTACCTACACAAAGCTAAAACCTCTCTCACAACAAAATCGGATTCTGCCGATTACGATGCGGGTCGCATTGGCTTCTTATCACAAACAATTTACTGGCCATCCTTCGCGGGAGAGGAACGAGCAATGGCCATGGTTCACTCGTCTCTGTCTTCATCCCCTCGTCGTTGGTTGAGATCCGCGTCGTTCCCCACTCTTTGCTCTAGATTCTTCTTTCCTGCTTCTTCTTCTTCTGTTCGCTACCACTATCGTGCTTCTCCTTTCACTTTCAAGCTCATACCAGCGAGATGCAGTGGCTCCGTGGAGGGGGGAAGCGACGCAAGCTCAAAGGGCATCCTCTCGGAGATGCTGGACAAGGGAGTGGAGGAGTTGCTCAGGAGCGAAGGGAACAGAGGGCTCGTAGAAGAGCTCCAGAGAGCCGAGAAGAGGGTACAGGACGCTAGAAACGAGTTGGCGGAGATTGAGAGGCAAGAAAGAGAAGCTGCCAATCTCAAGGAGTACGTCCGGAAGCTCGAAATCAGAGCATCTGAGGTTGGTAGTCAATTTCTTGCTATTTCCATGTCCAACAGAAGCTCTTCTTCTTCCTCGCATGGGACTTGGGAGGGAGGGGTTTTGTGTATCTGTAGATTTCTGTTTTTTGGGATGTTATGAAAGTTATGTTGGATTTCTTGGTGGACTAGCTCGCCATAATCTCAGAAAAATTTCCTGGATACATTTGATTTTCAATTGGTGGCAAATTCAAGCTTCATGAACAAAATTTCATATTTCTGAGCAACGTGAATTGCCGGACCAATCTCACACGTGACTTGGTCTTCAAATGACCACAAGCGTCTGCGTCACTCACGACTGACGTGTTCCTTAAGAGATCATCATATGTTCATCTCCTTTTGGTTTATGTAATGTCCGTTCGTTTTACCAAAGGATTCATCCCGCAATGGTGTTTACACAATTTAACGATTCTCATAAGTTTAAGCTGCCTATTCAGCATCTCAAATTCAACATTAAAACAAGTTGTGGTCTTAAATCCAGCTTCTATAATGGATGCTCTCTTTTTAGATGGCGAAACTTCGTCGAGATACCGAACAGGATTCCCATCATGTAGTTATACCATGACTTACGGCGGATTTCAGCGTACATCAAGTCTAATATCTGCCATAAGCAACTATTTCTGTTATGGTTTTCAGGAGTTGTTGGAATAGTTTAGGATATCCGATGTTGTGCTGAAGAACAGGCGAGTTCTGCCATCTTCATTTCTCAATTCTGTTATCAATTCAAAAGTTCTGCAATTAGTTCGGAAACTGCTCATTATCTGTTATTGTATTACTAAGCCCAAGTGCACCGGGTTGTGTTGCTTTCATTTGTTTCTTTGTCCAACTAATCAGCTCACAAGCTCCGCAATGTATTGATAATGGTGCCTCTTGATTGCTGTGATCAGCTTCACCAAAAGTGTAGTTACGCTGTCTCTGCTTTTATTGGTCCATAGATAGCACCATTTTTTCCAGTTTCATTATATGGTTGTTTCACCTCGTGGATCTCCTGAACTAATCAAGAACCTTTCGTCTGCAATGTCATGAAGATTGAAGAATGCCAGCGAGAAATTTCTTTGGCAAGAACCATGATTGAAGAGGCCGAAAGCACTCTTTCAAGCAACATAGACCGGACTGATCCCATGAACGATTCATTTAGCACTGAAACAGGTGACGTCGACAAGGAGGCTGAGAGATGGGAATCTGTGAAAGCTTCATCTGTTTCTGCTGTTGTGGGAACATTGGCAGGGCTGCCCATAACCTTGGCGCAAGCCAATAGCGACGTTGAGGTATTACTGCATGCAGCAGTTACGTTTATCAGCTGTGCGTTGTTTGGAGTTACATTTCGCTACACAATGCGAAGAGATTTGGACAATATTCAACTTAAAACAGGAACTTCTGCAGCCTTTGGTTTTGTGAAAGGTACTGCATCTATCTAATTGTTCTGGAATTGGTTTTCTGGCATCAGAAATTGGTATCCATATCTGCGGTTTGGAGTCCTGTCTATTTTTTCTTTTTCTGGATGTTCTGCAATTAATATGGGCATTTCAAAATTTCAGGCCTTGCAGAACTAGAGGGAATGTTCCCAATGCAGTTCAACGAATACACCCTTGTGAATTGTGCAAGGGATGCAGCAATATACGTCTCGGAAAATATATTTATCTTTCTTTTTGCTGCAATTGGACTTGATTACTGTTTCAAGGTGAGGCTTTTGAGTCCCTTCCCAATGCGAAGCTCATCTTCCAGAACCACTTCGAGATAAGAAAACAATGATCTTTTCAGGTCTTTTCACTTCTTACCATCACTGCGCCTGTATAAAAGCAACGAAGATATATCTATTAACAGCTACTGTTAAGGTGTAATTACTCTCGATTGTTCTAAGAGACTGCCTTTTCTTTTGTTTTTGGCTTTCCTGTAAAATGGATTCTGCCTCGTACATGTGTTCCTGCCTTGGTGTGCAGTTCGCTGTTCTCTTCTTTTCTGTACTGTTAATGTCTATTAGCTTTCCCGGAAAGGTATAGGTGTAGAGTCCGTGAATAGTCGTGACAGGTAAATATAAACAAGGACCACTATACCCAGATCTATGAAATTCATTCTTGAATCAGCTTTTGCTCAATTCCAAGGTAAACAAAAAATTCGACGCTCCTTCAGGTCATTTCGGCCGATTCAGCTGTAGCACCAATATCTAGATAAAATAGTAATAAACAAAATTTCCCTTTGCCATTTAAGAAATGCCTAATGCAGGCCGATACAAGATATACATCATTTAGATTTTTAATGAGTTGGAAACCAATAAAATTTTGGAGTATAAATTCTTGGTAGAAAAACAGTTTCTCTATAAACAATAGCTGGTTTGGTGGTTTTGCAGACCCATATGATGAATCAGGCTGTATTGGCCTAAGCAGTTATTTTCGCATGTAAAATCGAAAAACATTCCGAACAGAGGTGGAGACCCATCAATATGGAACATAGACGTGCGAATAAACAGAGTACAACATAGATAAAGACTCTATAAGTAAGCCCATATTCTCATGCTCATATGTCTATAAAGCCAGTGAAGCCTCAAATGTTGATGGACCAAGAGAAGAAAAGAACAAAGAAGAAAAATATACAACCTTTATCGGCCAATCTAAAGAAAAGAAAACACAAAACCCTTAAAAGTACCTGCAGGGTCAATTATGAGGGGCTGCTTCCAACATAATCAGAAAGTTAGCGATTGCTAGTATATAATGCAAAAATATATCCCACAGATTTGATCCACAACCATAACATCTCATGAGTCACGTGCTTGTGGTCGAAGATTGGAGGTAATACACGATAAAAACCTTGCAATCTCTGAGAAAGTTGTATTATAATTGTCTCCATCACCTCTTGACCAATCAGGCAATGGTGAGTTGAGGCCAAATTCTGATGCTGCAACTTTTGTTTTCCTCGATGTCAGGAAAACAGTTTCTAGATCAGACTGTTTCAATGCCCTTGGTGACTGCAAGATGCAGACTCTATTAGTTTAACACATTTAAGAGAACATAATGGATGCATGAAATGCAAGTCAATTTATATTTTCCAGATTTACACACTCTCCAACGACTTGAGTTCTCTCTAAACAGTACAATCAGCTAAGAGCATAGGCCCGCTCTAAACCACAAAGGTGCTTCACATTCTTCCACACAGAATGATGCTATAAGAAAAGGTCCCCAAACCATATGACTTGAAATCCAAACAGTGAATTTATGAAATGCCATTTTTCCTTTGACTGACCACATTATAACTTTTTCTTATGGGAAAACACAGCACTATAAAAATTCAGTGCATGTTTAAATGCTTTGCATCTTTATCACTTAACCTTCAATACTTTTGGCTTCTTAGTCCATCCATGCCTTTAAGTTATTGCCAGATTTTCATTCAAATGTGTAAGAGCAAGATATTTGCAAGATCAACTCAAGGTCTCAACTGTTGAAGCAAGTGCCTTCTTATATGTGTCATCATGTCTTTGTTTTGAACTTCAATTAACTATGTGTCCATTTACTTATAATTACCGCAAAGTGCAAATAGCCCTAGTTATCTAATTATCTAGTTAGCTCCGAAATCATTGGACTCCAACCTAAGATTTGATTACTAGTTTCTTTTTTCACAAATTCTTAACATTGATCCATTACTTCATCCTTGGTACTTTCGTAAGCCATAGAGTTCGGCATTTGACCACTGGTGCAACTTGCAAATTACCAATTCAGATTTACTTAACTGGATGTGAAATTAAGAAAAAAATTGTCCTTTTTTTGGTCTCCGTCGTGCCCCAATATTCACACCAAAAGATGTCCTTGAATTCAGCATACTGGATATTTTTTTGCATGAGAACAGTTGAATTTTTTTTTAAATGACAAAAGATAGAAATTACTGACCTGAGGTTGCAGCCCAGTCTTTTCAGAATGTAGGAGGTCCCTGATTGGCATATATGCTGCTTGCTTACAAACCTCAAGTAGATCTGAACCAGTGAAATCCTCACATAGACTGGCCAAATATTCATAGTCAATATTTTCTTCAACTTTTTCACCTTTCAAAATCACCTTTAATATCTTAGCCCTCTCGCTGCAATTAGGTATGCCAATTTCAAATGCTTGAGGAAGACGACGCAGTATTGCTTCATCGAGTTCTGATGGCCGGTTGGTAGCAGCAAGAACCATAACACGTGCATTTTCTACAGAATTTCAAATGGATTAGCTCGTGTTACTTCCAGATGTCACACCCACATTATCCATAAAGCAAGCTACAACAATAATCAGCATAAAGGAACAAGAAGGAAAATTGGGTCACAATTGCGTAGGAGAATAATGACTAGCAATTTTGCCCAGTTAATTAGTGCATGTTACGGATTTGTAAATAAATATGCAAATGACACTTAACCACAGCTTATATAAGGATGTGCTCAATAACACTTAAAAAGATCCTTACAAAATCAACAATGTAGCAGGAAAGTTTGCCACATGAAAATAAAAGAAAAGGCACATTCACCAAATTAAATAACCAAATTCACAATCCAAGTTAACTAAACTTAACAGAACATGAGCGCCCAGAATCTACAAAAAGAGGAAACAAAAAAAGTTATGCTTGCCTGAAAATTGTATTAAAAAGAAAAGCTAAATCTCTAATCTTCCCAAGCTGAAATGTTCCACAAAGCACCTCTAAGTCATCTATTGAGTATTGACCCGTACTATATTGTGGACACCGATCCATATTCTTCTCCTGACCATAGGTAAAAGTGCCAATTGAAGAGTAGAGAAGGCATCATGATCTAACCAAAATAACCAACAATAAATGAAAAGTACCATTGCCTGTTCCCTAATGAAATTTAGGCACTTAATGCATGTGAACTTGGATTAGCATAATTTAAAGCCAGTGATTCCCAAGGAAGCTCCTGTAATAAACCAAAGTTATCAACACCCTTAAGTTTTTGAATTAAGTGCACAACCACTTCACCCAGATGATGACCGGTATTTCTCAACCTAAACCCATGAATTCAGGTCAAGACTTGGCTCATAAGCTTATATTTAACTCTCTTTGGCTATATAATCAAAGCCCTAACAGGCAGGCAAGATGGAAAAACCATGGCAATCCTAGAAAAAGGGGGGGTGGCAGGTGCCTACACACGCTTTCTTAGATTATCAGCTGCTTGAGTTAAACAAGCCTCACCAAATTATAGTATATAATACATAACTAATTAATACAAACTGACATCTTTAAATTCCAAATGGTTCTACCATTATTTGTGCGTTTTTAGTGAATTGTTTCAACGATGCACGAAGAATGGTTAAGTTCATTGTTTGTAAACAAAAGGTTCATAAAACTTATTAAGTTATAATCTAGCAAGCAATACGATCATAGCCTCTTCCATCACACAGCATCAAACAAGGAACAGCAGTGGCAAGCTGTTCCATTCCATCAAAATCAAATAATGGACCTAACTACAAATTTTCCTCTTGGAACGACTTTACTTCTTCCACGGAACAATACTAAAGGACGTCCTGTTCTGCCTGTTCCAAGAACAAAATTACACATACTCAAGGAGTGCAAAAAGCAGTCACATCATGCATGAAAGGAAAAATCAAATATCCCATCAACTTGATTGGAAGGTTTCATCAGAAGGTTCCAATGTTAGATATATAGCAGTTACGAGGAAGTTCATATAAGAACTTTCAGGTACTATCTTTTACACTTCCGTCGCATTAACGAGTGACAAAAATGGCACATTCCTCAAGAGAGGATGAAGCCTTTCAATCTGAATATGGACCTTGGCCTTTGCATCTTAAAAATAACAGATCTCCATGAAAAGAAATACATGGTAAGGAACTTAAAGAAAATATAGCTCAGTTCAGGTGAGCACACTCACGATCTGTTGTAAAGCCATCCCATAACGCCATAAATTCAGTCTTCATATTAGCCATTGCTTCATGATCAGTGGAGCGGCGCTGGCCCAAGAAACTATCAACTTCATCAATAAAGATTATAGATGGCTGAAGCTTATACGCCAAACTGAACACAGCAGCCACTGCACATGCCAATTCCAAGGGATACTTAACCCGCTGTGTGGATAGAAAAAAACTAGGGCATTATTACTTTTAAGTCATAACTACACATCACCTCAAACTTCCTGAATCCTGAGTCCTAGTTGCAGGATACATTTATTGACAGCTAACAAGAACCCAATCAAGATCAGAAGAAGGTCCTCAACAAGCAGTCTACTTTATACCAGAAGTTATAGCTAATAAACCTTCACAAAGCACCTAAGAGGCTATAATGCGGTAACACCAATAACAACGACACAAGTTCCTCACTATACCTTCACAAAACAGTTATATTCTTCATGTTTTCAAAAACATTTTTACAAATTATAACAAGCATTTGGTTAATTTAGTCATGTTTTCAAAAACTTTATGCGTAAAAACATCTAAATATTCCAAACGAAACAACGTATTCACTGAGGCGTAAAAAGGATGGCATTCCACATGGGAAAAAAGCTGCATACATACCAAGCTTCTGCGCATCGCCAAACCATTTGCTCATCAAATTAGATACTCTCACGTTGATGAAAACAGCACCAGATTCTTTGGCGATGGCTTTGGCAAGCATTGTCTTGCCAGTGCCTGGGGGGCCATACAATAGCACTCCCTTCTGGGGAGTTAGCAGCTTTCCATGCGAAAAAAGCTCTGGCCTTTGCAGAGGAAGGATGACAAGCTCGTATAACGCCTTCTTCACAGGTTCTAGGCCTCCAATTGAGTTGAACTCGACGTCGATATCATCCGGGTTGATAACGTCGCATGCTATCACGTCCTGTTACAAGATTTGAAGATATTAACAACAAATTGGGAACCTTACGTGATACGTCTACCTTCAGTTCGGATTCCCTATTTCAACGCATGCTAATTATTCACAAGCTCCAATTTTTAATTAAAAAATGGCGGTTTTCTAGCCAGACCAGCATCTGCAGCAATCTCCGAACTAACATACTTCCCTCAAAAGCATATTTTCCAACGCTTAGCACAACAGGTATCACAAAAGTCATTATTCAATCATCGGATATTTTTACAGCTCGCAACGCCAAAAGAAGAGAATCAGAAGAAGAAGAAGAAGAAGAAGACAAAAACCAATTCATAATTCAATACAACGAGGCTAAAACAACAGAAGATTATCACCCAATCTCGATCTCAAAAATGGCAAAACGAACCAAACAATTATCCAGGACACTAGAATAAAAGAAAGAAACACAAAAACCCTCAGCAGAATACGACAAAAAGAAACCAAAAAGAGCGGGCGACGCTGTTCCTCCGTCACCGCCTCTTCCTCTCACCTCGTAGGCATTGGTTTGGATAAAGGGGCGACCGAGGCGCCTGGCAATCTCTCGCTTCTGCTCGGCAGCCTTCTTGCTCGCGGCACGGTTGGGATCGAGGCTTCGCAGGCCCACGAAGAGAACCAGGGAGCTGAGAGCGGCGCTGGCTGCGTAGAGCAGCAATTCCTGCAGGAACCGTGCCTCCGAACCGCCCATGGTGCGTCTCTTATGCACCACCACCACCACCAGAAGAACCAACAAGCAGCAGAAGACGAGAAACCGTCGGCCAGAGAGACAGACGCCGGCTGGCAGACGGCAACTAGACTCCCTGAGCCGGGGCCTTCTCTCCTCCGGCCTCCCGCCTCCTCTTGCAGCCGAAGGAGCGGTATTAATTCTTCTGGCCCCTCGCGACGATGAAAGTGAACCGACGCGCCGAAGTCGCTCATCCCACTTTCTGGTAGAAATAGATCGGATGGAGGGACGGACAGCTCCGTAATCTGTATCCGAAAATATGAATTTCTTCTTTTGAAGCATTTGATTATCCTGAATATTAGATTTGAAAACCATGGTTTGAAGATTTTCATTATGCTTCAAATTCATGTATCGTGAGAGTCTGATTTTGAAATATCAAAATGCGAAGTTTACATATCATAGTATAGTTTTTGCATTTTATAAACATAAGATTTCTAATCACTGTTAGAAATCAAGGATAAATCTTAAGATCTCCGACCACTACGAACCTAAACTCTGAGATAATAAAACACTCTTTTGTGTGTTCAACTTATCCATACCCAATTCTTTTGTGCCATTTACCAATGGAAGCAAATATATAAGCAAGAAGCTTTTTTTTTTTTTTTGGTTCATCGAATTTGACAATGCAAATGAAAGCTATACGGATTGATGATTATAAGAATCAAAACCGGAACCCAATATGTGTACTGGGTTTTATGACATTTTAACAAACTGTAACTGTGGGTGCAATAAGATTTGATGAATGCAAGGGCATATTTTTTCACATCCAGGAAAGCAAAAATAAGCATGATTGAAGACAGGTTCTTATAAATCATCCATAAGAACGAATGCTACACAATATCAAATTAGATCATAAAGGCGCATCTTAAAACATTGATAAAGAGCGTTGCCGGAGGGCTTGGGACTCGAATGTGTTCGGTTTGAACAGACGCGCAGAGGCTCTCCAGACACGCTCTTTATCAACGCTACCAACGTCAAGTCGTCGAGTAGTACCAGGGCTGCAGGTATCTCTTATTATTCGGATGGAGTTCGTGAATGTCTATAGTGCTTTCCTCTGGAGATGGAATATTGAAAGGTGAAGTGGAGGTGCTGGAGAAGCTTTTCGGGTACCACAAAAGAACATGATGGTCAGATTATCATAAATTTTTCTGTTCGAAAGTTTCGTCAACATCTTGAAGGAAGAAGGAATTGGACTGAGTTCAGCGGCTTTCTGAAAGGATCGGAAAATAGGGTGAAGGTTGAACAAGGAGATCCTATGGTAGAGCTTGGCGTTTTCATAAAGGATCATCTACAGACTAATGGCTGTTCATAGATTTTCCTTTTTTTTTTTCCCCTCCTTCTTTGTATACCTGAAGGGTTGAATCAACATATGGCCTTTGTGAGTGTGAAGATGCTTTCTTGCTAAATTTTTCCCTTGTACAGGTATCTGTGATTTAATAAAGGTAGATGGCCTAACCCCCAGCAAGCCCTGACCAGGTCCACTTGGCTCCGACTAATACCGTGACAGACTTGCTTTGGATTCTCGTGTAAATATTTCATTCAAAATTTCCTTTTTCAACTAGCAATGACTATAAAATAAAAAGAAGAAAAGACGAAATAAAATAGCAGAGATATTAGGAGACGGATTGGTGCAGTGAGGTGAGCTATGGCTGCTAAGCTGACAGTCCGCAACATTCTCATGAGCGAGATGGATGTTCCTCTAATAGGCCGTTTGGCAATGAAAATTAAAACAGTAACATTGTTGGGGCAGGCTTTGAGAACACACACTATTTCACAGGGGCAGATTCATGGCCTACTGTCATTGCCAAATGTCCGGCTCTTACATTTTCAGAGAGAGAGAGAGAGAGAGAGAGTTTTCGGGCATTAACTTTTCGAAAAAGAGGTCCTAACTTTTCTCAGTTTGTATGCATCAAAATGAGATATGGTGAATCATTCTTCGCCCATGATTATATTATTAACTGATGATATTCTGAACAAGAATCCGATACATAATACCCTCAAAAAGAAGACAACAACAAGAGATATAGCTTACAAAAAAGTTGCAGTTCGCCATTATTAACCGCAATGACACCGCCCTTCCATGATAAAATATTATTATTATATGTCTACAAAATAACTCTGCACACTCACAGGAGCTCTCTCCTAAGCTGATATTAGCTGGTTTTTCCGCTCCTGACTGACAATTGCACCTGATTGTCATAATCCAACGACTGCAGTTTTCAAAACCTCCAACTGCAGTTGAATTGTGGGCCTCCGCAACCCGTTAGAAGAAATGTCTCAGGAAGGCTGGTGCTTCTTCTGAGGAGGCTGTGTACAAATGTCATCGACCAGTGGAGCCCTCGTCAAAATATTTGAAGAAGCACAACAGCATCCAGCAAATGAGTGATGGCATCTGCATTTTGGGCACTTAAACCAGACTATGGCAAGTGAGAAGAGAAGAATAATTGATGAATTTGTAAAACAAAGTTGATATGAGTGAAAAATTATTACCAGAAAACAAACACACAAGACAATTTGTACAATTCAGCTTCAGGTGTCTATTTTTCCTACTTTCTTCACTGCAATCTTTTCCCGGTTAGGAATGTCATTTAGCTGCTGTTGTAACTGGCATTATAGAGATAGATTAGGCATCAGGAACAAACACCTCCTCCTTACATGAATCTGCATGTACTTCAGTTTGCTAGATTGAATTGAAAAATTAAATTCATAATATCATTCAACTCTATATGTTAAACCATTCCATGATACGAGATCTTCCAAAATATATGGAATTTAGAGATCTAAATTAGTTGGACAGATGTGTCCTAAGTTATAAACTTATAACAGTGAAACATAACAAGGAAAAAGTTGAAAAGAAAAGTTATCTCTGGTTTACATGCATGTATTTTGCTCTTTCTGCCATGAGTTCATCAGTTAGACTTGACACCCTGCATTGAGCAACATAGATGTTATTAATCTACTTTTCCTTCATCTGCACAGAATGAAATTAATCTGAACGTGATGCATGGATTATTGATGATGAAGCACCTGTTTTGCAACTCTGAAACCTTAGTCAGCAGTAGTCGCTCTCTTTCAGAGGGAGCTGCCTCATTCTGCCAAAAAGAAAAGAAACAGTTTAATGCAAATAAGAGGATGCACATGCAGAAATTAGTTGTAATGTCAAGGTAGGGATATAATTGAAGAGCTTAGGAGGTCTGAAGGACTCAATTATGTGTTCAAGGTACTGTAACCACATGTTTGATATGATAAAATATTGGGTCTTCACTGAATCCACTTGGAGTCAACCAAAACATGGTAAGGTAGGGGTCAAAATCAGGCCTAACCAATCCATTTCCTATCTTTCCAACATGAAAATAACAGATTCTACTGTTCTGTTAACTTTATCCTAGCTACTGGAATGTCAGCATTTAAGATCCAAAGCAGGTCCATTCTTCTATGTAAGATCTACAGTTATGTCAAACATGATATAGCCCATAACTAACCACACTGCTTGCCTAAGGTCATGATTTTCCATTCACAAATCTACAAGTATAAAAATAATAGTTTAAGCTATGCACAGTCAACCATACTTTCCACACACTATATTGGAACATGATTTCTTTTATTTCCTTTTGCAGCCTTTCAACTTTCTTAAGGGTATATTTCTGTTCTGGTACCCCAATAAAGTGAGTTGGCCGCATGATGTGCTGACTTAGTAAAATCTTGAGGGTCTCTTTCACCTTCCATTGGAACAGGAATAGAAACTATCTCGAATTTCTTCAATCAGCCCTCAAATGTCAGAAACAAACTCAAAAATCAAGAAATTATTTCAACTTTTTCTGCAATTACTAAAACCAGGCAAAATTTTGAGGTTGAATTGCTGCAATAGTGCTTCAGCAGTATCAACAGTATTACAGCTACTTTTAGCTCCATTTGGAATGTATCAATGTGTTCAAAATTCAAATACTTGTACCAGAGTTGTTTTTGATGGACCATAATAGATCTGAAGATTTGGAGTTATTGTCAGGTGACATTACAAAGTAGCCTTTATTTAGGGCATTCTCACATATATCGTGTATGGGTATTATATGGAGAGAGATTTCTCGGGTATAATACGGCAAAGTTGTATATCTTGAGAATATCTCGGAAAAATCTCGGCAAATTTTAAAAAATTTAAAAGATTTAATAAATCTTGAAAAGTAATAAAAAATAAAAATTAATAAAAAATACGAAAAAAACACGTATAATATGCATTTTTTCACATTTTTTATTTTCTGGCATTTAAAAACAAATGCATCTAATTGTCATTTTATATGGCTGACTTATTTTTGACGTATTTAACATGTTTTTTTTATTAATACGCGTTTTCTGTGACAATGATTTAAGGCGATGCAAAAGTCGTTCTTGATAATGTATTTTATCTGGATTCTTTTCAAAGTATATTTTTCTTACAAATTCTTGGACATTCTTTCCTACAAATTACTGGGCACTCTAGAATTTGGGAATAAAGTGAATAAGAGGACTATGAAATGACAGGTTTTTCTAGTATTTTCTAAGAAAAGAAAAACCTTTAAAATGTCTTAAATTATAAAGAAACAATGAAATGGAAATACATATTAAAATGTACAGAAAAGTGAATTTAGGAAACAAGTTCATGATGTTACTGAGATATATGTTTTGGAGATATTTTGAAAATATCCTGATGTTTGCCTATACAATTAGCCGGCTGGAAGACAGTGATAATACAGGGATATTTTCAATAGAGATACTGGCTATAGTGATACTGAATTATGTCACAAAAAGCTAAAAAATCATGGTTAAAACTCTCATAACATATCCAGTTTTTTGTAGCATTCAACTAGTTTGGAATGTTATGTTCCTCTGTATGCAGCAATATTTAGACAACGGAATATCAAATGTTTAACCTACCAGTGCATCACTGCCAAGAGTTGGAACTTGAGATGACAATTTCCCTGGTCAGAAAACATGATTAGGCAACCAAACTGCTGGACACAAAACTACAAAATCTAGTATTCTCACCATCTACAAACTCATTTTGCTGCAGGCTACTTATTAGATTCGTGATGAGATCCTGAAAGCAACAGAAAATAGATACAAACATATAAGAAAGCAAAGTTAAACTTGAAAAGTTATGAGAAGGTTTTTTTGTCTAACAAAGAAATATTAAGTCATCCAGAATGGTTCTTGCCTGTTGAACTACTGTTTGCTGGAAAAGGTTTTGTAAGTGTCCCACAAGAGCTGATGGTGAGGCTGAACCATCACAAATTTCTTTGGGCATTACAGGCTGACAAAACAGTAAAAGAAAAATGTATCAGTCAAACGAAAAAGGTCGAACGCTGCTAGATCACTAGCTTTGAGAACTAGAAACAAAGAGATATTACTATTTGTGAAAGATGGTAGCTTAGGTAACCAAATATAACAATTGACTTGAACTGGTTGAAATTTATGAATTACAGAGAGCCATTGGTTACATAGGAAATCGCAGGAGAGTGGTTCCATACAAAATGCAGTTCTTCTAAGTACACTTTTTGAGAAAAAACTCCATCACTTATGCAGATGAAAAAAGTTTGTCTTGGAGCAGGAAGCTCTCCACATCAGCTTATGTTTACTGTCTCCAGGAAAGATATCAGCATAGACTTAAGTAGCTTCTGTTCTAAAAGACAACTTGAAAAGTTCATGTTGCACCAACTAATCTTGAATGTTCGCACTTTTCAGTAATAGATCTCCACTGTATAAAAGCAGTGAAGACAATAACATCGAAGTCAGGACACATAACGCAGCAAATCACTAAGCCACTACCCACTGAGCAGCCTGAGCTTATCAATCATATGGCTCATGGCAGTGCTTATAGTGTGCATATATTCCAGGAGCCACACATACATATATGCACATGCATAGAAAGCGAACTGTTCCTGCTGTGACTATTGCCTTTCGAACCATCTCCAAGACGATGGCCTGCACTCCTTGAACAATGCCAGTAGGAATAGGTCGCTTTCTTTCACACACACACACACAGAACTGTGTAATGCAAAGAAAGGATATTATTATGTCCACTCCTTTCTTTTGGAATAACTAAGATCATAATGAGTTTAAACAGCAAATAGATCTCCATGAAAGGAACATAGTGTAACAGCGGAACTCATGTTAAGTTATATAAGGAACTGGAAACAGAAAAGTCAAATATGTTTATTTGCATTCAAGAAGCAGTACTTTTAATTAAAATGGTAGAAATTTTACAAAAAATGCATTTTGATTCCTGCAATGAATTCAATGGAAATAATTAATGATTTAAAATTGAAGGCAGTACACACCATTGGCTTGTTATCATGCTGCCAATCGCCAACACTAGCAGATTTTCTTAGCTGAGATTCCTGAGGATCAGAAGACTAGAATGTGAAGCATGAACTAGCCTAGTTCAGGGGAAAAAAGAGCTGCCCCATAGCAACTAAAGTGACTGCTGACCTGAGATCTTCGTGATATTGCACACAAAGGAATATCCTACATTGCAAGTTCCTACTCAATATGATGCTTCTATTGCAAAGGAAAAACGGAAGATTTGAAGAGACGGAAGAAATACCTTTACAACATCCACATTTTCAGATGTCACTGAGAAACGACCTTTAATTTGGACCACATTTGCCTTTGTTTTGTCCTCCAGCAGATCTCTATAGCCTATATGTGACCGAAAGTGAAACACAAATAATAAATATAAGAAACAAGTGCTACAGCTACAAACATATTCATGATTAATCAAGATGATGATTATGGAACTAGAATTTTGAGAACTCAGCATTCATAGAATCATTTTACCACCTGATGTTCTGATAGGAGCTGATAAACTGTTCATGGAAGCTCGCTTTGGGAGCATCAAAGGCCCACTAAGATTGGACTCTTTACGGGCATCACGTTTGGATACTTTTTCAGATGCTGACTGACTGCTGAGTTCACCCCTATCAACAGAAAAGCAACCATAAGCTAACACTTTTAGCTTTGAAAGCTCACAAAAGATGGGATGATAATGAAGGCATAAAGATACATGCAAATTTTGTCCTTGGACACCACAATCATCCCCGAGATCACAGGTTGCCAATCCAAGTCACATAGACCTTTTGAAACATTTCCACTGTACTATGATTGGCCATCATATTCATTAAAATATGTCGATCCAAATTTCCAATCACTAACATGCATCACCTATAATTTATAAATCACATATGAAGTGCCAGGAACTGGTAGCTTTTATGTATGACAATATGGCCAAAAGACTAAGATGAATTATATTTATGAAGATTGATAACAGCAAACTACTCGTCATCTGAGTATATATTGGTTTGGAGTCTGGACTATAAGACATGTGTCTTCTATCCTGGACATACTTGTAGAAGGTATCTATTAGTTCTCGTTAATGATAGTTGTATGAAAGGCATTGGCTTCCTGATTACAGGACTGTGTAACTGTACTAAAAAAGAACTTGTACTCACAAAAATCAGAATATTAACAGGCTATTATGGTTATTATATCGATGTCAGTGTCCACAGAAAATGACAGAACTAGATATATTCAGGTTTTTACTCCCATTTATGCTTCTTTATTTCCTCGAGCAATCCTTTAAATCTGCTCATTTTCTTGTTCTTGATTCCATTGATTAGCATCCACCTGGCATGGTGGATGCTAATGCTTGGTAATTAGTTATCACACTCTCTCACCTTGGAATAGTGCCCGACTATGGAAACAGTACTCTCAGACAACCCTCAGAAAAGACAATGTAATTGTTGTATTGCTCCCTTTTGATTTTTATCTTCTTTCATCAGTACATGCCGTTGTTCATGTGTTTTTTTTTTTTTTGCGGGGGGTTTGAGGCGGGGGGGGGGGGGGGGGGTGTGTGCCGTAAATGGCCAAACAGGTGGGGCAACCACAAAAATTAGATTAAGAAAATGCTGTTTCCTAGGAAAAATACAAAGTATGGCAATGCCATGGTAGCACTGCTTTCGCTTGCAACAGGAAACAGTATGCTTTCATAAATAAAACCATATAAATGATTTGGCTGCAGCCATTAGTGACTCCCATATACGAAACATAGTAAAAGTGCTGAGAAGAAAACATGTTTATCATATTCATGTTTTAGTTTTACTATTGTCACAAATGTCATTTTCAGGTTCCCAAGGCAAGGTTTAACTCAGGTGATAATTTGGAATGTTGTTTTTCTCAAGAAATCTCCTTAATCCAAAAAATGGAAAATTACAAAAATAAAACAGTCTTCTTTTGATTTTCTTACAGTAACATAATTCAAAATAATTATTAAAATATTAAAAATAAATGTCAAAAGTTTAAAATACACGCAAAAAATAAATTTTCCAGAAAAAAGTAAAAGAACATGGTATTTTCATTTTGGTGCTTTTTCCAAGATGCTGCAATTTTTTCTTTTTTTTTTCTTTTTTCTTTTGTTTTCGTGTTTTTGATGCAAGATTTTGGGCGAAAATGATGATATTTGTAGCAATGCTTCCACTACTATTTGGTTATATTAAATCTCAAACAATTGACTAAAAATCACAACCAGATGACTAACCTGTCGGGCCCTAACTCCCCCTCTAAACTAGGAGCACGAGAAGGGACAGGTTGTTCACCATTGGATTTGTTCAAAGTGTGATTCCCACCATTGTTTTTCACCTTATCTTCACCTCCACAGCTCTTCCCTATTTTGCCTTTTGGTGTCGAAGATTGGATCTCAGTTGTAGGCTCATTAGTAGAGACAGCTGATTCTAATGACACTACCTCCTCTTTTGAGTGTCTGCCTTCTGAAACGGAAGCATTTCTTGTGTTCTCTCTGCAAGAAGAGAAAGGGAGGGGGTTCAACCAGTTAAAAATGTCAGAAATATATGAATCCCATAAAGTAGAGATTAAAGGTCAAATTATCACATCAGAAACGATGAGAGTCATGGTCACAATTTTAACAAGCAAAATCCAAATAAAGCATGAGCTGGCAAGGTTGATTGGAAATTTGGAATGTGTATCTGGAAGCCTGTTATAAACAGACAAACACATGAACATGTATGTGTCTGTGCAAGAGCAAGCACAGACGTGTATACACATGAATATATGAGGGAGAGAGAGAGGTTCACTTCTTGCACCTGCCAATGACAGCCGTAAGTGCTGATTTTCCTGATGAAGTATGAGATGAAGATGAGGCCTGTAAATTTAAGCCAAAAAATCTTATTGTATGTCATGTTACAGCTACAGAATCAAAGACAGCATAACATTTTGAAAATAGCATCCCCTGTTCTTGATCCAAATAATTTGAAGGCCCAACAAATATATTAACCTTATCCTTCATTAGTATTCTGGGATCCTCATCTTCCTCTCTCATACCAATAAGATCTTCATCATCTTGGATCTATGTAGAAAGTTAAAGAAGACAGTGGACACACCTTATTATTATATCAAACTTGCAGTAAGAATGCTCCCACATTTGTCATGGAAGATTAACATCAAAAACCGATGATGGAAAAGATGTCACTGACCAGAGATGCTTGAGCTTTCAAGTCCTCAATATCAAAGTTCCATGCACTAACTCCCCTCTTATACTCGCTCTGCCATGTCAAAAGTACACAAATACAAAAGTAAGTTTGCTAATGACATTGTATTTATTGCAGTATATACCTGGTTTTTAGACCCTAACGTTACCAGGACTACAATCATTTTTATGGAAAGCCTATGTCCTCAATTGAGAACTATTTACAATGTTGTAAAAAGCGTATCGTAAGCCGTATCGGTCTGGCTTTAAGTTACGTTGTATTGTAAAATATCGTAACGTATCGTAACCGTATCGTTTTTTTTTAATAAATCAGAAAAAAAAAAGAAAAAAATGCAAAAAAGGGTATTAAAAAAATATTTGGCATTAAAAAAACTGAAAAAAATAAAAAAATACGAAAAAAACGCTTTTTTTAAGTTTTAAACAGCCATTTAATTTATCGCGTTTTTTTCAAGTTTTTTTTTTTAAAAAACTCATTTTCTGTGACTATACAGTTAATCTACAATTTCATGATTTACAGGACACAAGCACATATGCAGTTCTAAAGCAGGAACTTCTAATAGTTGCTACTTTCTCTTTTTTAGTAATTATGCACGCAACTACAAATATGCATGATTATTAACATGTACAGGAACCCTTAAAAAATTGTAAACATTTCCCACATCAAAATAAAAAGGTAAGGTCACAAACAACATTTGGATATGTGGAACAGTGAGGTTCATTGCCAACTGTCATGTTTTAAGTATAGGACAGGCTGACAGCTATAACTTCTCATACTAATTGAAAATGTATCTGCTCAAACCAATGCAATCATCAAAGAACATGAGCTGGCTCTCCGACAAAAAATGGAAAATAAATTAAATGCAAAGCACTATCCTTGGAAGTTAAAAATGTGTACAAACTACAAAGTTGATCAAACCTGAGATAGTGCTTCTTGCTCTGCTGATGGCATTCTCTTCAAGGCTAATTGAGCAGCATCCTTGAGCTACATCACAAATAAAACATAATTCATTATGTGGGAGCAAAATAACAAATAAAATAAAACGTCAACAAAGCAAACAATTGAATCGTTATTCATCCCAGTGTAGAAGAAAAGCAGAGGTAGCTACCTGGAGAGCCTTCACACGGTCCCACAGTGGGGGCAAATCTGCCAAAATGTGTTTTACGGATACTTCTGGCGACTTTGCATGTTTGAAAAAAGAATGCTTCAACAATTTCTCTGCAGTTGGCCTCTTAGTTTGATCTTTCACCAAGCACATAGCAACCATTTCCTTAAAAGACTGATCACAACTGGAACTCTTCTAATTAGAAATTGACTAACAATTCTCAAGAAAAGAAAAAAAAACTATGATATAATTTAGCAAACCAGAGTCAATCTTGAGCTATTATTTAACACAAAATTTCTGTTTTATGAAGACAAATTTTCTTGCATCAGAAAGAACTAAGTTCTAAATTTTAGTTTTATTAACAAGTTTTATGCCTTTTCAATCATCATTCAGAAAGACTACAAGTACCTTTGAAAACTTTTTATCCCGCTCATAATCAAGACCAGGTGGAGCATTTTGGATGGTCATCAGAAGAACCTGTTCATAATAAAACATACATTCAAGTCAGAAATCATAAATATATTTCAAAGTTCATGTGCAAAGCATTGAACTGAAAGTTGACATAAAAAAACATTACATGTATACATATACAGATATGTACATATGTACATTGTCGATATTTACTAACATTTATATTTAACCAACGGATAAGACATAAGAGATTAAAAGAGCAGGATGTGCCCACTTTTCCACACTTATGGCCTAACCCCTCGTTCCTCCTGCCCAAGGTTGTTTTTGGGCAGGGAGGGTGGGGAATGGATGACACAACTATTAAGAAGTGCCCATGTGTCAGTCAGCCATGCCCTGAGAGGGCTGGTCTTAGGCATGCAAATGCTTTGGATAAATGTATGGTAGTTGACCTGTTGACCATTTCAAATCAGTCTATTTGGATTTGCTATAACTCCTATCTGATCAACACATCATTGGTCAACAAAATTCTGAATGGACTCAGGCTCAGATTTGGATTTATCATTAAATCTGATGGTTCTTGTTATGCTAGCTCTTGTCATGTGAAATAAGTCATTTAGGAACAAATCCTACAAAAAATTTGTTCTGTTCCAAAGAGAGATTAAAGGCTGGTTATTAATCAGAAGGTGACATGCTAGAATAGCAATGGAAAACATAAACCTGACAATAAATGGTCCAACATTTTCAGGAAATAAATAAACAGGTAAAGCCATGTCATGACTATAGCGAAACGTGGACAGATTCAAGATAAAAATCTTGCCAAAATGAAAATTTCGCGAATTTATTGGGAATTTATCGTGTTTTTTTTCTCAGATTTTCATATTTTGTAATTTTTTGAACTTTTAAAGTTTTTTATTTTTTATTTTTAAACATTGTCGACATTTTCCTGAGATTTGCCCAAGAATAATAACTTTGCTGAAAAATAACCGAGAAAAACCTCGCTGAGATTTTCTAGAGAAGGATATTTGTGACAATGATATATATATAGAGAGAGAAAAAAAGAGAGAGATCCTATATATACATACGTATATAGATGCATTCATACATATACACAAACACATATATATAGGAGCTTAAATTCTTTGGCCATTTTGAGCTCCATCTAATCACAGCCACCCCATGCAATGCATCGGGCGGATGTGATTAAACAGATCGCCCGATGCAAGCTCTGTGCTGTGACCCCAGTTACCTGAAACTATTTCAAAAAGGTTGTGTGACTTAGCCATGGCAGAGCCAGGATTTCCTTCAAAGACTTATGCTAGCTTCTGTAGTGTTCACCCATCACATCATCTTGCATAGGCAACCTTTGCAGCTTTACCTTGAGGGGTTGATATTCAGGAAGGTTCATGCAGCAGATTCTTGCTATTGCCCTAAATCTGTGCATAATATCCTGACCTCGACAATCTGTACCATAGCCATAAATATCGTTCTTGGGTTTTTATTGACAAGGTTTTGCTCGGGCATGTATCGGCAAAGTTGTATTTTTCTTGGGAAAATCTCTAGAAAAGCTCAGAGTTTTTTTTTTAAATCAAAATTTTAGGTAAAAATAAGAGAAATGAAAAACTAATAAGGAGGTCATGTTAAATACCAAAAACATGAGGAAATAAAACAATGAAACAAAAGTTGAAAAAAATAAAAGCAGAAAATGAAATAAGAAATAAACGAAAAAATTGTGAAAAAATCGCGATAAATTCATTTTTAACGTTTTTTTCAATATATCACGATATTTTCCCGTTTTTATTGTTTCCTTTATTTCTCTCGTTAATCGTGATATTTTCGAAAATATCACGATATTTGCGGCTATGGTTTGCACCTTAGAAGATGTGCTTCATAAGCAAGGACATTCTTCCCTTGGTAGAGGGAGCAGAAGAATGTCCCTCCTTCCATCAACCAGGGGTTGACTATTCAACCCAATTAACCCTGCTTTTCAATCAACATTGAGGACTTTTTTACTGCAGGGGAACTCATCAGCAGTAAAGGGCACAAGCTTTCCTCATCATCAAACATGCCCTTAATGAGATTAAATCACCTTCTCGAATAGCTTAAACCTTCATATTTCCTCATTGGCCCATCATGCAGAAGGCAAATGGTTAAAGCCCTGATATTATAGCTTTTCCACAGAAAAATTGGATGAGTTATTTCTAAGAGAAGATCTTATTTCAGATCTATGGAAGAAAGAATTCTTGATTCTGACTTGGAAAAATAGAAAGACACCCTCCAAAGAAAACAAAGAGTGGTTTTCTTCTTGGAAGAGGAGGTTTCCCCGTTTAGCAGAAAGACAATTCCACTAGCTAATACAAGCCATCCTTAGTTTGGAATGCCACCTTTCAATCATGAAAAACTTGACTTCATTTTCACCTTATAGAGTAGCTACAACAACGTTCCATAGCCAACAAAACTATTGAAGCAAAGCTTAGAAAAAGAAGAATATATCACGGTGCAACACTTTTAGCTTTTTTTTCACTCATGATCTGAAACCATATACAAGTAAAAATTCAATGTCATGCTTCGGCATAATATTTTTATTCAACATCTAAGTGTATGGATGCAGTTACCTTCATTGGAGGATACTTCGAAAAGGGTGCATGACCATGTGCCAATTCTAGTGCAGTTATTCCAAATGACCAAATGTCCGCTCTGCAGCAACCAAGTGAAATTTCAAGTTTCCGATCTCACTAGTAAACCCTACCTTGTTAATCTAAGAATACATTTGTCATGCATAACTTGCAATTCACAGAATTAATCCTTAAAAGGATAGATTTGTTTATAGGAAGAAAAGATGCAATAAGTGATTGAAAGAGAAGCTTGAAAATTGAAGCGAGTAGTATAACACACTACACAGTGATTCAAAAATATCAAGTACAGGCACCAACATACTGATCACCATCTTAAGTTCTTAACTGATCCGATATTAGTAAGTCCTGGAGTCAACTGAGTCTACCTTGTTAAAACCAAGCTCTGTGTATGGTATTCTTACATTTCACAGACTAGATGCAATGAGATCTGACAAAATAGACATCCAACTTAATCTATGAAGATACATCTGTAGGACTTTGCGGAGTGTAGCATGGACTACTTATTAAGAAAGATCAACGCCGCCTTATCCCAACATTCTGCGAAACAATCAAGTGCTAACTTAACTTCCTCACACTGACTCAAGTTTTTAACACTAATTTTACATCTTCCTCACACTGACTCAAGTTTTTAACACTAATTTTACATAATACGGCAGGTAAATATTGCTCCAAATACATCAGTTTAAGATTCTGTATGGATGAAGAAAAAGGAAAGGACCTTAAATGATGGAAAGGAAAGGGGGGGGGGGGGGGGGAGGGGAGGAGGGATTAATGCTGGAAAAGAAAAGGAAGGGCTTAATAAGGGGAAACTTCTCTTTTATTCAGAACATATATTCCTTTCCCTTCCAATCATTCCATTTTTGGATGGACTGAAGACACACATCTTTTCCTTTCCTTTCCTTTCATCTCCTCTCCTTTCTTTCCTAACTAAGCACAAAAGTTGCAATATTTCCTTTCTCTCCTCTTTAAGTGGACATTCAAACACAGTTTTGTCTGTCCTTTCCTTTTCCTCTCATTTTGTTCAGCCAAACATTTAATAACTCAAGAACTAAATAGCCCAGGCTAATATCTGATCACCTTCTAACTTGACCGGAAGATTGACACAGTTATTTGACTTTGTACTTTGTAGTCAAAAGCACAAGGTGTCAAGCTGCAGGCAACTGAAATCAGACAAAATACACTAAAGAGCATGAACTTTGAAGTCTTAACAAAAAATGACAATTTCAGTCATAAAAAGGAACCCTAAAACTGTCAGGATAAAAATGTAACATCATGATGTGAAACAATATTAGTAGAAGTTTCTCTTGATCTTGAAAGGGGCAGCCACATTGCCTAGGCATTTTGGACTGCTAGTTACTGCACAGAATGCTTGTTTGAATGGTTAGATCACATTTCTGCCTCTTCCTCTAAATTTCCTAAACGTTTATGTGTAAATGCCATGAAAGTATAGCCTAATGCAGCTAGCTATACTTCAAAGGAAAATCTACAGTATGTACATCTACCAGGACAACCTCAAAATTTCTTAACAGTGTCAACTGCAATAATGATATTATACTTAAAAGAGTTTTGTAAAACAGATAGCTTCATAATTCAAGAAATAATATCTATATAATTGGAAATTCATGGATTAATATCATTAGATATGCCCTAAGTAGAAAAAATAGCATGAAATGAATCCTAATAAGCCATGTCCAAATTGAATCACTGTCAAGTGTCCAACCAAGCCAACATTGTGACACATTAACTCCACATAAACAGTATCAAATATTCAGACCTCAGTTTTCAACAAGCATGTAACAACAAACCGAGATATTGTACAGCAGAAAAAGAAAATAACAGTGAACGAAGCTTACTTGAAATCATATCCACTACCAGGTTGTAGCACCTCCGGTGCCATCCTTGGAGAAATATAAAAGAAATGTTTTAGCAGAAAAAAGAAAGGAAGCAACTTGTTTTCCAATCAGAATAAAATAGTCAGTTATCACATGCTAAAAAAAGATGAGGATACCCCACCAGCATGGTGTTCCAACAAAAGTATTCCTTGAACGCTGCCTATCACCCTTGTCAAACATGCATGCAGAAACACCAAAGTCACCAAGCTTCACAATCCCGCCACTGTCTAGAAGGATATTTCCTGCCTAGAGAACAATTTACATCAAAAGGTGCGCCCTGTAGCATTCCAGAATTACCATGTCAATGCTAGTTATTTAGGCATGAAGCTTTCACCTTCACATCCCGATGAATATGCCCATGTCGATGGAGATACTCCAAAGCTTTCAGTGTCTCTTTGAGAATAGAACATATCACTGGCTCTTCAAATCCATCAGGATACGCAATCTTCATTAAATGCAGGCATGATCCTTCAGCCATAAATGGCATAACAACCCAAAGGCACCGATCCACAACGAAAGAGCAATAAGCCCTTATCACATTTGGGTGGTCAATTAGACTCATAGTTTGAGCCTCACGTCGTATGTCATCCTACAAAGCAAGCATCACATCAGTAATGCAAAAATGACAGAAAAGATAACAGATACATACATCATCCTACCAAATGGGCATCAAGTTCATTGTGTAACTTTATGCAATAAATGACGGCAGATATTAAATTACCTTATTTTTATGTTTGCATGCCAACTCAGAACACTTTGTTCTTTGTATTTTATCATAAAATGTGTCCATTATGAAATTTCTGAAACAAAACAACAGCACCAACAATTCCAGGTAAAACTATGCCATATACATGCATCCACGTTTATATGCAGATACAAGACCCAACATCATACTATTTAACATGGTTTCCTTCTGAAACACAGAATAATTGGGTTTCAATACCATGGTTAATGGAAGTGTTTCAAGTAAATAGGAACCCCAATTTCTAGGATGCTGAAAGTCAACTGCCAATTTGACCCTGATCTCCATGGCTACTATTTCCTAATTCTACGTTTCAATTCTTGAAATTTTGATTTTTTTCAAGGCTTGGCTTCTTTATCAATGTTTTTAGATGGTTTCATACAAACACCACCTGAAAAAAAAAATATTTATATCGTATTCTACTTTCTTCTGACTTTCACAATCATCGAAAACTTGAGAGGACCAGTCCCATTCATGCTTCCAAATTTTCACTCCAACTTGTAACAATTATTGTCAAACAAAATTTATGGACGAACTGATGACAAGAAAATGACATGTTCAAAATAACATATGAACTCAGTTTTTGTGCTTCTTTAAGAATTTTTGTTAACATCAACAGATCCAAATAAGATCCATGACGATAAATTATTGTATCAGATTTTTTAGTTCCTGAGCTGAAAAATGTACCTATGAAGTCCAGTTCTGCTATCTAAAACAGTCAATAAGTCATCACACGAGAAGTCAAAGTATCAACTTCATCAGATAAGCACGATAGATGATGAAGAATTCTCTTTTCTTGGCAAGGCTGACTAGTCTTTCGCAAAACCTGCCAAAGTAAAGGTGCTTGAAAGAGATTAAAGACGTGATATCAAAGTCTTTGATTTTTATAATTTATGATGGAGACAACTTCTATGTTCTGGGAGAGCATTGCAACTCGAAGGCAAAGTTCATACAGGTTCCAGTCTAGGTCCCATGTCTATGATCTTTTTGTCCTTTTAATGAACTGGCAGAGGCCTGCCTAACCCCAGCTTGCCTGCCAAAAGAAGAAAAGCAGACACACCTAGGTACCCGGATAGGAAGAACCAAAGAAGCTCCTATTACAGAGCTGTTATTACTACATAATGGAGGTTTTTCTTGCATTTATTTGTCGGACTTCTATAAGCTATCCTTCTTCTGCTATTGGAGATGGCAGTAAATTGCAGCAGCAAGAGAATGGACATATGCAAATAATCCGAAATTAATCTTGTCTGAGAAACTAAATTAACTAGAAGGTAGAGCTGAAGTAATGTTCATATATTGCATCAACATCCGTGGAAAGCCTATCATGGCTAGTTACTTGAATTTACCATGAGAAGTACGATTTAACGTCTACCTTGATCACCACTAACAGAACAAGGGGTGCAGTTCGCTCCATCGACATATTCTAAGTTCCATCTGAAGAATGCATCCAATAAAACTTCGGATAACCATAGCTTTTCAGACAAAAGAACCACGGAAGGTGCAACCTAGGATGCATAATTCAACTATCTCCATTTTCACGTCGAAAACTCCAAACGTCCTCACTAGGGAATTCAGTTGAAATTATGAAAGTATAAGAAGTACTAAGGTGCCAACTTACGCAAACCTCGTCAAGAACGCCCACACCAAAATTACGGATAAAAATCAACATAAAGATTTCTGAAACGAATCAACAAGAAGAGAAAGGGACTACAGCAAATTCATAAAACAAAGTACGCCGAGAAAAGATACATATTTCTCTCGCTTTCAGGCGGCTACCATATTGCATCTATCAAAAATCAAAGTACCAAAAGAAAAAAGATGGTCACTTATTCCTTCCGCTGTCATGTGTATACCAGATTACTATTGCATCTATCGAGATCCAAGCACTTCACTGCAACAACTTCATTGAAAGGGAGGTAGATCGCTCTGTAGACGGTAGCACTGGCGCCGTAACCGATCTCCTCGAGTAACTTATAGTCCGTCGGCAAGACAGAATAGTTCTTCCGACCACTCCCCAGTTTCCCCATCCCCTCAATTCCCTAGCCGCCACTCTATCGTTCTCCAACAAATTAACAAAAATAACCGCTACCCATGCAACACAAAAGATCACCCAAAAAGAAGAGAGAAGAAAAACCGCGAAAAGAAAAACAGGGAAAGTGAAAAATCTCTGCCCTCCACGATCTAATTAGAAACCCAATTCGCCAAATTCACCACAATCCTAGAGCCCACAAAAAGGCCAACCATTTGGGCTGTCCCCTTCTGTGCAAAAGGACTCCAGAGAAGATAAAACGGGAACAATCTCAGATTTTGCAAAGGGACACCGTTCTCTCTCTCTCCCTCTCACACTCTCTCTCCCTTTCTATCTCTTATCAAGCGTTGACTGCCATTAGAGGAGTCGGAGCTTTGGCCCTTTGCAGGTGGGTTGTGTGGGGCGGTTGCCCACGTGGCTACTTGGAGCTCTTCTATTGGCGGCTTCTCACACACCTCTAGACGACATGGCGCGACCTCGGAAGATCCTGGCCTTCGAAATTCCCGAATTTTCCCATCTTTTTCTTTTTCCTCTCCCATATTTCTGATAATATTTCTGATAGAAGAAGAAGAACTTGCATTTTGTGGAAATCGTTTTTCTCCCGTTTTTTCTGCAAAGAGGGCGAGTCACGAGATTCAACCAAATTGGTCTCCTCCTTTTGGACTCGAAAATGACTCAAGTACCTTGAATCTAGCTAACCCTCCTTTCTCCTCCTCCTCCTAGATTACGGGGTTGATTACTTTAAATCAAATCACGAAATTATAGTTTAGCTATTGACTAATTACAACATATGTTAATGGATCGGATCTTGGTTTCAATATAATCATATGAATGCCGCTAATTTCGACTTGTTTTATTAAAAAAAAATTTTGCAGCCAGTTTTAAATCCAAGTGTAAAAAGTGCCACATTTTCCTAATGAATTAGAATAGAAATGTCAAACATAAAATCGTTTTAAGAGCAGAACTAAAAGGGTTTTGAGTGCAAGGTACCTTCTTACTTTGAAAACACGCCTGGAACTGAACTTTGATCAAGAGTGATACTTCTTGGGATTTGAATCACGATTGCTTCCATGATAGACATTTTTTTGGTATAAAGAAAGGCCTTCGAGAAAAGAAAGTTTAATTATATCATTTCTATTCAGAATCTTCGGATTAATACTCTTAGAATAGGAGAACACCAATGGAAGCTCAAGTACTAAAAGGGGAGAATTCAAATTTCATCCAATATCTTCCCCTTGGTACTCTTCAAGCTCCCCCTTCACAGAGATCAAAAGCCTACCCACCAAAAAATGTAGTCAAATATACTTGTTGCTGCATAATAAATAACATTTATATGTAAGCGAGTCTCTAAGCGCAATTGGGGTAAGCTGAGTTTATATTGTGTGAACATTCAAGTCGTAAAGCAGCCCTAAACCCTGGAAACACTAAAAAAGATGTGTGACCATTCAAGTCCTAAAGCAGCCCTCAACCCTTAAGACAATGGAAAAGATACGAGCTTTCACTTTTCATGCATCTCAATTGTAAATATTTGAAATATCTAAAATTTTGTTTGCGACCAAAGAAACTATATTTCTTTAAAAACTTTAGCTCAACCTCAGTATCTATTCTTGCATCCAAATCGGGCTGATGAACAGCAGCCTCTCATTCACAACCCTGATTCGTGGATCAATCCAATAATAGTACTAAGTAGGGCAATTTCCGGAAACAGATACATCCATACTATAGAATTTTTGGAAGTTCCAAAACATTTTGATGATCAGGATGATAAAGAGCAAAGAAGGACAATCGCACACGAAAGAACAAGTTGGGAGTTGTTTGGTTGTGACTTTTTTACTCCGTGAACGCGACAAGGATACGCATTAATTCAGGCTCCACAAAAGTTTCCGTTACTAATTTCTTTTGGGAATCAAGAAATTAAAGGAATGAAGAACATGTCGTAACTAGTCTGAGGCAACAAATAAAAAAAAAAATAGCAAACACATTAGTTTTAGGGGGTGTTCACATTTCAAAACTAAGTTTTTCTTCAAAAATCAGGTTATGGGAGTGTTTGGGTATTATTAAAACTGAGTTTGAGGAAAACCCAATTTTAAGAAAACCTGATTTGTAAATGGGAATGGAAAACCATGGCCATTATAAGTTATTAAAAAACCAGGTTTTAGATGTGTCATCCAAACAAAAAAAAAAACAAGGTTTCTAAAACTCATTAAAAAACTCGGTTTAAAACCAAGTTTTTATAAAATTGGGTTAGAAGAGAGTGTCATCCAAACCCCCTTAGTGTTCTAACAAAAAAGTGCTTAGTGTAACAAAAAAACATTCAAGTTTGAGTGGGGTGTATGGATGGCACTCTAAAATAGAGTTTTTTTAAGTGTTTGGGTGACATCAAACTTGAGTTTAAGAAAAAAAATTAATAAAAATCGGTTTTCAAAAGTAGGGTTTCACAAAAAAAATTGTGTTTTGGTTGTGTCACTCACTCGAACACAAAAACTATTTTTCAAAAGCTCGACAAAAAAAAAATCACAAAACATGGGTTTTGAATATGTTATCTAAAATGCCCCCAAGTTTCTTTCACATTTCTTTTGTACCATTAAAAGTTAGGTGTCATTTATATATACTTCTTTGTCCTGAGAGGGCTTAAAAAAGTCACAAGTATTTTGTTGACATTAAATTAGTACGCAAAGCAATAAAAACCTTGCCTACATTTTTTTTGATATTGTAATGAAGAGAGCAACATGAGAAGTCATGCAAAGTGCTCCTATAGAAAGGGATGCATAGTCCTTAACACCTTTTCTTGTGACAAAACCAATAACATGATAAGCACGATAATAAAGTCTTTTCTTGTGACAAAACCAATAACATGATAAGCACGATAATAAAGTCTAGTGATAAGCGTGCTTAGACGAGAATTAATGCTTTCTCGCATCATCAAATTTTGTTGCCTTGTGGCTTATTGGTGCTTAGTCATTAATTAAAGCATTTCAATCATGAACAGTGTGATATACCAATTCAGCCTACAAGAAGTTCAATTTTTTTTTAATTAAATAATGAATTCTTGATTTGAAGGTGAACTTTATTCTCTTTTGGGAAAGTGGGTAGTTGTGGAAAACCGTGTAAGGTGCTCTCAAACTCTCATTGATTTTAAGGATGAAATTAGGCATTGAAACCCGAAGAGTAGAAGCCCCACCTCGCTTTTGTACGAGTTCATGGCTGTTTGAGGATCTAAGAAAACTTACGGTTACTCCCTTCAACTTGAAATTAGTGTAAAATTAGTGTATGCTATCATTTGCAGTCCGGATAAGTACTGCCAATTGGAATCGAACTAAATTAGGTTTTCTTTTTGTTTTCTATTGGCAAGGTGAGATTATGCATGGCGCTTTGAGATTGTTCAAAAAAGCTAATTGTAGAAGTGTTCAATAGCCTCGGATCTCAAATCCAAGGCTGATTTGGAATCCTTTTTATGTGGAACTACCAGAATAAACAAACACATGATTTCAGGTCATGATTTTAAAACTGGGAGTTGAGTTCCTCAATATGTGACCTAAATTTCAGATTTGACGTCCAATTCTGGGGGTAAAAGGGAATTTCTGGCTAATTAAACCTGCAAGTTCATGAAGGCAACTATCCGCACAAGCTCACATGTGATTGTATCAATGTTTCCAAACTCAAACCCTTGTAGGGGTGGAGGCAAGGGAAGGACATATGGGCCGTTACCCCACCTCAATTTTTTTTTTTTAGAAAATTTATATGTAAATTTTAGAAAATTTTACTTGTCTTATATAAAAATTTTGAAAAATGATATTTTGGTCATGTCAAAATTTAGAAACTTTAATTTGTCCTCCTTATGAAAAATTTCTGGCTCTGCCCCCAAACCCTTGGACAAAAAATCCATCCAATTGGTTAAATAGATGTCCCACTAATGTTTTAAGCCAAAGTTGGGGGCAGGTAGAGAAATTTCTCATATAAAACATTTGCGACCTTCTCTTTTAAGCTTCACTCTTTCCCTCACATTATAGATCCAAGGTGATTTGAGATTTATAGATCTAAGGTGATTTGAGATAGTTGAGAATCTTGTATTGGAGAGGAAACACGGATCCAAAATCTAGAATACTAAAATCCATTCTTAGATCTATAAATCTCAAATCACCTTGGATCTATATTACCTACCAAAGGTGCATTAATGGGATTTTTATGAGAAAATCCCCCCACCCCCACTAATTAAGATTGTTTTCCCTAATCACTCCACCTGCAGCTGTTTGCACACCAAACTGGATCAAGTCTCTGTGCATAAGTGCAAATAAATCCATAGCTATATCGGGAAATAATAGTCCAAGGCCGAAATCTTAGATTAAGATCAAGGGCAAGAGATATAAATGTATATCATTTGTTATTACCGACTTCATGGTCGTCTTTATCACTTATAGTCGTTTTATATTTGAAATAAATATTCCTCATGTAGTCCTTATTTTTTGGCATATATAAAGGATTCTTCTGGTGGTAGGCACGTGTCAAAAGGGAGAAATTTCATATTATTAGCATTATTTTTTTTCTAAAAAGTTGTAGAGAAACCTCAGATCTAGTCTCATGGAAATAGCAGTAGGAAAACTTATTTGGGCATATGATAGCACGAAAATTTTTTAAGTTTTCAAAAATGAAATTTTCGTGTTACATATAGAGGGATTATTCAAAGAAAATAAAAAGAGTTAGATCGATCTCTTGATTTTGACCTTTTTCACTCACTACAATAATTTTAACCTTTAGCAAGGCAGGACATGTATGTTCTGCTCCCTACAAACCATTAATTTGCAACATAAACTTTTTGTAGTTATAAAATAATTAGTAACGAAAAGTATTAGTTGGTGATGCTCAATCTTTTAGTAACAAAAACCATTTTTGTTGTTAATGGATTCAGTGTCGTGACTTTTAGTAACAGACCTTGTCACCCACTCTTTTTCATTGGTAAAGTTATTTAGCAATGAATATATTTTACAACAAATATCATGTGTTACTAATGGTTCTGTAGTGACTGAAATTTCACCCTTGAAGTTTTAAGTTAATTTTAGTATGGTGAAGTATTTCTGGGGAAAAAATTGTCTGTACATGTTTGATTTTAGATGTATAAGTGGTCGATAGTGCACCTTAAAATATTTTTATGGTCATTAAATGTTTGATTTTAGATGTATAAGTGGTCGATAATGCACATTAAAATATTTTTATGGTCATTAAATGCTTTTAGAAGTTCTCATGTCCCTAAAAAAGGTGCGACCAAAACTAGATCTTTGCATTTGTAGGCTCCAGGAAATTAATAATGTCGTCACTATATATAGAACATGTTCTTAAATTTAATTAAATGCTAGATGTAATCACATCGCATTCCCCGGAACAATAATATATGATGCTCTTAAAAGATGCCTCTTAAGTCATGCAAATCAATGTTTATCTTATCAAATGCGCTTTATCTACAAGCAGCTATATATGGATTACAATATGTTTACATTTTTCTTATGTAGAAGCTTGTAAATGTCTATATTCTTAGAATGGCTATTGCTGCAATGTCGAAGTAGAATGATGTTGGCTTTAACCATTTGCACTCAAAATGAGCTGAATCCAATGAGTCTGATTTTCTATCAAGGAGAAAAGGAAAACTGCTTTGACCTCGTAATCCAAACCTTGCTTTGGCTTGCACAAGGAAGATTACATGCGCTTAATAATTATCTAAAGGTTGCAGACTTGGAATTATGATCCGTAGGGATTAAGAGGATGTTTGGTAACAGGAATGTTGCAATCTTTGAACGAAATGATTCTTGAATGTGTCCATTGATCGCGTTATGAACATATCACGCATACAGTTACACCAAGAATGCAGTGTTCCCGTTACCAAATGCCCTCTAATGTACATTAGAAGAAAATGATATTAATATAAGATTTCTCTAAATCAACTTTGCGAGAGTCAACCGATTCAAATGAAATCTGTAGCAAACTGGTTCAGTTTGTGTGGTCGGTTCAAGAATGGCATGTATAACTGATCTTTAGTTATTTTGAAATATTTTAAGAGTATTTTTTCTAAATTATTTTCATAGGTTATTTCTTTTTTTTTTTTAATCAAAATTTTTAACTTTTTTGCCTATTAATCATGACTGCTGCAACTGAAGCTGATTCATCGTATCAGCAGCTTGGAAGCTTGTGTAGCTACTTACAATCATTAAAGGGTCATTTGATTACTTTAGATTTGAAAAGTCAATGGGTTTAATGTGGATTCGAAGTGACATGCTTTTGTTAATATGGCAAAAGATTCATGGTAAAGTCTATGGTTCCGCAAACTAAAGATATTTAAGATTTTTAGTTTACTTTTTTGCATTGATAAAAAGTCGGATTTAAGATCTGAGGGAGGAAGATTAGATCTTAAATCTACGGCGCTTAAACGCTTAGAATCTCAAATCTGAGGCTGACAAATGCCCTCTTAAAGAATGAGTTCAAGTCACCACCTTGAGAGTATCGGCCAACGATCGCATGCATATGGTTTTATACAGGGTACTATATATATTTATACCCTCTTCCTTTCTCTGAGAACGTTTGTAAAGGAAGAATGGCGTTTCCGTTTATATATATTTATACAACCCAAACAGAAAACAGGAACACATGAAAAAAGTAGCTGTCCCACCACTCTGTCTTCTGCTCTCGAACTCGTTCTATAAAAGAACGGCTCTCTCTTTCTAACTGAATTTCATTCTCCAAATGCCGTTGCACAAGCACCAGTCATTACACAACTATCTAGGAACCGATTCACTGATCGTGCTTTTATATTGCTCGCAGATGCTGCAGATTTGACTGAGAGATTGAAAGAGCATGGTACCCAAATAAAGCTACCCAAAGACCCTGTGGCATCTAAAGTCAACAGCTTTATTTGCCCATAAAAAAAGAAGAACATATGATTCAAGATTCTTGAAGATAGAACATGCAATTTTTTATAAATTAAAGCTGCTAGCTTCATATGATTCCAATTGCTTTCCGAAAAAGATTAATGCACAAAGGCCTCGTGAGCTTCTGCATGCCCATGTTTGGCATCTGGTTCCCGAGGTCTCTAGAGAATTCTTTTGAATATCAACTGCTGATTTCAATAGCTTTTGTCAGTATTTTAAGGATATCACCCATAATGCTCACGCCACAAGTGTATCAATGCTTTCTCAATCTCAAATCCGTTTCAGTTCAATTGGCTTCTTGGATCACAATATTACACTCCATATAGGCGTTTAATTTGACAATGGGATTAAATTTTCAATTCTAAATTTGAAAGTTTGATGCAAGAAAACAATGATCTTCATTGTCTTTAACATACCGTTCTCCATAACAAGATGTGATTTATGAAACGGAAACATACATATCTGAATGATGAGAACGAGTTTTAGTATGATGTGTGGTGATTCACTGCTGCCTCAATTTTGATTACGTGCATTTGTGTGTGTATATATTACCAATACATGTGTTACCAACTTCTGTTTTTGAACAGAAGAAACAGGGAACAATCTTCTTGTGCTTCCCCAACTTGTTTACAAGCATATTATCCCTCAATTGGTTTCAATCACTTGTTTCAAAATACTCTCTCACCGAAAGGGGAGTAGCGTGTGTAGCTGGTCGAGCCAAAGGCAGTCTTTGAGTGTTTCTTGTTTGATTCCCACGGTCGCTATTCTTTTGTTGTTATTGAGAGTTTGCCAGAGAGACATTAGCCAGACAGGTTTGTTGGTTATCCCTTCTCTCCCCCCTTTTCTTTTCTTTTTTTTCCTCTCTCTCTCAACCTCACCCGTTTGTAGCATAGCTGGTCGGGCAAGAGGCATGTATTTGATGCATCTCTATTCAATTTTCATGGGCGTTGCGCTTTGAGTTAAGAGATAAGAGGTATGTTATTTCAGGCTAGGTTTGTTAGTTGTGTCCTCCCCTCTTTGTCTCTTTCTACTTAAAACAACAGTCACACGAGTTAAATAACAATTCTCAATGCATAATAAATGTTAATGCTCAATGAATAATTCTACTTGGGCCATGGTCCACACCAGATCTACCCGCTAGGATATTGGTTGCAATTAGTGTATTTACTGTATAAACACTATGAATATGGATTTTCTGTTCAATAAAAATCTGAACGTGTCAAAGGCTTTTATAAGATCAAGATGTCAATCATTTAGAAGCTTATAGCACCGCAGACAAACCACTTTCAAATGGTGGTTTCTGATGTTGTCTCCCAATAGCATCACATCCATCAATCTCATGTTCTCCACATATGCCCCTCTTGAACATGTTTATGAGCCAACAACTAGTTTCCAGTGGCCTTTCGATGGATATTAGCAAGTTTCATTCAAGGGTCTCTTGAAGGCATCCGATAAAATTGAAACAATACAGAGAAGTTCCATTGAGGGATAGTGCATGAGGCTAGGCCAACTCGTTGGCCCACCTATTATGGTGCAGTTCGCCCTATTGGGCTTATACTGGGCTTGTCACCAGTCCACTTAATTTTATGCTGGGTTAGCCCGGGTTTAAACGGCAGGTAGCAGGGACTGCCAAAAAAAAGGGTGCGATCGCGGTGAGTACTGAAATATAGCGGTGATGATTTCCACCGGTAATAGCTGTTTCCGTTATTCCACCCAAAAATTTCTCCTTTCTTCCCCTGCGGCTTTTCGTCCCGAATTCTTTTTTCTCTTTCCTCCTCTTACGGTATTTTCCCGAAGAATGCGTCGACTCTCTCCCATCGCCGCCCTCTGCGGCCTCAAGTCCGACTCCTCCCTCCTCGGGCCCATTGCCCTTCTGCTCAGGCACCACAGGACCACTGCTGGCCAGGCGTCTGCGTCCCCATCATCTGCAGCGGCGCCAATGGCAGTGGCCTGTTTTTTTGTAGTGAAACTGGACCCTCTGCCCATTATCCTCCTGTTTTAGTTTGCTTTAATTTTTGCTCCAGTGGGTCGTTCACGCGGCAGGGGGGCATTCTGAAGCTTTAGAGTCTTATAATGTGCTCGCAAGCTAGAGTAGTGCAATATAAATCCAAAGGCATAATTCATATTGATGCAACTCTTCATTTTGGTAAATTAAACTCTCAATGCTCCTTAAGGATATAACTATATTAACATATATGAAGGTAAATAAAAAATTAAATCATATTAGCAAAGCATCTGTATTAACAATTTAACATGTGAAGCTAAATCAAACTCTTAAATCAGACTCTAGGACCCAGCCCAGGTCTACCCATTATCGTATCAGACTGGCCCTTAGGTAAAATTGCAGACCCGATCCGGGCCTTGCTAGTAGGCCCACCCTTACTTCCATTAAACTCGGTATAATAGACTTAAGGTGCAATTTAAGTACTGGCTTTGGAAAGCATGCTCCCCCTTGAACGGGGTTGTGATCGTTATTATTGATTTTGTAAGAGACACACGGCTCCTATGGCACTAACAATGGATATTTGAAAAACTAAGCGATATTATAAATCAACTTGAACAAATGCATTTCTTTTCATGAACAAGCAGTAACATGCATAATTAAGTTACAACATCTTCATTTAGATAATAAAAGTTTTAGGTCCCTTCTCAATTTAAGTTGTTTGAGAGATACCAATCAGTCATATATGTGTGTGTCCACAAATATTATTGATTGATTCAATAATTGTGCAATGGCAATAATTGTATAATAGCACTCATAAATTGGAGGGACCCACATGCGTGAGCAATGTGCATGCACACACACATTTATAAATATAAAGGAGGATTCAAAATTGTTAGATGTGAGATATTGCCAGATAGCTAGAAGTTAAAAATCTATCACTGAAAGCATCATAATCCATCCTAATATGTTGTCAATATTGTCCTTTTATTTTTCATACTGTCATGCTCCAAGCTAGACTATTGATAGAGGTAGAGCTAGAAAAATTGTGTGGAGGCAGGGCACTGGTTTAGAAATCCTTATATATGAAAGTGCACTTACATACATATATAAGTAAATATTTAAAGATGGAAACGGAAAAATAATAAACTTTTAAAAGGCTAGTATGAGCAACTGCCCACACAAGCTTACATGTGGCTCGGCCACTGCTGAGTCATACCTTTGAAGGGTGTTTGGTAAGAAGAACATTATTGAGAACACATGATCTGTAACACATGTTTCCAGAGCACTACGTTCTTATTCTAAGAAACAGTCCAGTGTTTGATCGTTTCGATTTAGAAATACTATTTATAGTCACATCGTGCTTTCTTGAATAAAAATTTCGTGATTTTATGTAGTCTCAAAAAGTACTTCCCAGAATAACAATGTTCTTATCAAATGTTCTCTTGTAGAGTATTGTTTGATTTATGTAAACATTAATCAAGAAAAAAAAAATTATCAAAGCCTAAGATTGAAATATTACCAAATCCTGCATATAATATGTTCATTATTGTGGCAATTCAGAGGTTGATACTTCCCAAATAAGCCATATAAACCACATCTATGGCTTCCTCACCAAGGCCCTTGGCCGGCACTTTTGGACTTAAGGCTGTCATTGTTAGATGTGCCATTTTTAAGTTATCTTTTTTCTCCTAATTTATGGCCTCTTGAATATTTAATAGACTGCATCTCTAAGATTTCAAGTCTCAACTCTTTCAAATATTTTAAGCAAAATGTTGGGGAACCGACAAAGTAGCTTCCAGTCTATTCTTCCATGTTTTCCGGGAGAAGGAGAAAAAATAATGCAGAAGGTCAATAAAAAAAAATCAATATTAAAAATTTAAAACAAATAAAGGCAGAGTTTAGTTCACAATGACACTCTAAAAGCCCGGAATATTAAGATAAAAGTTGCAACAGATCTGCCAGGCTTCCCATTTAGCGGTTCAGTTGAATGAATTGTGGAGCAGCAAAATTTAATATTATGAATTTAGTACACATATTCAACATAGTAAAATAAAAATGTGAAAAAGAAAAAAATTCAAAATAATGTCATTTTTGAGTTGCTGAAGAACAAAAAGAACCAACGGCAGACGATTAATCATTTCAAAAGGAAATGAAGAAACAGTGGCACTGTTTTTATATATATTCGAATGAATTAACCGGACTTTTTGCATTGATCGCAATTTAGTAAGTAAAATTGCTAAACTGTTGTTGCAAGCCACTATATATAATTAACTAACATAATAATATATTGCAATAATTTATGTCTTTGTTGTTCTTATATTTAATTAACAATAATTTGACATAAGCATGTGATAACTTAATTGCTAAACAATTAAAAGGCAGAAAAGAACAAAGCAATTCGCTTTTTTATGTTTTTAGATTGCTTTTGCTTCTTTTGCTATAGATAATATAGAAAATGTCATAGAGTTAATTACCAAGGTAGAAATATTCCCCATGTTGGTTTCTTGGATTAAAATAAGAAAATGATCATTAATTCTTTCCTTATTTTTAAAAAATTAAGTTGCAAATTTTTCAGGATACGCAGCTACACTCAGTACTGATCCCGGGTTCATCCCAAACACTTCAAGCATGAGCCCAAACTGTCAAGTAGAGTTCTGCCCAATATTTTCAGCCCCGTTCTTTTTACCTTTGGTGCATACTTTTGTGTGCACACGGGTTTGCAATAATTTTTAGTACCAAGATGGATGGGGTTAGTTTTAATGACAATCTATAATCCTTTTAACGAAGAATTTCTAAATTTTAGTCATCCAACAATATATATATATATATATATATTGTTGAATGACTAAAATTTAAAATTCTTATATATAAAATCTCCAGCCGTCTAGATGCTCTAGCTTCACTTACAATCAGCATGCATGTGTGAGAGGTGAAGGATTTTATATATAAGAATTTTAAATTTTAGTCATTCAACAATATATATATATATAGCGACAGCAGAATTTCTTAAGTAAATCGTGGTTGCCAGATTGGACCTGATAGTAGGTTGAGTCGCACTCTGAATTCCATGAGGTCGGTCATAGTAATCTTACTTTAAGTGGTCTACACGGTTCCTTTCACATAAGACAAACTATTAATCACATCATTCGGCAATAAAAAAATGTGCCCAAGAATATTTAGGAAAAGCCTAACCTGGTTTCATGGCTTAACAAGCCGGTAGATTAATCTCGGTGGCAGTAAATTGAGCGACTCATGGGTTGTAAATTAACAACTGTAATACTAATTATTATTATTATTATTATTATTATTATGCAAAGACTTGCATATTTAAATTGTTTAAGCGGCTTTGAATAGCTAACATTTTACCTCTATAATGACATTATAAGGTTTTATAAGGATCTTAGATCCACATATTTAATTGATTTTTTATTTCTAACAAAAAGAAGAAGTTCCTTTGTTTGAAAGATGCAAGATTATATCATGGATTTACAAACAAAGCATGCATCTTGAGATCTATTAAATTAACGATGATCCTACCTAATTCATCAAAAGCAAACACAGCACCTTGGAAGAATGAGGGAAGGTGGGAGGTTCTACTCTTTTTACGTACATGAAATACTCATTTTGCTCACCTGAATCTTACCTAATTTGTATTTCATTTCTCTCTTCTACTAAAATTCTATAAATTTAATACATAATGCAAACATAATATATATATATATATATATATATATATATATATATATATATTAAATCCACAGCTTTGCTAGATCGATGAAATCAATGTGCGCCGCATGTTAAGTCAAACCCTCTCATCTAATATATTGGAGTAGAAAACGTCAGCTTGATCACTGTCCTCGCCTTCCCCAGATCATCTCAAGATCTCTCTCGACAGGATTCAAAACTGACCTGGAAAATGTCTAAACGCGTGCTAAGCTCTATTACGGATACGATTTTTATATATTTATTTACGAAATCCACGGCGACATTATTTAACCTCCTAATCAATGGAAGACAAAATAATAAATAGGTCCATTTTCTGTGACATCATCGACTACACTACGTCCATGCACAGTTCCAGTTCATCACGTATTTAAAAAGTATCCGTTCTGAAGGTAGACTTATTCAAACAAGTCTATATATGTCGACAGTGCTCCATCACCGTCACTCTAACATACAAAATAGAGCACCATACGTGAGACACTACAAGACATGCACCAGCCACTAGCGCTAAATATTGGCGCCGCTAAAACTTATGGCATTACGTCACACTAATTATATATATGAAGCTTTTGGAACTTAAGTGGCATGGGAATCGACGCGTTAGTGAAGATACGAGCAAAGTAGAATCAGTATCTTGTCTTCCATTTACAATTATAGTGATCTACACAAGTTGGTCTCATCAGGTAGTTTTATAACTATTCAGCTCATTTTTATATAGATCTCTGGCCAGATTTCAATTTGCTCCATAGTAGTTTCAGTTTCAGCTCTAAAAAATGCTAGAAACAATCACTTATCTAATCTTCTTAATAATCGTTTGAGATTTTTTCACAATGTTAAATATGAAACTAAACTTTTCAAAGCTTGTGTTACAATTCACCCCTTTAAAGTGCACATATCCATGTATAAAAAACTCCATGTTTGAATATAAAACCAGCTCTAATGTCATTGTAACAATTCAGCCTACACTTACTCCAAGCTCGGGCTCTTGGCCTAGCGGATCCCATCTCGTCTTTTGCCAGCTTCATTTTCAGCTTTAAAAATGCTAAGGAGCAAGATAATCAACCGATTAATCAACTTCTTTTATGAGCATTGAAAATTTCTCACAATATTCAATATAAGATTAAACTTTATATTTTTTTCTAATACAAGTACATACTTAATCCATCTAACATACACACATATGCATATACATTCACTCGTCATGAGCATTTCCTCATGATCATCTCTAGTGCCATACAAGACAAACTAGGGCTTCAGGGTGGCTTGATTATGCTTACATGCTTACTCGTACATATACATGGACACATATAAAAGCAAAGTCCAAGCAGAAACTGTAATATATGTGTCTAAATGAGCGCCGCCCTCTATCAGTTGACAACCCTGCAGTTCAGACTCACTTCTCCATCCTCTCCTTTAACGCCAATGTTCCCCATCCTCACCATGGAAGCAGCAAACTCGGAGAAGAAGAGCCCCTTGTGTCTTCCATAGAGGTTCACCAGTTCCCTGGTTCTAGCATCATTGTACAGGTCCTGGTCCGAAGTCAGCACCCCCTTCCCCCTCGTCAATCTCTTGTAGTAGTTGTTGTCGAACTTGACCGCCGTGGCGTCCAGGAACACGGTGTTCCCGGAGGCGGCATTCAGCATGGAGCATTCGCCCTGAAGTTTCGTGGCAAACTTCGAGTCCATTGCAGGATCCACGTTGCCCGTGTTGATTCTGCTCGAGAAGCTGGTGCAGCTAGAAACTCCCAAAGTGTGGGCGCCTGAGAGAACCACCAGGTCCCCAACTGAGAGTCCTCGCTTGGCAAAGCTTTGGATGAGTTTTGTGACGGTGGAGTTTGGTGGAGGGAGCTCTTTAGTCTCCTCAGCGATGGAGACTCTGCCGTCTTTTCTTCCCTTCAACACCTTCCATTGAGGACCGCCAGACTGCCAAAGGAAACAAGGCAGTGAGCTATATGAGTATATAAAATAAATGTGACTTTCTCTCTCTCTCTCTCTCTTTTGTGCGTATACATGTGTGTGGACATGTGCAAATTGCACACATATATTGAAGTGTTCAAATTTGTCTAATGTCTATTTTGTACGATGGTTAAAAATTACAATTACCATAAATCTTTGTTGAAAGAATGAGGAACGGTTGTTGCATAAAACATTGGTAATACTGTGTATATATATATATATATAAATTTAAATTCAACCTACTACTGGCAAAGTATTTAATGGACATCGCTAAAAGCATCATAAGATAAAAGAAATTGTTGCTACACCATCAGTCCTTGTTAATGTTCATATGGCATGAGGCTTTTAGCGATGGTTTCTAAACATTTAGGATATATATATATATATATATATATATATATATATATAGAGAGAGAGAGAGAGAGATTAAAGTTCATCAATAGATGAATACCAAATGAGTGAAAGAGGGTGAATGGTAATACCAGGACGACGGCGTCTCTGGCTGCCATGGCCAATATGTCTGCACATGAGACTGTACGGGGGCAGGCATCTTCCACCTTCGCCTTCGCCGCATCGATCACATCGAAAGCACCAAGGGACAAGTTGGGGGGTGCAGTTTTCTCCGTTCCGTTTCCGTCCAAGAGCACCGACCCATCGCACCCCTAACAACGGCCACAAAAATATCGTCAAGAACGAAGGGTCAGCTTATGTTCTCATAAAAGAATAACATGGAGAATCGGATAAAATAGACATACTTTAATTTTGAAGTTCAGAAAACTGATTAAAGTAACTAAGAGAATCTCTCCTCGACTAAAGTTCAAGCCTGACTAAAACACATCCATATAATCCAAAATAATAAATTAGACCCAAAAACATATTGATGAAGTTGCTCTTGCTTCACTTGTCCTACCCTTATAAAGCAATCATGGAAGAACATCCGAAGAAGACGAGCAGGGACTTTCTGATCGCCCATGGCGGCCTTCCTCACGGCCTGATAGACTAGCTCATCAGCTTGAGGGCACGTACTGTCGTAGTAGCTGACGCTGAGCTTGCCTTTATTTGCCAGGCTCTCCCCAACAAGAAGGAAAAGAACAAAGAATTTGACGAAACTTTGAGCAGGAAGAACACCCATCTTCAGTGAAGGTAAAGGACACTGCTAAACTGGCTCGTATGGTGATCTGCAGCTCCGTGTAAGAAGCATTTATACACAAGCAAGTGACACCATAATTATTGAAGAGTGAAGGGATGGGTAACCTTCACAGGGCAATAAAATTATTTCTTAGATCTCTTAAGAAGTAGAAAAATATGCGTGTATAATTTTGGAGACCGAGTCAAGTTAGGATTCATTCACCAAAAATGACAGCAGGATAACATTATAAGGCTTCGCTTTATCATCTTGGAGACCGAGTCAAGTTGGGATTCATTCGCCCAAAAGGACATTCAGTAGGAGAATGATTAGAAGGCCTTGCTTATCTTCCTGGAAACTGACTGGTATGTGCTTGGTTGGCAGCCGCCTACTATATATATATATATATACATGCAGGTTGAGGTGTCATCGTCATTATCGAACTTTCCGTGTGCTATAATAAAACCTTGTAGTTCTGATTAGTCGTTTAGATTAGTCGTTTACAAATTGAATTTACCTGATCATCGCTGCTTACTTTTGTATGGAAGGTTACATACCAGACTGGCAGAATTGCAGAATTACATGTAGTCAATGGCGGAGATACATGGGCGCTGGTGGGCCACTGCCCCCACCAATCCATCAAAAGTTTCATTATGAAATGAAAAATGGCATTATGATGACCTAAAAAAAAGTTGAGGTGCCCGGCGGCGGAGGCAGGATTTTTTTCAAGGGCGGGCCGGCAGTCTGACCTCTGGATCTAGGTGGGGCCAAACTGAATTCCAATACAAAAAATGTATTATGTAATTAAAAAATATTATTTTTTTCAATACAAAAAAATTGATTGGTTAAGGTGGGATTCAGATTGTGTATCCAGATTATTTGAACACAAAAAGTTGATAGTATTGCGATTAAAACGCAGTCTGATCTGCAGTAGCGACCTGTGTTCCGCATGCAATTCTGCAACTGAAGTTGAGTTTGAGTCTCAATTAACTAAATTTGAAACCAACTGAAACCTTAGCAGGTCCACATCTAGAACTCTGATTGATGATTGTTGAGTTGGGTTGGGTTTGGTTTGTGAACATTTTATCCATCTCGTAATCCAAAGCACAAACCCAATGATATAAAATTCAAGCTCAAAACCTGGTAATGCTAGATCTGACTTGAGTCCAGTTTGCGATCCCCATTTAAACAACAGTTACCGAAACGTTCAAATGTAATCTATAAACGACAGGATCAAAGCTAGAATTTTTTTATAAGAGGAGCTGAATTAAAGTTTTTCAATTTTGATAAGAATCGAAATATTTTTTTTTTTAAGTTTTATACAAAAACAAGTAAAATTTTCTAAAATTTATATGTAAATTTTCTTTAAAAAAATTGAAGTGGGGTCAAGGCTCATGCAAGCCCCTCCTTGGCTCCACCTCTTGTGAACGAAATGAAGCCAAATAAAGGGCTGATGGGGCGTCACACAAAACTGGATCTAAACCTTCCTAAAGTGATTAGATTCTCATCCAAACTGAACCATCTGGATCGATAAAATGGATCCGCTTTCTGCACAGTTGTCCTTAGTTTCATAACCACTTGTGTCTCCAGAGTCTAGACTTGAATCATCTAAACTAAATTGTAAGACGTGGACATAAAGGATGAGGTTCGGACTACAGTCTAGAAGTGAGATTGACAAGACCACATATGCATATGGTTCATTCATCTTGTCTAAGACCACATATGCATATGGTTCATTCATCTTGTCCAAGACCACATATGAATGCAAAAATAAGCCTTAAGGAACCAAATGATGACCTGCTAGTAAGGAACAAGGTAGACATAGGAAGAGGAGGTGCTTTGCCTAAGGTCTATTAAGCTCAATAATAAGTTTTTTCTTCTTTGCATTAAATTAGGCATGAATTAAGAGACACACACTTATAACATCTGACATAGTCAATAATATATATTCTCTGTAGAATAAATTATTTTTAAGGACACACTAACTTCGAATGAGCAGAAGCTAGCTGCCTCAAAAAAAAAAAGGTCAAAGCCCTCCACCCTTTCCTAGGGTTCAATACCACTTTGATTCCTAGGGTTCAATACCACTTTGAAACTTAAATAGACTCATGATAAACACCTGTCAATTAAAGTATCAGCACCATTTACAATCCAAATAAATAGTTGTCAATTAAAGTATCAGCACCATTTACAATCCAAATAAATAGTACCCAAAAGAATCAAATGATGGATTCTCACCAAACTAAGAGAGTCATTGAGACTTGACCTCTTTCCCAATTTATGAATATGATGTTCGCCATCTACAACCATATCAGACAACTAGTCACAGCAGATAGAATGGCGAAGACAAATTTTCTAGTTTTCTTTCCCTACAGAAAATGATACTAAAACCACCCCCACACCTCTCCCTCATCCATCCCTCTCTCTCTCTCTCTCTCTCTCTCTCTCTCTCTCTCTCTCTGTAAGAAACTTCTTCAAGATCCTCATAGGAGAACATGTCCCCTTCTACGAATTCACGTAAGCACCTAACTGCAAGAAAAAACCCGACCACTTGCCAGCTTATTGCAAGAACCACAGACGAACCAGAAAACAATCAACAAACGCTTCGACAACTGGCAGCAACAACAATTAAACAATTAATCGCCACTTCGTCTCGTCATCGAGAATACAATGACCATAGTCTAATATTGCACGTCATTATTTGCTCACAGGGCCCAAGAAGACCAAAATAATAGAAAAGCCAACAGAATAATCACCGGCGAGATCCCGATCTTAGACACGGGCAAGCAATCGACTTTTTACCTTTTTCACCAACCGAACGGTTGGAATCGCAAAACGCAGGCGCGAACGGCTAGATTCAAAGAAAACCCACATGCAGATGACCTAGCAGGCACACGTCCTCTGAGTCAGGATTAAGACGAGCGGTTGTTGGCACCACAGGACATGACCCACGCGGATGTTCTACTTAAAACGTGAGAAAGCACCAGTCGTTCACTTATTCGTTAGACCTGGATGCAGGCAAGAAATCGATTCCCGCACGCTCTTTCAGCTACCAAACAGTTGGAATAGAAACGTAAACAGAGGAGCAACAAGCTAAATTCAAGGAAAAATCACACGCATCAAAGCTAGCAGGATTAGGATCACAGGCTGGTTGGCTTTACTTCTACTTAAAATGTAACAAAACACCACATTCATTCGCGTATCAGTATAGTATATAATCATTAGTTCCTCCCAACATTAGGAACAAGACCACAAGCATTAAGTAGGCCTTGTCCAACCATTGTACTTTTCAATGTGACATAAAAGCCTGCGGTTCACTTACCAACAGTACATGAACCAGGCTGTCGTCGGTCCACAATGCTGGGGTTGACTTTGTGAGACCTGACCACGAAAGTGAAACATGTAAATTTAGAATGGAAGGGCGTGGAAATTCCAAATAAAGTTTCACCACACCAGGGAGCGTCCTAATCCACTTTAATCAAACTAACGAATATTCCATCTCCAGTCTTGCAACCCATGAGATGAAGGGAAGTGTAGTGCCCTTAAATGAGGCTGTTCTTCGTTGTGTCGACCATACCGGCAATCTGCTTCATGGAGGTTATCATTTATGTGTGGTGATGCAAGCAATTCCATCTACAAGTAGGTAAAGACCACCAGAAAGTCCTAAGGGTTAATATGGTGTAGGCACTAATATCCGACATGTGACAAACCAAGGCCATGAAGTGCAGAATTCCAGTCAGCAACAACAAAAGATTCCCCTTACAAGTTCTCCTGCAAACCTTGACATGGACCAGACTCAGAAGCAGTACCTCAAGAAGCACCCAAATGAGCTGAAAACCATTGCAAGGGAAGAAATAAATCTGAAATTCTCAATGTGGATTTACTTACAGCTAAGGAATATACAACGGGCAATGCATTAACAGATTTATACCTTTCAATTAGGATCAAACAAGCTGTCAGGCAACAGTTAAAGCAGGGATCATGTGTGTATTTCACATATGGATCCCTTGTCAGTGCCCAAGGACAATCGAGCACTAACTACATATTTGCTTCCCCACAAGAACATGAAGTTTCATGGAAAAGTTAGTCACTGGAAAAACAGAGTCTAATAATTCCGACTGCAAATCAAGCACTATAGATACCTCACATCCTAACAGTCCATTTCCCTGTATCCAAACATCGAACACGTATCAGCTCCCTGTAGAAATGTGAAATACATAAGAACCAAAGTATGATTTCAGACGCACAAAACATATAACACACACACCAGAAAAACCCAGCAAAAGCAGTGGAATGGGGAAGAAAGAGAGAGAGAGAGAGAGGGAGAGAGAGAGAGTTGAATAGCTTGATCCCACTTATTTTCTGGTTCATCTACAAAGCTCAGAAACAAATCCATGCATTTTTTGTTTGATCCAACATGATAAAGTTAAGCTGGTTTACCTGTGAGAAGTAGAATTAGCAGAACAATGACAACTAGAGGGATCGAGACTTCCACAACTGACAGCTTTAACTGAAGAAAACCAGCGGTCAGATTATTACTCTCCATCACCCACAGCAGCTACCTTGGCAACATGGTTGGGAGCCCTCCCATAAAAACGTCCTCCTCGTCTACCCTGATTGTGTCCCCGTTCACGGTACTTTGAAACTACAGGAGCTTGTGAACCAGTATCCCGTGTGTCCTCCACTTCAGTGGAATTGTGCTGAAATGAGCTTCCATGCCTATGAGAATCACCACGCTGGTATTCAGGTGGCTTTCGCTTTTCACTGTGTGGAGGTACTTGATGCTGCTGCATGCTGCTATCTTGTCCCTGACTCCAGTTGCCATCATGAGTTTCTTCAAGTGCTCTGTTATGGAAACCTGAACTATGCTGTCCATGTCTGCGATTGCCTGCACGGACTGGCTGCTCCCATGTAGCTTCAGAAACTATAGTAGACTGGTCAGGCATAAGTTGTCTTGTAGTTTGTTGCCGACCCTGCCCTCCAGTGGAAACATGATCATGCAAAACGGGTCCCTTCATTTCTTTGTCGCTCTCCTGATGATGAATATCTGTGGGAACTCGGGCTTGATTAGGCTTTGTTTGAGAAATATTATCCTTTTCAATGTATTGTGATTTTGCATGTGAACCATGATACTTATCAACATGCTGAGAGAAGTATCCTGTACCCTGAGATGGAACCTCCTTTCCATGGGAAGGTGCAGCTTGTGCAGTAAACTTTTGGCTGCCCATGCCTCTGCCACCAGCCCGGTTGCCTTTGTGAGAAAAATGAGTCTTAGGCTGCCATTGAGAAGTCCTGTGCTCAGGAACAGAATGAGGATTAGCTCTTGAGCCACCTCTCCCTTCAATTTCTGTGGCCTTGAAAGCCGAGGATTGTTTATCAATTTTCTCAGACGAAGTGTTCTGAACCACCTTATCCTCTGATTTTTCATTATTATCAGCACCACTTTGCAACCTTGTTTGGGGTTTCTTCTTACCATCTCTTGAGATGTTAGAAGAAGATTCCCCCCGTGGAATAAGCACATCAGGGTCGTGACTAGAGCCAGAACCTGAACCCAGGTTATTCAACACTGAAGCATCACCAGAGCCCCCAGAATATTGCACCAATTCAGTGGAAGAGGATGTTTGAGGCTTAGATAAATTATGCACATCCGCAGCCTTTGAACTGTTCTTACCTTGATCAGAAGCGACATGTTCACCAGAGGAAGCTGACGGGCAGTAAGATTCAACTGCACCACGCTGACGCCAAGATGTATGAGTTTTCCCATGCTTGTGCCTGCCCTCACCAGTTCTCATTTCAATCCCAGATCCTGTTTTAGCAGCATTGGCATCATTTTGGTGTCCTCTTTCACTATCATGAGCACTCTCTATCTTCAGGGCATGCTGACTTGATGCAGTCTGCGGAGAAGAGGAACCTGAAGGCTGCTGGAGAATCCCTTGCTGAGACAGTTCTTTGACAACAGGCTTTGGGACATAGCGCTCCATCTCAGCCCTCTTACTTTTGAAAGCACTTTGAGTATTGACATGAACAAGTTTGGTTGCTGATTCTCCTTCATTATTACCAATATTCTGCTGATTTGCATCTTCAGACAGCAAATTTTGACTAGTCAGACGAACAGGTGCCCAAACAGCTTCACTTCCATGTAACCTCTCACCTTGTCTTACAATTTGGGAGCTTCTTGATGGTCGTCTGGTAGTTTGATTCCTCCAGTTATTAGTTCTTGCATGGGGTTCATCAGAAGCATGTAAAAATCCTTGATTTTCTGATGTCACAGACATTGGCATGTTTTTAGGTTCTAAATCCTCAGTAATATTCTTTGCTGTTAGTGACGGCGTGGAACTAACTTCCTGTGGGCCCTGAGATAACTCAGGTCTAATAGTTTCAGATGTAGCATTGGATGCAGATATATCCACCACCCCAGATGTGGCCAACCCCGCCATTGAAGCCTCATCCAGCTTGTGCTTGTTCTTCAAGGCCTTGCTGCCTTTACGCTTATGGGAAGTAATGTGTTCTATATTATTGCCAATCACGTTGGGCAGATTACTAGAAGCACCTTCATCTGCCACCACCGTTACCCGAACATCACTTGTGGATCCATTAACAGAAGGTTGGCTTGAAGTACTTCTGTCATGTGGTAAGTTTGGCCTTCTTTTGGCACTGACAGGCCTCTGCCTGAACATGCCATTTTCCTCAGGCTGCATAGCATCTCTATTGAGTGGTAATTCATTAGAACCAGTCTCCGTTGATGTTATGATGGATGAAGCACATACCGCCTGTGGCCCTTGAGCAGAGGTTAAAGTATCAGATCCCACATCTTTAGATGCATGACCAGTGGAATCTAGCCTATTAGCATGATCTGCACTTATCCGGCCCTCCTCTTTTGTGTTCAGAACATCACATACAACTGGAGACTCCTCCAATTTCCCCCCCTGACAATCTTGAACTTTCACAGTTGCTTTTACATCGGCTTTCACAGACATATGGTTGCCGGATTGCTCCACTATTTTATGTTTTGTAATGCTGCTCTCCCTTGAAGTTTCATCTGCATTCTGAGTTGAACATTCTGATGCAGTACGCCTATTCAATTCTTCCAACTTTGCAAGTGCCTTAGCCTTTTGCTCTCTTATTCGTTCCTCCTCCTCCTCCAGGCGTTGCTTAGCACGTTGCACAGCAATCTCCTTCATCCTAGCACGCTGACAGGCAACCAGAAGTAAGGGTATAAATATCTAAGGGTCAAGTGAATAATATCAGTGAAGGAGGTCATAAAAAGAAGATGTACCTGTGCTTTGTAGTCAATTGAGTCATTAGAGGATGTGATATACAGTTCTCCTCCTGCCTTGACATTTGAAGGTGGTTCTCCAACCTTGGTGACAGTACTAGATGGCTTTTCACTAACACCTTGAGAAACTCTGTTATCTTTAAGAATCTCAGATGTTACAGTGTTGGACTCCATATGCGTGCCCGGTGTCTTCAGCTCCAAAGCCTTCCTTCTCCAGCCCTCACCCTCCTGAATATGGAACTTCCCTTTTGCACGGTGATCACCTCTACCATTTGCACCATAGTTTCTCTTATAACTTTGAAAATGAGCCCTTTCAGAATTTTCTGAAGAATCAAGCACCTCAGAAGTAGAAGATTCGATCTTAGATGGTTTCTGGTCAATTGGTAGACTGCCAGGCAAGTCAGATCTCTTAACCCAAGATGATACTTCAATAGTTTTGTCATGTGAAACAGCCAGCCCTTTACTAGAAGTTACATTGGCAGAAACGTCTCTGGATGGATAATCTCGCTTAGCTGTTGCAACCTTTGGTTTTCCTGAATTATCTTCCTTGGAAAATGAGGACTGTACATCAGAATGCCCATCAGAAGTTCTAGATTTTACATTTATATAATCTGTTTTGCCTACTGATGTATCATTTGTTGTGGAAACTGGGAAGGGTTGATCGTGTGATGATGACTTCTCAGCCACAAACTTGTCACTAGCTACATGCTTGGTACCTTCATGTGGATGGGTAATCACAGCATTATCTTTGGAAATACCAAATGAATCGTCATCAAAGGCTGGCTTTGAGAAGTCCATTGGTTCATTAATGCTGGCAACTGAATCCCAATCATTTTCACATACAGATGATGACTGTGAAGTAGGTCTTCCAGAATGCTGGCTGCTTACCTTTAAATGGTGATTTTTCTTCTCCTCCGCATCCTTCCCTACCACTTCGTCTCGTTGCTTCAGAAGGACCTTGTAAGGACCTTGGGTTTCCTGTGCACGTCCACCATGTTCCCTGGAAGTCATCACATTAGGACCTGAGGGTGCCGGAAACCTTGCATTGGCACTGCCTAGATCTGGCTGTGTACTTTGACCAGGATACCTGGCATCATGTGTGCTAGGTGCAACACCTGCCTCCATTACAGAGGCATCTGTCTCATCAGACTTGCAAAACCCAGGGGAAGGTCCATAATACCCCGGTGCTGGACCAGGATACATGCCTGGCCGAACAGGGATCAGAGGGTGACCAGGCATCATATAGGGATCAGGTATGAGAGGACGATGCACTTCCCCATTTTTAGAGTAGCCAGGACCACCTGGCCTTGCCATTGTCGGTGGGTAAGGAACAGACCTTACAGCCATTTGAGGATGATAGTATGTCGATGGATCAAGAGGATAGCCACCTGGGCCTCCCATTGGTGCGTAAGGAGCAACAGGAGTGGCACCACGGAACCAACCTCCCTCAGGCTGGTTTGGAATTGGACCAGCATACCAAGCATCGAAATGTTGTGGAGGCATGTGCATGTTAGCATATGGTGTTGTATGCTGAGGCTCCCTCTGCCATTTCTCAGGTGCAGATTCGCCTCCCCTATATGGAGAATGATCCCTTTTCCATGTATTCACGATTCCCTTATCTGCTGCCACATCCTTTGATTCTTCTGAGAACAGAACAAGATAATGAAAGCTTTAGCCATTGTATCACAAAGGAATAGCTGAAGGCAAAAGCAATTCTTCTCTTTTTTTTTCCCCTTTTCAACAGGAGAAAAGAAATGGCTAGGATGATCATACACACCACTTGGAGAGCCTTTTTGTGTTGAAGGTCTATCAGATGCAGAGGAGGGACGCCCATGAGAGTTATTCCCTTCACAAATATCATAAAAAAGACTAATATAAAAAATGATGAAAACTTTTGTAGGCTTGCAATTTGAATTAGATGAAGAAACATGCAGAGAAAAAATCATCAAATGCAACAGGGAGAATGCAATTAACGCAAAAAATTAAAATCACAGTGCATTTAATCATAAACAGGAATAATTTTTAGTTGGAATAGAAGTGAAGGAATGCACCTTGTTGCCCATGCAATTCAGAAACCTTCTCAGAACCTAGAGTAGGAAAATCTCCAGAGGAAAGTGTGAAGCCACTTGTTTTTGGGGCTCCGATTCCCTGAAAGAGACGGCAGAAGGACAACTTGTTACCATGGGAACAAATGAAAATAACCTAGGACCACCAAAGAGGATAGATTGAGGAAATTATATTCAGTTGAAGGAGCAAGATCTTTGAACACAAAGAAGTTCAGCTAAGTAATAAACAACGCCTTACCAATCTTTCTGATGTCCCTGGCCCCCGCCATGCAACTGAGCCCTCGGCTGAGGAATCAGCAAATCGAGAAAGTTGAGAGCTACCTGGCCTAGTATCAGCACTTCGTGGACGAGCAGCTGCAATTGTATTATTTCCTGCCAACACTCCTGATGCTGATGAAGGGCGGGAAGAAGAACTCCATGCACTGTGTGCTGGTTCACATGACTTCTCACTACCAGCAGTCGATGGACGTGTGCCACTTCCTCCTGATGAAGGACGACCAGTTAGATGGCTTCCACCTGATGAAGGGCGACCAAGTGCAGAAGCAGTTACTTCCGCATTAGGAGAGGATACCCCAGAGGAACCCCAGGAGTCAGCTGAAGTTGATGAACGATTAGCAGGCCCCCAGCTAATGGTACCTCTGAAGAGTGGAGACAGAAAAATATTTAATCCACTAAAACAATAAATTGAATAAAATTTATCCAATAAATTCTTTCCAGGATTCTGTGGATGCAGATGCACCATATGCCATAAGAAAGGCAGGATTGTGTAGCCTATTCTTAATTATCAGAGAAAAAAAATTAAGAGAAAACCAGCAAGGGCATTTAATATGAATAAGCAACTACCGGTGCTATTGTTGAATAAAACAATCAAATTTTAAAGAGCATAGCTGCAATCTGGAGGAACCAATTGTTTGGCTTCAACTCGTCTCAACAGAAAAGAAATTAACACATAAATGAACTCAAAAATTGCCATACAAGGAAATTTTCGAACCTTAGCAGATCCCTCTTCAAATGTGAGCCTCAGCGGTTGCATGAAAAATGACATAGCTCTTATCAACTACGCATGTGGCTTTGTGCCCCCTTCACATATGCAAGAGAAGAGACTTTTCCCAATACAATTGGATTAATAGTTGGATTCAGTTTATCTGTCTTTTGTCATATTTGCTCCATAACATGATAGGTATAGGCTCGACATGAATTTGAATCACTGATATCACGATATTTTCGAAAATATCAAGATATTATTGTCAAAAATAAGAAAAAGCAAAAAAAGGTAAATTATGCATCTGATGACACATCTCCAATGGTCATTTTTATTCTCTCCAGCAACAAGTAAGCCAGTTCTTCTTTCTCTCTCCCTCTTTTCCTTAGTTTCTTCATCTCAGGTGTCTTCCTCCCTTTTATCAATATTTCTCTCCTTCTTTGTCGTAATCCTCTCCTTTTCTTCTTTCTCCTTCCACTTCTTTTCTCTCTGACTTCGTGTCAATTCTCTTTTTGCCTTTTTCTCTCACTGCTCTCTTTCTCAGTTTCTCTCTGTTTATCTCCCTCTCCCTTTCTCAATTTCTCTCAGCAAGCTTGTGCTGATCGAATGGATGAATATGCTTGTCCAGCCCAAATGGGAAGCTGAGATGCTAACTATATATATCACTCATTTATAAATGATATGAAACCAATATGGCATTGCTCTTTTTTGTGCATTTATTAGTTTTTTTTTCATGGCATGCAAATGGTATGCTATGTTACACTTTCGTGTGCATTAGTGTATACACAAATATGTTCTTGTGTAAGTACATTTAAGTGTGTATAGTGATTTATGTTATACGTTTACTGCTCTAGAAGATTGCACTTTGCAGTTGGCAGATCTGCTGATGCAGACTGGTAGGAGTTGAGTGATATAAATTTGAAGTGTATTAAGTGATGTAATTTTCAAGTGTGCATCTGTGTGTGTGTGTATGCACACATGGTCGTGTCCCCATACCCAAATTTATTTGAAATTGCTTTGCACCCATCTATGCACATAAGAAATAAAATTTTTCATACAGCATATTTCCGAGAACAGACTAAGCACATCTGACTGCAGATAGATTAAGATACACACTTCACAAAATAAATACAACATTATTATGATGACTAGAAGCACTTACTTGGGAACAATCTCGACATTTGGGTCTAGACCATGATTCTCTGACTTTTGGCTGGGTAAATTGACAGGCTTAGGAACAGCAATCTTTCCTAAGACTGTCATGCCCCCTCTCCGTGCAGAGACCCACCTAATTCAGTAATAACAGGATAAGCAGAAAGGCGATCGGATAAAATAAAATATTCAAGTGAATGCGTTAGTTGACAGTTTCAGCAATTACTATTCTAAGTAACAAAAATAAAGTCAGCTAAGTACCTTTTTCAGCTAACCTAATAATACACAATTTACACTAAACTTTTGACTGATACAAATGACTGACAACACACACAAAACATGCAGCATGTACAGAACAATTTTATAAAGTGACCAGTACACTATGAAGCATTAGCTAATGATAGCTGTTGATTCATGCAACTATCTATGGAGGTGATTATATGTATTTGTTGGTGGCAGAAATCGTTAAGATTTTATGGTTTAAGAAATTAGTAATGATAACCATGAATAGGTGACAATGAGAACAGAATGGTGGCATCTATACAAATGCATCAAAGAAGCTCAAATGAACTACTGTCCTTTCCTTCTGTCAGTAATAAGACAGCAAAGCAAATAACAAACTAAGCTAGAGAGGGCATAGCAAGTTGAAGGTAGAATAGGATTCCTCACTTGGCATAGCTGTGTTATAATTGAGCTTCCAGAAGTGGGACAGTTGTAAGACACACAAGCCCACTTGATTAGCACCAAGACATTGCACACAAGCTTGTGAAATTAAAGAGGAAGGTGCAAACAGACCAGCAATCCATCTTGAGTGTGACACATTGACATGAACTATAAGCACTTGGATTGATCGTGTTACTTTAAGTTTCCTAACATCTTTGCTTGTATGTGCTAGTTAATCAAAATGAAAAAATGAAAAAGGAACACCAAAAAGAAGTGATATTTTGGAAAAAAAACCCATAAAAATAAATATGCCATGTTTTTATTGTGTTGTTTTCGCAGTTTTTTTTTTTTTGATACTTTGGTTATAACGCAAAAATTTACTATTTACCATGGATACTTATATGAAACTGAAAGATGCATAAAATATCAAGGTATCACTAACTGGGAGATCCACCAGATTCCCAGAATAAAGGATTTATTTAAAGCTTCCAACAGTGACTAGCAACTACCTTAACTACTTATAACTATTTAATTGTTGAAATTACTGCACTTCACATTTCAGCTCCAGAAATGCTGCATAAAAATCAGCATGTTTTACAAGCCAAATTTCTTGGAAATACATGGCTTCAAATGTGTAATGAGCTAAAACTAGAAGACCAAAGAAAACAATTATGAATTATGTACTAAAATGTGAAGGTACGTGTGATTAAACGAAGATAACAGTAGCCAAAGGAACAAAATATAAACAAGTGAAACTCGCTATAATGAACTATAAGAAATTTTTGGGCGTCAGAATGTGCAACTTATTATAATAAAAAACAAATGAATCCAACAAAATACAGCTACTGTGATAACAAACATGCACAGTTGACTATTCAAGAAATCTAAAATTTCATTGAATGAAGTTTGATTCTGACATTTGAAATGTTAATGACCATTAGATCTTCTGTAGTCAGGCACCACGTAGATTTTTATCAGATTCTTAACTCCTTAAAAACAAAGGAAGACCATGACATTACTAATCCATACCACGGAACATTGATCAGAGAAGTGCATGACATAGTTCAGTATTACCTAATATGAAAATCTCTGTACTCCTTTTATCATCACAAAATCAAAGGAAAAACAGAGGGAATATGGCAAAGTACCTTCGCTCTCCTGTCATTGTACTTGAAGCCATCTTCCTTTGGCAAAAGTTGCAAGATCATTCAACCTTTTTAGTCTAGCATGAATACCTAAGGCTGGAAAAGGAACTGCACCGTTTATAATTAGTTGTTAGACAATACTGGTAATGGCACCAAGCGAAAATTATTGAATTCCATGTGGAGTACGAACAAAAATAAAACCTGTTCCAAGTTACAGGCCGAACAGAAACGAACCAACATTTTGAAAAACAAGAACCATGTGAGTCAGTTTCTAGAAAGATAAAGGGCAATTCAATGAACCAATAAGAAATAAAATAGATACCTTTCACACCAACTTCAGTAAGAAAATTTTCCAATTCTAGAAAATGTTACCAAAATTGTTAATCTAAAATAGTGCAGCACATGAGCCATCAGAATCTTATCAATTAGTAATGATTTTCCAACACAACAACCTTGCATCAGTTAACAAGATCAAAGTTAATAGAATTGAGCTTGCTAAAAGATAAAAAATCAAAAGAAAACGCTACATTAAGAGCCACAGTCACCAACATCCTTTTCGCAGCTCAACAAGAAGGTATTCCACAGAGTCCGGTTTAAAATGTGATTTTTTGTGAAAATCAAAAAAAACAAAATGTACACTGTACAGATCACAAGATTATGAGTTCTCTAATATTTATTTACGACGACATACACAGACATTCACAAAGTCAACAGATAGATAATGATGCCGCTTGATCGCTGCTGAAACCTTTCAAGCTTCAACATCATGAAAAATATATAATGCATTTAAATCTGTTCTACAGAAATATTCACATGTGTACTATCCCCCCACAACTCTAAACAGTGTTCGACCTTCAAAAGTCTGGAATCAACATATACCGCAAAAGCAATGAGCCAGCTGCACGGTTGAGATTCCGGGAGGTATCCAATCTGCCGTACATTCAGGTAGATTCAAGGGTTTCCATGGCAGAAATTGGTCAGATTGGTGACACAATAACAACCATGCTCGTTTACAGCGCAGCCATCAAGAAATGGGATTTGAAACCTCCAGTACACAGGCACTCTCAGGTGTAATTTTGTCTTTACGAACAGCATGAACGTTAATACATTCTCTAAGTCATCATATGAGGACAGCGTAAACACTTTCTCTAACACAATTAAGAATCAATTCATATGGAAATACAAAAAGAAAGGAAAAGATAACAATGTTGGATTTCATGAGATGAAGCTGATTGAGACGCCAGTTAGAACTTATAATAATATGATCTGTACGAACGATCCAGGAGGTCAGAGAGTCCGGAAGGGTGGGGGGTGGGAGGGGAGAGAGAGAGAGAGTTAATTAAACAGACGGCCAGACCATAAGCATGCAACAGGCTAGCGTGTTTGTTACGTACATAAACTGTAATGAAGTTTCTGCACGAATCTCTTGACAAACAGTAGTGGCCAGATCAAAAGAACGATAGTAGCCAAACTCAAGTTTCATCAATCGCCAAAAAGTTCAAACTATTTAATCAGAAAGAAACAACCTTCAAACTATAAAAACCTATGGAGAAACAAAATGTCCGTCAACGAATTTGTCATGTCTACCATTGCTCGGTTAGACCAATTTCTAACCATCGAAGGGGGGGAAAGAGAAAACTCCGGAAAGAGAGAGAGAGAGAGAGAGAGAGAGAGAGAGAGAGAGAGAGAAGACAACACTTTCATCCACCAGATTCCGCAAACGCATCCCATTACGCAAAAAAACAACCTTTGTTAATTCGCACGTTCTTCGCGACCCTAATAGCTCCTATAGAAGAACCGAAAGTACGAAACGAAAACAATCGCCCTTCCCTCCCTCCCAGAATGTGAAAATAGCCTAAAAATCGCATCCAAAAGCAAGGAGACACAGACACATCAAACAAAAGAAGAAACCAGAATAAACTTCAGAAATAGCAACGAAGGGGAGAAGAACCACTCGCCTGGATTGCCTTCCAAGTCCTACGTTCAAAGAAACTCCTACGAGGCCCTGATCCCAGAAAAAACGAATAACAATAAGAAGAAGAAGACTCTCTCTCTCCCCCCTTCTGATGAATCGAATCAACAACAGTAGAGATCGCAATCTCTGAGCGATCGACGGAGAAGGTGCCGGAGGGTATCAGATTAAGGGGAAGGGTTTTCCCCTTCTCAGGATGATTCAATGTCTCAGAGAAGCGAGAAGCCAACAAGATGAAAAAGCCCCAATCGAGGACTCGCACGATTTAGGGTCTCCCTCTCCCTCTTTTTGCAGGAAAATAAGAAATCCAAAATTTAAGAAAAAAAAATGCAGACGTCCTCGCATCTACGGCCCGAGGGTCAGGGGGCAACTCCCCGTTTAATGACGATAATGCCCATATCTTGGGGCAGTATTACCTGCATCGGACTTTCTTGGAAGCCACGTCATTTGTTTCCTCCAACGTGACCAGATAGTGAGGTTGAAGATTAAGCACCGCCATTCTCTGCCTGCCAAGCTTAAAGAGATTGAGATTCTGTCCCATCAAACCTCGCACCTTTTGCTTGTATTCCCCCCAGAGTCTCTATTGTTGCTCAAGTCGTGAAGCAAAAAATTAAATTTTGGACGGAGAAAACAAGCCAACGATAATTCTGCTGCCACGTGGAAAGCACGGCTTGTGAGCCCGCTTGTCTCCTTCGGCATCTCCTCGTTTACGGCGAACCGTCACATGCCGAGCTCGGTCACGATTCGGCAAATCCGATTTCCGAAGCGTTGCAAGTCTCGTAACGTAAATGTAGAATATAATATATTCTTCTTACTATTTAAAATCTTATATAATAATTTTGCTTTATATAATGTAATGATGTATTAAAGGTATATAATATGCATGTTAACTAAAAATAGATACTGTGTAAATTTAAAGAAAAATTAGCATTTTGATTATTGAAAGTCATTGTAAATTATCAAACAAGTTAATTGAGCAACTCATAATTAAATGTGCCTTGTCTTTGCATATAAAATGGGTTGTCAATCAAACATAAATATTAGTTAGCTTAAGATAATTGGATCTTGTGAAAACAGTTTAATTTTCAGTAGACAATTCTTTTTTACAATTCAAACCCACCTAGGTTGAACTTCGGTCTGTTTTCGGGTATATTTGGATCCAAGCCGGGATTTGGACAGTGATACTTTATTATGTGGAGTTATTGTTAGCTATATACATTTATATTTGCCGAATGGAATCTCACATAATTTGATTAATGATCGTGTATATATATATATATATATATATATATATATATATATATATATATATATATATATATATATATATATATATATATATATATATATATATATATATATATAACCGGGATTTGAACGGTAATACTTCACCATGTGGAGTTATTATGAGCTGTATACATTATATTTACTGAATGGAATCTCACATAATTTGATTAATGATATTATATATATATATATATATATATATCTTTTAACATAAAGATTAAACATGATTAAAAAATTACTCGAATCATGAGATGACATTGATTTTTCTTATAAAATAATACATTACGTCTGATATGCAAGCAATAAATTTTGATTTCGTGTACACATTCCCATGGATCATGCTATTTAATGAATCTTACTACTTTGATTATTTAAAACTGCTTTTATTGAAATCAATTCATGGTCAACTGAATCGAACCAATTAAAAGAAGATGCAAAGAATGCATTTCTTTTATCCAAGCACCATTTTTTATTAATTGTTTTAATCTAATCGACAATGTTTCTGCTGTTATTTCAATAGTTAAACAATTGTCCTGCTTTTACTTGACTGAACATGAACATTATGAATCTCTACTTATTTTGATTCCATGAACTTTAAAAGTTTAAACAAGTCTCGTCTTACTAATTTTGTTCATATATGAACATTTCATATTCATAAACGCGTCATCAGTTCCTCTTGACCACAAACTGTGTGACATTTGTGTTAAATGGTGTACCACAAACCACCTAGGTCTCGAAGCAGCCATAAACCCCAGAGGCAGGAAATGGTCGTACAAACTGCCATTCTCCGATCTTATCAAAAATTTGTTTCATTTTTTAAATTTTACCTTGACCAAATTAAATTTTATATATATATATATATATATATATATATATATATATATATATATATATATATATATATAAAGTAATTTTTTAAAAAAAAAAAAGAGGGTGGGGGAATCGCTCGCCCGGGCCCGGGCCTTGGCTCTGCCCCTGCTTGCATAGGACCCTGGTGAGTCGACCAGTCACAGTTTTAAGTGACCCTTTTGAAGCTTTACCTCAAACATTGTGATTGTGATCTCGATAAGTAATACGGAGAGGACAAGTTAGACCAATACTGTTAGTCTCTCACCTTTGAGAGTGTTTGGGAAGAAAAACTAGCGTGTTCTTGTAACACATGTTTTGCAAACATAAATTTTAAGAACAACTTGTAATTGCCTCAGGGAACATACAACGATCATAAGTGTTACATTTAGATCAAACAGTCAAACATACAGAGTAAAATGTGACTGAGTGCAAGCATGTATCTTCACCTTAGTATGTGCGATATTAGATGTCAATCTTTAAGTTTTCAAACGATCGGTTCGTCCAAGCAAACGCACCCTAAGACTAAACTTTTCCGTTCATGGGCGAAAAAAAAAAATATCATGCCCAACGTACATGTGAGCACATTTTGGTTCATTTACAAAAATTATATATATATAATGTCAAAAAGGCTGGTGATATGGTTTTGGATCTGATAGGTCAAAGTCCCATACTTTCCAATCCATGTAGCTGAGCAACATTATGTCTACAAAGCACTCAGTTTGGTTTTCTTTAAAGCTTGGATTCCAAAACTCCGTTCACATGTGATCCGGATCCAAATATGAGATTCAGATCCAACTACTCCGACTCCAAGTCTCCAACTGGATCTGAGAGGTTCGGATCCTGGGTCCGGAGGACGTGGGGCCTGGGCTTTTCACTTTCTAGAGAAGAACAGGGCGACCATGTGATGAGCTGATCAAGACGACGATGCTTCGAGTCCACTCTTCCTTTTGGGACCACGGATCCTGTTTGGTGGCCTCTCCCATTTATATGCCCGAGATTTTGGGGGAAACAAAGTCTTCTATCAAATTTCTACATTTTTGCCCCCCCTCCCCAAAAAAAAAAAAAAACTCATATTGATGAAACACTAAATGAATATATATATATATATATATATATATATATATATATATATATATATATATATATATATATATATATATATATATATATATATATATATATATATATATATATATATATATAGGGAGGGGGGGCGCCTAGGCCATGGCCCCACCCCCGCTAATGAAAAAAAAAATTACATTGAAAAAATAAAATTTTTTAGTTGTCCCATATATTTTTTGTATTTAAATTCAGTTGGCCCTCTCCGGATTCGACGTTGGACTGTAAAGCAAGATATATTCGAACTGATACAGAAGATGGACAAGTAGAAAACCTTTTATAAGAAATTTCAACCTAAATTTTGAAAATATATGTGTTAATATTTGTAATTTTTCAACACCAGAATGTAGTTCTAATGGGCAACCTGAATATTGGACACTAATAAAGAAAAAAAAAACTTAAATTTTTTCACATATATTTAGAAATCCCCAGAGGTTTTTTGTCAAATTAGTAACAATGATCATGTTGCACTCATTTGAGTGCTTTTCAAGAAACTCAACGCTTAGGTTACAAGTACAGTTTAACAATATAATCTACCCAATCAATTATGTAAACAACGCATGCTTCATATGTTTTTTTCTGAAAACATCGCTAATAAAGGGAAGACACTTTCCATGTTATGCCATTAACATAGGAACGAAGGTTCCCACATATTATAAAGGGGCATTTAGGTAATTTTGGTAACTTTAAATTTCCACCTTTGCCCTTATAAGGGCAGGAGTATTCCATTAAATAGAAAGACCACTTTGGTCATTTTGAACTCACAACACACGACCCCTTGTTAGGAGCCATAACATATAATCGGCTATATAATAAAAGATGAACCTTTTTTTGAGCATTTCAATTAAAAATATGTACTTGAAAAAAAGTCGTTGGAGAGATGGTCAAATATCTTAGTGACCAATATGCATTGTATTTTACTAAACTAATTTTTTGCATAGTCACAAATAACGTTTTAGAGTTTTAAATGGTGAGGTTTTTTTCGAGTATAATATGACGAGTTTAAGAAAAAAAAAAACGTTATGGTAAATTTTTAAAATTTTTAAAAATAAGAAAAAAATAAACTAAGTAAGAAACTAGTAACACAAACATCATGTACGTTTACAATAAATAAAAAATGAAAAAAAAAGTAGAAGTAAAAAAAACATGTTAAAAAGCATTTGTTTTTCACATTTTTTTCAAAAAAAGCATTTTTTAGTTTTAAATGGCAATTTAATTTATCACATTTTTTTCAAAAAACGCGTTCTACTATAATTTTTTTGGAATGGAGACCTTACATTTGTATATAACAACTAGCTTCATCATTGTTTTATCCATCCATGGTTGTGTTATGGTGGCCCAGGGGTGACCATGGCTAAGAGGCAATAGTAATAAACTTTTAAGTTTGTAAAGGCTTTTCATATGTAAATAAAAGAAAATGACTTTGAGATACCAATAAAAAAAAAACACTTTTATAGATCTTTGTGGGTAATTGCCCACACAGGCTCCAAGAATGAATATATGTTTTGGCTTGCACAAAACTCTAAGTCATACGGATACTGGTACGATACGGGTACGGGTACGGGAATACGAGTACGAATACAATAATTTTTAATTTTTTAGGATAAGCGGATACGACTAATTTTATATTATCAAATGATAAAATGAAAAAAAAACATTAAACTAAAACTAATAGTTCATCACAAAAAACATTAAACTATCCGCCATCTTTGCTCATGATCTGCTGCAACTGCATAAAACCTAAAGGCACAGACCTTGTCGGGTGAAAGGGAGAAAGAAAGGTCGATAAAAAAGAAATCGGGTTTCCTTTAACGGGTTTGGATCGGGTTTGACCCAAACCCGATCCAGACGTATCCAAGGAGTATCGGTATCGGGATTCAGGTATCGGAGTATAGATACGGATACGTGGGCCAAACCCAAGTATCCGTGTGACATAAGATTGATGCCCATGAAAATCGAACCAACAACCAGCTATGTCAAACCCCTTACGACTGAAGAGATGCATTTTAAAAATTGAACTTTTAACTAATTTCAACTTAAAGTCTTAAAACCTACCAGTCAAGTAGGAGCCTGTATTCCTTGCAACAGCCATTAACTAAAAGGAAAAAGAGAAAAGGAGAGGCTTGTTTTGATCACAAGTCATATGAGTCCGATTTAAATCCTCAGAGTAAAGCAAGTTTTAAATGAATGAAATGAACCATGATCGGCAATTAGAGGCTTAAAGATGTAACATTTGTGAAAGGGGTTTCCTTTATATTAAAATAGAGAAAAAAAAGGCAGAAAAGTTTTAAAAGGAGAAAAAGAAGAAGAGAAGTTTACAACTCAACTTGCCAACACTTTAATACATTATTTAAACATCAAGGAACCATTCTTAGGTCCCATTTGACTCATCTGACCATAGCTCTCATACCAAACCCCTCTATTAATTCTCAAATTTAAGATGCTTTAACATAGGAGGGCATTTGATAGCCTCGGATTTGAGAACTCAGGTGAGTTGAAATAATTGAGAATCTTATATCCGTGCATTTAAGGTCAAACACCAATCATTCAACCTCTAATTTTGAGGTTTTGGTTATAAACTAAACATGTCAAAATTCAAATCCTCTTTACCACACAATTGTCAAATACATTATTTGTTTATATTGTGGACAGGGGTGGAGCGGGGATTTTTTTTCAGGGGTGGGCCAAACAGTACAACCAACTTATTCAGGTAGGACCAAACTAAACTCGAATCCAAAAAATACATTATGCAACTAAACATTTAATATTTTTTTAATATTTTTTTTTTTCAATTAGCTAAGGTGGGGCAACGGCCTAGGCGGGCCCCCCTCTCCGCCCCTTATTGTGGATCTCACATAAAAAAGATCATAGATCAAACACACCCATAAATGGATTTGAAAATCATGGATCTGGAATCGACTGCTTGGTAGCGACATTCTTCATTTGAGAATCTCTCTGATTTGGGTAGCCATATCAAAATTATTTAGCCCGATATCCGGGGAAATTATTGACTAAAGAGTAATTGAACTCTAAAAACATTTCTAAGCAAGCTTGGGGGCATAGTGAGATTTGAACTCATGACCAACCACTTATTTTTACATGCAGAACAAGAGCCAGTCAAAAGAGATGCAATGTACCATCCACACATAAGATCCTACAAGTTTTCATTTCTTTGTGGGTTCAAGTGGCCAAGTGTAGGGAACAGGCGAAGAAATCACATAGAGGACAAAGGATACCACCAACAAAGATGAGGTCCCACATCTTGGTTTTGGTGGGCATGCACCTTTGCCTTGTAGAACGCACCCACCTAACCCAACAATGGAAGACCAACTAAATTCAAATTGACCGGCCGCCGCGAGATCATGATCCTTGCATGAATCACAGTTGAACCCGATCGAGATAATGTCTATGAGTACTTTGCCAAATACTGTTAACTTTTGGCTTTCAAGAACTCGGAAAGTGAGTAAACGTATGGTGCATTCTGAGCTACGTAAGGGTCGTTTGACAACAATAACAAGAAGTTACTTTTCCATACTTCTGCTCCAAGAATTCTGACAGGTTCATGAAACATTTTAAAAAGTATATTATGAATTTGCCCCAAGTACATAAAATAGTAACATCTAACCTGGGCAAGGGTGAAGCAAGGATTTTTTTTAGGGGCGGGTCAAATGGTCCGCTGGTCGAGCCAAGTGGAGCGAATGGTCGGGCCAAACTTAAAAAAATTGATTTGTTCAATATAAACTTTTTTTCTGCGCTTACCCGGGTCATGACCTGAGGCACCCCCTCCCCCTTCCACCCCTAAAGCTGGGGCAACCGGCTCGAATACCCGATGGGCACTCAATATATATTTCATTATTTAAAATGTATTTTATATTAAAAAAATATTTTATATTAAAAAAATATTTTAATCTGGCCGGGCTAGGCCAGGCCTAGGCTCCGAGAACGACCCCGGCTTGGGATCGGGTTTCGTGCTTCAGGCCAACCTGGCTCGACTCTTATCAGGCCGGCCCAATCCGCAGGTCTAGTAACGTCTTGTTATTATTATCAAACAGCCTCATGGCAGTTGGTGCGAATGACTTTGTAATCTCCTGTTTCTTTCTGTCTGAACTTATCTTGCACGTACCATAATAACTAAACCAAATTAAGTATTGTATATATACAGAAGAAGCTTGTCGACATGTGCAGCATAACATAATGCATATGGAACACATTTTCCTGCATATTACTGAGGGGCAGATGTTATTTTGTGGAATTGAAGGCATTCAGCATCTTAGAAGTCTATGGAGAGGCAATGGACCAGATCCATATTAGGTAATATTTGGTCGATTCACATGAGATACCAATAAGCGTGTATCTAATTCTTAGTTGGATGTTTTTTTTTTTTGGGGGGACATGACCAATAGATTTGGATATGGATCAGATCCATATTAGGAAATATTTGGTCGATTCACATTCACATGAGATACCAATAAGCGTGTATCTAATTCTTAGTTGGATATGGTTTTTTTTTTTTTTTGGAACATGACCAATAGATTTGGATATGAATCAGATCCATATTAGTTAATATTTGGTCGACTCACATTCATACGAGGCACCAATAATTGACTCAGCTACAATAACGTACCTCCACTCATGAGGTTCTTCTTTTTCCAATGCGAGTTTCTCACCAAGTTCAACCAGGATCCAGGATCCAAGATCCGCAGACCTTTTTTTTTTTAATGTTTATTTTATGGAAACCTCCTTTAATGTAAAACTTCCCAAGGCTATACCCTTATAGATCTAAGGTTCTAATTTACTTTGGCGCTTGGATTCACCTACAGTAAATCCTTCAAATGGGATGACGAATTTGCCGTAGTTTGCGGCCTAGATGAATAATAGTGACCACGAGGACCAGCAAACATTCTATATCAAGTTGTTCGCAAAGGTCAACTTGATCATCTTTAGCCAACTTAATCATTCTTCGATGATCTCAGGCAGGGGCGGAGCCAAAAGAGGGGGAGGGGGGCGCATGGGCCCTGCCCCCTTCTCAAAAAAATTTAAAAAAAATACATGTAAATTTTAGAAAATTTTATTTGTTCTATATAAAAATTTTGAAAATGATATTTCGACTCCTGCCAAAATTTAGAAACTTTAATTCGACCCCCTCATAAAAAATTTCTAAATCCGCCCCTGATCTTAGGCAAGGTAACCCTAAGAGAGCAAGTCTCTCTGTCTATCATCCGTATACGATCCATACTAAATCTGACCAACTATGGGTACTGCCTCCTTGACAGTCATTTTCATAATTAAACCATTCCTTCTTGTAATGGCAAATGGTTAGTATATTTTTAGGTTTATATAATATTGCAGACTTGAAAATTAAGCAGGTGGAAAATTGATTGGGTTCAAATGTCATATCTGTTCATTCTATTAGTTATTAATATTTTAAGATGCCTTGTTTTCCTCTTTTTTAAAAAATATGTATAATACATAATAATTTGTTTCCTATTCACAGTCGATTCAGCTGAATGGCTGAATCTGCGTCCTTATTCAATTTGTTTTTTTTATTTTGGTAGTGTCAATACATGACTCACTCTCTCTAACTCTAGACTAAATTAAAAGACAAATACCAGTATGATTTTTTAACGAATTTGAAGGTCACAAGAGTTGAAAAATTAATATTTTGTCCTCTAAAAGGGATCTAAGAAACATTTTTTTTTGCATAATTTAGGGAAACCATATTAGATGCAGTTTAAAACACTAAATACTGTTTTGGCATGATTAGTGAGGTTGATAGAAAACAATGAGCACTAATGAGAGTAGCTTACATCTTGAGGTATTTTGGTCATCTTCACATGATCAACTGCACTTGTTTAGTAATTGGGACATGTTTTTGAATAAGGTGCAAAAATTTAGCTGGTACACAAGAGGGGCCAATTGGTAACAGGAATACAATGTTCATGAACTGACCGAACAGCTATGTCACCAGGGTGCGGCAATCCTGGTGACGCACTCACGTCGACGCGATGCGGGTGCGACCCAGATTCGCACCCAACCCACAGCGCACGTTAATTTGAGTTTATTTTTTTTTGTTTTTTTAATAAATTTGATATTATTAATATATAATAATAATAAATTAATAATAATAATAAATATTCTTGTCGTATCGTTACACATAATTTTTTGAGATGTACCGCACCGACATTCATATTAGCACCTGCACTCGTACCCACACCCCGCATCTTAGTGACATAGCAGAACAGTAACTTCTTTGGAACGTAATAATTCCCATTAGCCAATCCCCCCAAAAGGTAAGATGCATTCATCTTTTCTCATGAAACCGTGTGTCCTTTTTGAAAAAAAAAATATTACAAGGGATACAAATTTATAATTTTTTCTAACATATGAATGGTTCATAAGATATACAAGAAAATTCAGTGACGGCATTATTTACTTGCAACAATAATTTGTGATGGGCCTTTTTTTTTTTTTGCATTGAGAGCAGCGAGAGAAAGGCACTTCAAAGAGGTGATAATATATTATATTTTTTTTTATTGAAGGGGAAACAAACCCTTTTATACACGAGTATTGTCAAATATATATACCCAACGGGGTGATCTCAGGATGCATATCATGGGCAGCTTTTTTTTTCATTTAATTTTTTTTAAAATAATCTTATATTATATATGCATAATAAAGCAAATGATGCTGGATTTACTTATTGCAAATTCAAACCTAATCACAAACAAAGTTAAAAAATAATTTAAAGACAAAAAAGGAAGAAATCGGTTCTATTGATTTTAATAATTAGACACAGATTTAGTTAAAAATATTGATCAGATTTGAATTGGATGTACCACTCACTGTATTTGATTTTTTAGATGTTGATATATTTATTCGAACGAAGAAGGAAGGAAGTTTATGTTATGTCCAACTCTGGTTTTTAAATTCATAATTTGAATTCGATTTTTATTTTCACATATAAATCCATATCTAGCTTTCAGGTGCATAACGGAATCTAAAACGCGTTATGATCATATATTAAGAACACTGACGACTTTCAACACATACGAATATTAATATAGGATATTTGTGTAAAACTAAGCGTGTATTAAGATTTGATTAAATATTTCGCTAAAATCAGATTGGAATAAGACTGGATGCAGTTCTTAAATCCTGATCTGATCAGATTTCTTAGTCAAATATTAGGTTTTTTCTTCTTTTACATCTGATTGTTTGGAGAAATGCAGTCAATTTATTATCCAAATCTAATCTATTGACGCCCTTATTAGAGAGGGTTTGATTACTCCCAATTCAAGTTACATGGATCTGATGTGAAATTGACATGACATACTGCTATGGTAAAATTCATGATTCATTCAACTAAGGATCTTAGGTCAGACTTAAGATCCACATTAAAAACCTTTATGTTACTTCTCTGGATTGAGAAAATGTCAGAATTAAGATGGAAGCAGGGGCAGAGCCAGGGGAGGCCCGCATGGACTCTGGCTCCACCTCAAAAAAATAAAATAAAATAAAAATTTACATGTAAATTTTAAAAAATTTCACTTGTCTAATATAAAAATTATGAAAAATGATATTTCAACTCCTGTCAAAATTTTAAAACTTTAATTAGCCTCCTTTATGAAAAATTTCTAGCTCCACTCCTAAATCGGATGATGGAAGGCTTGATGAAAAATTTCTAGCTCCACTCCTGAATCGGATGATGGAAGGCTTGATGAAAACTCAAATTCGAAGCTATCAAACACTCTTTTTAGATTTGACACAATCTATTAGCAAACATAGATTTGGGATGCTGTAGGATTAGATGGGATCTGCACAATTGGCACAGCAGATAAAATATCACATTGGCATCACTGTAGATCCCGTCGAAAATGTCATCTTCTCCTATCTTTAGACAAGTCACCTGCGAGGACATGTCAGCAAATGGGCTTTTAGCTGATCAGAGCCCATGGAAAATCCACAGCAAGCCATAATGGGCCGACAGATGGGGCCTTCCCAATGAGAGACAGTCAACCACAACCCTGCACATTTAGCGTCTATATTGTCTACCACTTTGTAGTGGCCTGATACTGTCCTTGTCCGAAGCTGCAACTCCTTTTCTTCCTCCCAGCGCCCTGTTGTCTGATGACCAGGGGAACTTGTTTCCACTCCCCTTCATGGACTGCTGTTTGATAGGAAAAGTTTTCTATGACTTTCTTTTCTCTCTTTAGCTGAATCTTAAAGCGTCTCTATCTGGCTCTTTCTGATCTCCATTTTTGGGGCAATGCTTGGAAAGGGCGTTGGTTCGGAGCGTACATCATCTCCTCTTCTTTTTAGCAGTGACGTGAAAAGGCAATAAAAGAGGAAAGAAGAAGAAAGCAGCGAAGGGGAGAGGCAATAAAAGAGTGAAGCCCGTGGTGGCACATGGACATGAGTTTAGTCAAAATAATGTTCTTTTGAGAGACGTCTGCTTCCTTGCTCTTCTTCCCCTTCTCTCCATATATGTAGTCTTTTGGGAAGAGACAGAGGCGCCGTGGCTCATCCTTCAAAGACCATCTTCTTTATGTGCCGTTTGACCTCCGTTCGCCCCAACACCAAGCCCTAGATCTCTCTCTCTCTCTCTCTCTCTCTCCATCTCTCTTTGTCTCTCTGTCGCTTCGAAAGAGGTTGAAGACCCATACAACAGAAATCGCAGAGGGTCCCTCTTCTCTCGAGCCGTAGGCACGGGTCGGGTGACAGGAAAAAGGCACAGAAGAAAGGCCGACTCTCTTTTATGGAGGCGAGGAAGCAGGAGGTGGAGGACGACGAAGATAAGGGGAGATGGGGAGCGACGACCCATCTGGAAAATATGGCGGCGGCTACCACCACCAACGACGACGGGGACGCATTAAGTGGAAGGTCCCGCAGCTTGGTCGTTCACCCCAAGCCGGAGCCTGACTCTATGGGGGACGAGGGCGGAGAGGATGAGGAGCGGAAAATGTATCAGGAGGCGGCGCTGGTGCCGGCGAAGAGGCCGGGAAGGCGGGGGCCCAGCCGGGACCGGCACACCAAGGTGGAGGGCAGGGGCCGTCGGATCAGGATGCCGGCCACGTGTGCGGCCAGGATCTTCCAGCTCACCAGGGAGCTGGGTCACAAGTCCGACGGCGAGACAATCCGCTGGCTCCTGGAGCACGCAGAGCCGGCCATTATCGCCGCCACCGGCACGGGAACCGTTCCGGCCATCGCCGTCACGGTGGATGGTACCCTCAGGATTCCCACCGAGCGCCCCTCCTCCTCGACCCCCGCCCTCCCGTCGCCCTCCTCGGGAGACTCCAACAAGCGGCGGCGAAAGACAACGCCCGCTACCACCGCCGCCGGCACGGACACCACTACCACCACGACCGCCGGCGCCTCCAGTGCCACCACCAACGGTCACCAGCCCCTGGTCGTTCCGCTCTGCTCCTCGATGATGTCGCACAGCATCTGCGGGCCCGTGTGGGCCGTCGGCGGGGAGAGGGTCCTGCCCAACGCCGTAGCCGGAACCGTCTGGATGGTCCCTGTCGGCGCCCACGCGCCACCGTCCTCCGTCCCGCCGGGACAGCAGCTCTGGACCTTCCCGGCCCCGCCCGTCCCCTCCCTCGTGAACATGCCCGGCCGCCCCATCTCCGGCCTGTTCTCCGCTGCGGCCAACGGCCTCCTGATGCCCCACCTCAACCTCGCCGCGACCATCGACCCCTCCATCTCGCCGCCGCCGCCTCCTCCTCATTCAGCGTCCCCGCCCTCAGTTGCGGAAGATTCCGGGGATGGCGCAAAGGCGGAGCTCCACCAATTCATGGGAGAGCAGCAGGACGGGCGCAGCAACGACGGCCACGAGCCTTCCGAAACTGCCCTCCGGGAATAGACCTTATTTCTTTCTTCCCTCTGTAACCTAACCTCTCGTGTAAACAAAGAAAAAGAAAGGCCTTTTAAGCTATTAACCAGAAAAAAGGTGGAAATTCCCGAAATAAAGGCTTCTTCTCCTTTCTCTCTTCTTTATTTTTTTTCCTTTTTCTCAAGTATTGCTGCAACGGAATGGCGTTTGCGAATGGCGTTTAGGTAATATGAGGAAATACGAGGTCCTTTGAGTTTTTCCCTCATCGGTTCGGGGAAGCGTGAGGGCAGTGCGCGTGGGAGCGGTTAGATGGGGTCCGAGAGAGCGCGAGCCGACACGCGGCGGGTGATGATTGGATGGACGGACGGGAATAAGGTGGGGCCTCGGGGGTGGTGTACGTTGTGGAAAAGCGGGGTTGGAAGGGGTGGGGCCCAGCTTTTGCCCGTGCTGGGTCTGGTCGGGTGGGGGAAGTATGTGGGGACCACAGAGGAAAGAAGGGGGGGGTTGGGGGTTGGCCATTTTGCAGTCACGTGACTCGCTGATTGGAGGGGCTTTCCCAAAGGGCCCCACCTTCTGGGTCCCACAACATATCCACGAAAAAAAAAAAGGGAGCCAGGCCAGGCTAGCGGCCGGACCCCCCTCGTTTAAACTAAACGTCGTCTCCTTCGGTTCGGCCTTTGCGTTTTACCCTCCCACGCGTTGCTCCTGGTCCCCCATCGTTTCCCCTCCTTTCCTGGGGCCCACACGGAGAGGCCGGTTTATAGTTGGCTCGTGGGGGCCACTCTCTGCTGCGGGGCCCGCAGCAACGCTCCGCTGTTCTTTTTTTCTTTTCTTTTTTTTTAAGCTTTTTTTAATTAGTAATTAAAAGAAAAATTACTCTACAGAATATAAAATCGAATTTGTTATGGGATAAATGTGCTGTAAGGAGGTTCACATTTAAGAGGTCTGGTTCATTACTTCTTTTGGACTATAAATGCTGACAAGAGCAAGTCCCAAATTAAAGTATGTAGTGTAGTATTCAGGCTTCGAAACATTTTAATTCTAAAACTGGTTTCTGTATTTTTCATAACAAAAGTTATCGAATAGAAACTTAAAGTAAATTATCGTTGAAAGTGAGGTTGAAAAGAGCTGCGGATCTTTTTTCTCCGATTACAAGAATTTCGCTTCTAAGTTTTTGTTTAGTAAACTCCAAAGTCCCACCGCATCCAAGAGAAGGGCAGAATGTCGTGGCCTTGTCGTGTGGCATGGTAAGAAGGGTTTGATAAGAACTTTGTCCTTGCCTGCTTCGAAAACACCGTTCTAGTACGATTATGTTCAGTGTTTGATTATTGAATCTCGAAATGATATTCATAATCATACTATGTTTCTTTAAATAATGAATTATAACACAATGTTCTTCTTATTAAATGACCTCATATGGGCGCAAACAAACACTCTACATATAACATGGAACAATCCATTTTTCAGCATTCCGCCATATTTTATTTTTGCATTGTGATTCGAAGGTGAGAGCTTCATCTAAAAGGAGCTATGCAAAGAACCAACAAACATGAACCTCCACCGTCTAGGGAATTCGAAAGGTTTCATGATCTCCCCAACCAAAAAAGAAAAAGGAAAAGAACAAGAGGAACAAAGAGTAAACCACTCTCACTAATCAGAAGATAAGAAGGTCCCATGTTAACATAAATTAGTTTGATATTTTGGAGCAGTTCAGCGACATGTTTGAAAAAAAAAATATATTATCAGCTTGAGCTACAACCTCTCTAAAACAACCTCTCTAAAACATACATGAGCAAACTAGTACCTCCACACAGCCAACTGTAGACCAAGGGTGGTTCAGTGACCATTGGCAATGCCATTTTCATGGATGGTCGTTCCATTTGCAACCCCAGTTTCCGACTTCTTGGCGTAAAACCTCCGGTACGCAGAATCGACCTCCGTTAGGTAGAATGTTCCATTGGACAACAAGTTCTTGTCGCCACCCGTAACAAATCCTTTACCTCCATATCGGTGTTCCATCAGATGCATATTTTCAACAAAATTTTCTGGTGAAAACTGGCCCCCAAGATAAAAGAAAAAAAGAAGAATAGCAACAAAAGAGGCAGTTAAGAACATCAAATTTCTAGACAAGCAAGACAAATTAAACATGAAAACAAGGAAATATTACCAAGTGTAGATGTGGCTGTGTTTTATGGTGCAGCGAGGCAAATTGTGTACCCAAGCAAATATGTGCACTATAAAGCAGAAAAATCCATGTACGGACTATTGAACAAGACTAGAATAGGCTCCACAGGAATGGGGGCAGAGCAAGAATAACATAATATTATGGCCTGATACAGACAAAATTTATGGTGGTAGAATGTCCGTCCATAAACTTTTGAGAAAGGCTGGTTTTCTGAAAGACGCACTTGACCAAAAGCCCTTCTCAAATTTTTGCTTCCAATTTGAAATACGGGATGGAGTGATGGCACTCATACTTGCTGAGAACTGACAATTCCTGGTGCTTTTACAGAGAAGAACCAAACCAAGGATGAAATCTAACTTATTTCAATTATGTCGGTTTTGCAAGAAAGCCTAAGTTGACAACCGACTTGTCCAGCACGTGGAACAATTCTGCTTGCTTAGGTTTATAACCAACAACAAAGTACTAAAATACGAATGTAACAAGGGAATACATAGATTCAGGAAAAAATGAAGTTGACGAACCAGTTATGTACTCAACCAAAACTTCAAAGGGTATGCTACCACTAAGGAAAATTAGCATGACGAAATGTATGCAGATAGTTCTACATGACTAAGAAGAACCCAACTCATTGCTTGTCAGACAGCCCATTCATTTCTTGACCAATCTCAGACCACATTCAGAATCAGAAAAAAAGAAGTTACCAAAATCATCTTTAAAATTGCAGTGATGAACAAGTATGAAAAAATGAACGCCCCAATAGACAAACAAGTGATGGACATACCACATGTCTGGACTCCAGCTTTTTGGAGAGACCAAGCACATTGGCAATGTTTGATAAACTGAAAGGAAGTTCACCATCATGTAATTTCAAGGAGAACATGGTTGAAGCAAGACCACTGCCATAGGAGAACATCAAGACTCTTTGCCCTTCCTGTAGATATTGCAATTAGTTAACCAATTGTAAGCACACTGCATTCATGTCCAAGAAGAGAGAGAGTCAAACAAAAGATTTACCAAGGATTTGTGCTTGTTATGAATAATAGATGCAAAAGCTGCATAAATAGATGCAGTATACATGTTGCCAACTTGCTTTGGTAACAAGGTTGATGGTTGCACTTTCATATCATATAGTTGTTTGGCCACTTGTTGAGATACCTAAAAGGCAACATGGAAGGATATCAATTTAGTACAGATAAATGAAACTATGACTATCAATGTGATCTCTGGGAAAAAAAAAAAAAACACAAACGTGACAAATAGTAGAGCCATGGATGGAGTTCAGCCCCACACAGTCTTAAAGTCTATAAACTTATAAAGGTTAAAAAAAAACCTTTTCAAGATCACGGTTTTGATAACTCTCATCACCATTCAGAGCTAAAAATGGTGCCAATTTTGCCTTCGCATCCTCCCCCACAGACCTATGAATAGATGAAGAAGAATGAACTTAATAATGCAGTCTAATACTACATTTTGCAGCACAATTAAAAAAAAAAACATTAAAGGCCACATTTGACATTCGAATTCTCTGCTAAAGGCATCATTCAAGAATTTCTCAACAAGGGGATATCCATGGAGAAATTTAAGTAGATTCTGCCAATAACTTGGGGCTGCCTTAAGAGAAGAAAAAGTATCGGTTGGGAAGTTCTCGGCAAGGATACATATTAAGAGATCCCGAAATGGAAATACACACATATTTAAGAGTTCCAGGATACTTTAAAGGAAAATAAAATTTAGGAACTAATCGGCAACCCCACATATTCAAGTGCATGAAACCAAACTCAGGATAAAATCAAATGATAATTCAAGTGAACAATGTTCCGAATTTCTTTTTTCCAAGATCTTGTTGTTTTGACTAACTCTTGATAGAAATCTAGCACCAATATCTGTAACCAGAAAACAGCACTCACGCAGGAAGATAGAGATAGAGAGAGAGAGAGGGAGAGAGAGAGAGAGGGAAAGAGAGAATGAAAACAAGAAGAAACTGAGGAGAAGAAGCCGTAGCCAAAATGGTTTGCACGACCTCTATTTATAATCCCATTTCCAGAATTCTAAGAGTCTCCAATCGTAGAATCCTAGGAGATTTCACAAGCTCCAAGGACATTAATTACATCATAGAAACCTAAGAGACTTCACATATAACAAGGATATTAACTACAACATAGAATCCTAGGAGACTCTTCACATGTTACAAGGACATTAAATATCTTAACACATTCTACAAGGAGGTGGAATCCTAAGAGACTCCTCTTCAACGTGCTGGTGAAGGATTTATATTTTAACACCCTCCCTCAAGTTGTGCATGGTTTTGCACCATGTACAACTTGCCTTTTAGAAACCAGAATCGTTCCTTTGTTAATCCTTTTGTAAATAAGTCTGCAACTTGTTCATCTGTACGAACATAAATAGGCTGAATCTCCTTGTCTTCCACCTTTTGTCTAACAAAGTGTTGATCAATCTCAATGTGCTTTGTTCGACCATGTTGTACGGGATTAAAGGCAATGTTAATAGCGCTTTGATTATCGCACATTAACATTGATGTTTTAATCTTTTCTCCAATGTCTTCTAGCAAATGTCTAACCCATGTAACTTCAGCAGTACCTGCAGCCATGCATCTGTATTCAGCTTCAGTGCTGGATCTTGCTACTGCCTTTTGCTTTCGACAACTCCAAAACACAAGATTACGTCCAATGAAAATACAAAAACCAGAAATGGACTTTCTTTGATCGGGATCTCCAGCCCAATCTGCATCTGTGAATGTCATAAGTTGATGTCCAGTAGTTATATTTTCACTCTTACCATAAACTAAGCCATCTCCTGCTGTCCCTTTAAGATATCTTAATATTCTTTTGACAGCATCCATGTGAGTATCTTTAGGTGCATGCATAAATTGAGATACTTGATTCACAGCATATATAATATCTGGTCTAGTAAATGTAAGATATTGAAGTGCCCCAACAATACTTCGATATTGCGTAGGATCTTCATATAACTCCCCATCTTGAGCACTTAGTCTTTGATTTAGAACACTAGGAGTTCCAACAGGCTTACAATCAGACATACCTGACTTTTTCAGCAGATCCAACGTGTATTTCTGTTGTGTCAATGTGAGGCGATTATTGTCCCTATCAATCTCCACTCCAAGAAAGAATCGTAAATCACCAAGCTCTTTCATTTTGAAGTTTTGCATCATCAAAACTTTAGCTTCTTCTATGTGTTTTTCTGAATTGCCTGTGATAACAATATCATCAACATATATAAGAAGTAAAGTAAATATGTTTTCCTTTCGATAAATGAAAAGAGAGTGATCTAGAGGACATCTCCGAAAACCACATTCTTAAGTCCATAAATAGATTTTCTTAGTTTGCAAACCCATGCATGAGAGTCTCCTTTCGTGTATCCTGGAGGTTGTTCCATATATACTTCCTCCCTTAAATCACCATGAAGAAAAGCATTCTTCACGTCCATTTGATGTAGTCTCCATCCATATTCAACTGCCAATGATATAATCACGCGAATTGTTCCCATTTTGATCACAGGACTGAATGTCTCATCATAATCTTCTCCATATTGTTGTGTAAACCCTTTTGCTACTAACCTTGCTTTGTGTCTTTCTATGCTGCCGTCAGGTTTGTATTTAATTTTGTATACCCATTTGGAGCCCACTACGTTCTTTTCGTGTGGCCTCGGAACGATCTCCCATGTTCCACATTCATGCAAGGCATCCATTTCTTCTTTCATAGCCTTTCTCCAATGATGTGATTTTGATGCTTGATCAAATGAAGTAGGTTCTTCCTCCTTGCCAACTTTTGCCATGAATAACTGAAAATCAAGTGATAAAGAATCATAGCTAACCCACCTGTGAATGGGATGACGAATGCGTTGGGATCTTCTAAGGTGGGGCATGTTGTCTTCTTCACTGTGAGCATCTCTGTCCCTTAGTCGTCGACTGTAGATAAGACCCGAATACCGATGTGCATCGTTGCTCTGTTCTTCATTATTGTTTTCATGATGACTTGATGACTGTGTTGGATCTTCTTGATTTTCACTTTGAGCCATATCCGACGGTTGTATTGCTCTCTCTGAATCTTCACTTTGAGGCACATCATTTTCTATAACAGGATCTGCATTAAATAACTGTGTACTGGTCCAGGGATCATAAGATTCAATGGTCATAGGCATTTCATTTGTATTATCAAAACTATGTTCATCAAAAATGACATTTCTTGAAGTTTTGATACGTTTAGTTGTTGGATCATAGCATCGAAAACCTTTATATTCATCAGCATATCCAACGAATCTACATTGAATAGCTTTGTCTTGAAACTTGTTCCTCAAGGCAGTATCAACGTGAACATAGCATACACAACCAAAAACCTTCAAGTTCTTGTAATCAGGTTGTTTGCCTAAGAGTGTAAAATATGGCGATTTAGACATCAAGAGTGTCATAGGCAAACAATTTATTATGTATACAGCAGTATGGAAGGCTTCAGTCCACAAGGAAATGGGCACATTAGTATCATGCATCATGCTCATGGCGCTTTCAACTATATGTCGATGTTTCCGCTCAACTACACCATTTTGTTGTGGTGTGTAAGGGCAGGAAATTTGTCTAGTTATCCCTTTTTCACGTAGAAATTCAATAAAATCAAGCGAGGAATATTCTCCCCCTCCATCACATTGAAAATGCACCACATTGGATGAAAATTTAGTTTGAATCATGGCATAGAAGTTTCGAAATATGTGAGGTACTTCTGATTTGTGTTTCATGAAGTAAATCCAGGTGAAACGTGAGTAAGAGTCAATGAATAAGACATAATATCTTGACCCAGACATGGAATCAATAGGGGCTGGCCCCCATACATCAGAAAAAATAGTTTCAAAAGGTTTGGAAGCCCTTTGATTTATATTATGGAAAGGTAAAACATGACTCTTACAAAGTCCACAACTTAACATTTTTTGACACTTGAAGTAAGAGGTAAACTTGATCTTGGAATGAGACTATCTGTGACAAGTTTTTCAATGAAATGTCGACCACAGTGTCCTAGCCGACTATGCCACAAATCAGACTCCAAAAATTGGTTAGGGCCCCTTACTTTTGATTGAAAATGGCAAGAACTTGGCACTGATGACGCATTATGAGAAAGAGAAAATGTCTTCAATCCTATATCAAAAGTGGATGAATCCTTGGGTAGACATTCCTTGAGGACGTACATATTCCCTTGACGCTCCCCTCTAGCGAACATTTTCTTCGTTTGGAGGTCCTTGACATAGACAGAAGAAGGTGTGAATTCAACAGAAGAGCTTGTATCATCAATGAGTTTAGAAATGGATATGATGTTCTTTTTGATATTGGGAGCAAGAACAACATTAGACAGTGATAAAGACGAGGATGACAATGGAATATGTGCATTTCCAATATGTGTAATAGGATGAGATTTTCCATCACCTGTTATAATGCAACTTCTACCGTAATGAGGGGATAAGTTAGTCAATTTACCTGCATTTCCTGTCACATGGGTAGCTGCACCTGAATCCAAGAACCATTCTCCTTGCTCATTTTGCTTTATAGTCATCTTTGAGAATGCGGTCATCAATAGCTGTTGCATATCTTCAGCGGTGGATTTAGAACTTTGTCCTCCTTGTTTATAATCATGGCTTACCCCTTTGTTTTTATTTTGAGGATTAAACCAACATTGTGCCTTCATGTGTCCTTTCTTGTTGCACTGAAAACAAATTGGTATTTTTCTTGAAGTGTCCAAAGGAGACATACCTTGGTTATGTGGTGTTGGTAGAATGCCACGACCACCATGGTTGGAGTTCCCATGGCTCTTACCAAACTTTACATTCATAGCCAATACATTTTGGGAGTTCCCTTGATCAGTCCTTTCAATGACTCTTTTCATATTCATTTCATGTTGGAGAAGTTTACCTTGTAGTTCGTTGAAGGAAGGCAGAACAGGAAGGACCTCAAGAGCTGTAATAAAAGCATGATAATCATGCCCAAGTCCATTCAAGGTTTGCTGCACCTTTTCCTTATCAGAAATGTTATTCCCTGAGGCAGTAAGTTGGTCTGCGACGGCCTTAATACGCCCCAAATAATCCATGATAGACGTTGAACCTTTGCTCAAATTCTGAAATTCTTTCTTTAAGTACATAATTCAAGCTTCTGATATTTGGGAAAAGGTATCAGCAAGGGTTTCCCATAATTCTTCTGCAGTACAATCATCAGAAACTGAAAGTAACACTTGTTGAGATAAAGTGGACAAAATATACGCAACCAGACTTTGATCACGTCTCATCCACATAGCATGTTCAGGATTGTTGTCTTCATGAACAGCAATAACTTCTCCTGCCTCATTTTTTATTTCCTGTAAGACGGATATTGGTGGAGCCTTTGTTGAACCATCGAGATGTCCAAAGAGGCCATGACTTCTTATGAAAGGCATGATTTGCCTTTTCCAGATCAGATAATTCTCATGGTTGAGTTTTTCGGTAATAAGGTGAGGAAGAAAACTTGAGGACATGCTAGAATGCGAAAGGTTTTCCATGACAGCAGAAAGGAATGGTATATAGGTAGAAGATGAGAGGGAAAGAAGACACGATATAACAAGATGTGTCCTTGGGTAAGCAAGAAGAAAAAGGAACAAGAATTGCGCAAGAAAAAAGTAAATTCAGGATAGAGACAAGATGAGAAAAGAGTTCTAACCAGATCAGACCTGTTTGGGCATTTCGTTTGGTAGAGATAACGTAACCTGGCGCTCTGATACCATGATAGAAATCTAGCACCAATATCTGTAACCAGAAAACAGCACTCACGCAGGAAGATAGAGATAGAGAGAGAGAGAGGGAGAGAGAGAGAGAGGGAAAGAGAGAATGAAAACAAGAAGAAACTGAGGAGAAGAAGCCGTAGCCAAAATGGTTTGCACGGCCTCTATTTATAATCCCATTTCCAGAATTCTAAGAGTCTCCAATCGTAGAATCCTAGGAGATTTCACAAGCTCCAAGGACATTAATTACATCATAGAAACCTAAGAGACTTCACATATAACAAGGATATTAACTACAACATAGAATCCTAGGAGACTCTTCACATGTTACAAGGACATTAAATATCTTAACACATTCTACAAGGAGGTGGAATCCTAAGAGACTCCTCTTCAACGTGCTGGTGAAGGATTTATATTTTAACAACTCTCATGTATCACAGTAGAGTAGTTATGACCTACAGGAAAGCAAAAAATTACCGAGCAATGCAAACTGCATAAATATATGCAGTAGGGCAGGAAAAAATGTCTACAAAGGCAGGCCGCAACACCACCTACTAATTAAGCATATATAACCACATAGACTATATCATCCATTTCAACCCATAGGTAATGAAAACTGGATGCATAATAAAAGGCTTATGTACACATGGTTCGAACCTGGCATTCCGCAAGTAGTCATTGAAAACAAGTCGGGCAAAGCTTTTCTGCACAAGCTGCATCAATATTTTACCACTAATTTATACAAGCTCGGAAACTTAACAGATAAAAAATGAACAAGCTACAAAGAAATATCATATAAGTTAACAACAAAATACCTTGTTGTAGGGAGAATGGAAGGCTACGTAATCTGCATCAAGAACAGAGAACTGTTTCCCTTCAAATTTCTCGTATCTGAAAAAAAATTATAAGCAACAAGATGATCATAGTTCGAAAATGAGGCGAGAAACTAAGAAATGAAACGTCCAATAGATCCTATCAATTATCATACTTGCTGCAAAATCTTTTATAGCAAGAGTCTACTGCCATAAGGTAGCAAGTCTGTGAAAGCTTCCCATCCACAACCTACACAGGAAGAAGCAACATAGTATGCCTAAACAAATAACAATATAAAACGTATATCAAGTTAAAAAAAAATGTACATGCAAGGAAAGCTTCACCAACAACAAAAGATAGAACAGAAAAGTGTGATTATATTTCAAAGGGATGACTCTACAAAACTAAATTCATTCATTGTACATATTCCAATTTCCATATACATTTCCACTAGAGAAAATTATATTCATAAGCATCAGAATAAGTTAGATAAACCAGTCATTCCCTCACGAGGTTCTATTGTCAATCCATACTGTTCAAAACTTCAAACAAGCTATTAGCTAAAAGCCTAAAACTCATAAATCTATCTCGGCTAGTATAAAACATTTGTAAAGCAAAGATTGAAGTTGCTAATACCAATAAGAAATTTCTTAAGTTATCGTTCAAAATCCTAAGTTAAATTTCTGAATTATTTTTCAAATCACAACCAGGTTGACCAGGGCCTCTCAAGGGCCTACAGCTACCAATAACCAGCATGGGTTGATAACAAAATCAAAATTCTAAGTTACTTCAAAGAATCACCTTTTATAATTAGCTCAAGAAAGAAAAATCAACAAAACTTCCAAAAGCACACACATTTATCTGGAAAAACCAGAATAAGGAAAAAAGATCAATTAATGTTTGAGAAATACAGCAGTGTGGTCTGTGCAGTAAAAAAACCTTTTTCTTATTAGAATTAGTGTGCTTGAATATGCTGATGTTGTGCCGCTGTTTTCTTTTCGGTTGTGCTGATGCATTGTTCTTTCTCATATATATAATTCCTTTGCAATAAAAGGGTGGGGATCCTAAATCCCAGCATCTTTCATTGGATTATGCTGATGTTACACTTCTATCTCATGAGGGCTGCTAGATTGCAGATCAGGTGACTTGGTGTTGTGCCTTGTGAATGTTCAACAGCATCGGGGACTATGTACATGTGTCTGCCTGGTCAGTGACCACAAATGCATCGCCTTGACTTGTCCATGACACATTAAAATCCCTAAAATTCAGTCTGCGATTAATAGATAGCAAAAATTTGACTTTCTAATACTATATTTCTCCACCTTATATGAGTCAGCAAATTTTATTTGGCTCAACACAAGAGCTTGTTCAAAAGCTTAAGCAGCATACTATCAGCCAAACTAAAGGCATCAAGCAGAAAATTAGTTGTCATGAATAGAGGTATATTCGACAAATTAGCTTCTTCCTTTTATTGAGAATAAAACATCAAATGAGGTTTGACGACAAGACTAATAGAACTGAAGAACAATAAGAGAGTTTTTGCATATCAGAAATGATAAATCAACAAGTGAAATATATATGTGCCAAGAAAATGAAAATGCCACTTAGTAGATCAGAGCAGGTCCTATATGAGTGAACAAAACATAAATAAAAGCAGCCAGCTCTAAATCCAATCATGCAGTTTAGTCTTGTTTACTACTAAAGGTTCCATAATGTTCTCCAGTAAAGCATTTGGGAAACCAAAAATAAAGATGGGTGCCAAGGACAAAGTATTTTCAAATGAAATTTCAATTATGCCATTCTGAGAAAAGAATAAATGAAAATCAGTATAAACTAACAGAGTTTTATCCTGGCAAGCCAGATTCAACAATCCGAGGATGTTGAAGAACAAATTAATTTGAGCATAATCACAATCAACTCTGACTAGATATACACTGATGAACGGTAGAGAAGCATACTGGGTATTCACTTGCAAGATTGGGCTTGTAGAAATCATAAACATGAGCCATGTGGGTTCCCCTGTATTTACTCTCAAACGCGATAGGAGCATTGGGCCCAATCAACATTGCAATTGCAGCAGCACCCCCTGTGGGTCTCGCAGGCCCTTCTGCATAAACCTAGAAGTAAAGCTGCAGTTAAGTGCAGAGTACGATATAAAGGCAAGATGCAGAGGAAAGTCAACAGTTTTTCACATAGCATCTAACAAGCAGTAGGCGATTGAGCAATGAATAGCAGTTCTGCACAGACAAATTTGATTTGACATGTTGTATATGCAAAACATATCATTGAACTACACCAATCTATATACATGACAAATTTAACCATTCCATGAATGATAAAGCACTGTTTCACTTGGAAGTCATACAAAATTACAAATACTATGTGGTTGGCACTACTAACTGTGGTGCTCATGAGCATATTCAAATTGCTAGCTCATTTGGTGCTCACTTTTGTAAACAACAGAATCTGTGCCTGAACCTAAACTCATCAGAATAGGTTGCATGAAAATTTAGGCCTTACACCATCCAGATCCAAATTAGCGTTAGCGTATCTCTATTATCTCATGTTGCTGGACGAGGCAGATGAGACTGCCCAAGATATGATACTCATGCTTGGGTACCAGCATACGTATGGAGAGGCCATATACCTACTCCTGTTTCAAGCCTTAATGTATTCAAACCATGTTCGCCTATGTGCAGGACAGAACAATTCCCTACTCTCTACATCTAGATAGCAAACAAACAGTTAAAACCAGTGATCATCAAAGCCATATAGAAATTATCTGCCTTCATAGCTTAAGAGTTCATTTCATCTCAACAGAGGGTGAGCATCACTCTTCATGTTTACAGTTTAGTGACTGAAAAACTAGGGTTAACACAATAACAGAAATTAATGAAATGCCAAAAAATTAAATATTTAAAACGAAATAAGAAGTTCCAAAACTAAAGTCAATTACCATGAAAGAGCCTGTTCGTGAAGATACTAATTGTGAATCATATTTATGATATAAAGAACACACGTATGATATGAAATGGTCAGCATCATTGGGGTCTGAGGCAAGCTAAGCTGCCATACTTCGACGAAGAAGACCTCATGTCATTTTTCTAATTCATATTTATCTACATCAACTATAATTTTTATTTACTACTCTGATAACTTCAAGCCACAGTATCATGATTTACATTTTGACAGTCTTCACTTGCACGTGTGAATGAGTCGATATCAAACATTTCTTTCATCAAATTTTCTTTTGAGTTTTGAAACGATGAACAATAATACGTCATACAAGTAAATGCGCAGGGGAACTTGTCTTCTATCACTTACAGGTAGCATTCAAACTAAAGAATCAAAGTGCCACCAAGCATGAAAACCCAGAGCATCAAGTGGCTAACTTTTGAATACAAAAATGCTAACTGACAGATACACAAAAAGATTAAAAGTTTGTACCGCACTATCAGTGCATACTACAAGGCCATAGCGTCCATCCCATGAGCTACTTTCTACCCAGTTCACACAGTTGAATAAAGCTGCAGTTCCTCCATAACATGCATTTGTAGAGTCAACTCCTTCAACATCACTGTTACCACAATCCTGTTCATTTACATGGGCAATAAGCACTTTGGTCACAGAAATGAAAAAACTTATGTGCATGTGAAGGCAACAGGCAGTTGCTTACATGCAGTTTGAGCAAAGATGTAAAGGAAAACTTAAAGTAGTGCCCTAAAGGTTAAGAATACAACCTCAAATATGCGCATAAGCCATGTCTTGATGGACTTGCTCTTGTCAATCACAGTTTCACTGCCTACTTCTAGGCGCCCAATTTGTTTAGGATCAACCCCATACTTATCAAGAAGGGACGTGACAACTGTCAAACTGACAAGAGTCGTGTTTGAGCATGAAATCAAATGCAACCAGTTGAAAGAGGAGGAAGTTTGGTAAAAGCACAGCAAGTCATGAAAAATGTGGAAGAACAAACAGTAAAAGTGTAGATTATTTGATAATCAAGCACTAGCATCAGGAATATGCTCACCTAATGTGAACCATATTCCACCAACTTCAGAACACAGGGATTGTTCTAGAGAGAAAAGAACTGTTGATACTACCCCTCCAGTGATTAGGCTGCAGCTAGCCCATGTTAGAACCATACCTAGAACAAGAATCTGACATGGTTCCATACTTGCATTCAAATGTTGAGTTGAGTCAACAACCTAGGCAGTATTTATCAAATAGGCATAAGAACACCAAGATACTTTATGCCAAGTTGTAGTATAAGTTAATCATGATGGTGAACTATGTTTGAGTCCATGTTTTCCTTACCTATTTAACTCTTAATTTCAATGTGGCTACAGGAAGAATTGAGAATTCAAGTTTGTGTCCTACTCCTACCTCATCTAAGCACAAGACCTAGTTGATGCAGAACATAGGATCTAGCAGCGCATGCTTCATGTTTCATGCAGATCGCAACCTGATGGCCCAGAAATAGTGAGATACGACACTCCACAGGAGATTGATCTTTTATATAAATAAAAAATGGGAAGGGAATATTTTACCTATGAGGGAGGAGGCAAATCACATCTAGATGATCTATACTGCAGAGAGATCTAAAATTAAATTAAATCATTGTCACAAATATCGTATCAAGTTCTAAATGGCGAGGATTTTTCTCAGGAAAATTTCATAATTTTAAAAAATCTAAAAAATGGGTAAAAATCAAATAAATGAGAAACTAATAAGAAAACACAAAAAAAAACTAACTAGATAAAATAATGCTTTAGTAATGCTAGAAATTAAGATAAATACTTTAATTTAGCTTTTAAACTTCAATGCAAAGAATGGTGTAAAAATAACATGAAAAAAATGGAAAGAAAAAACAAGTTAAATTTATTTTGGTGTTTTTTTCCAAAAAAGCATTTTTTTTCTTTTTTCATTTTAAGCATTTTTAACATAAATATTGGGTTCCTTTTCGAAAAAAGGAGATATATGTGACAATGAATCAAACCCGAAATATGGACAGGGAATCAAGCCTGGGATCCACTCAAAATCATGGTAGGATGTTGTTGTGGATGGATACAGATCAAGATCAGGTTCACTACCTAGATTTCTATATACATCCATCCAAATTGATTGTACATGTCTCTAGACCGTAATTCTAAGTATCCTAAATCTGCTAAACTATGTGAAGTTACCTATTAAGAATTAACACTGTACACTGACTCACTGAGTGCAGAACACAAAGTAATTACTTGAGTAATTTTCAACTGCTGTCACTTGACACTGCCAGAATGGGCAGTAACAAACACAGATCCCACATTACAATTAAAATAATTAGTTCTGCAGGATCATAGTGGTTGAATGAAACAAACAGCTTGACATTCAGAAATCCAAAGAGTAGATATTCAAGCCTGCTAGATAAATATGTTTCTCCAACTAATGAATTGGATACTGAGTTGAGAGGATAAGCCATGTGATCAAGGTTCTATGTGACACTGCAGTCATAATGCCACATATAATTCCAAAAGTATGAACAATCATCAGAACTTGGCGGTCTGTTTACCCCTTTGTAAGATAGACGACGTTAGAATAACAACACAAATCCTTAAAAGAGCATCGGGAACTCACTAAAAGTCTAAAAGAATACGTACAGATGGGAGAACACGAGGACAAATTGATAAAAACATGAACTCTAAGCCAAATAGAAAACTAGAAACATAGATGGGTACAGAAACAGAATCCACCCGTGCATAGCAGTCAACTGGTCATATTTTGAGGTGATACTGAGTGATATTTTGGCAAGGAGAGTAACTACTGTACATATGCAGAACATTGTGCTTTAAATAATCAAGCTTCAATGGCAAAAAGTGAGGCTCTGCCACAAATGGGCAACATAAATCAGTTTGGCTGGCCATGATCAAGATACGAGCCCATTGATCTATGATTACAAGATCTGAACCTCAAGATACGTATCTTCCGAACTCCATAAAGTGGCCCAATTTTCAAATTCTTGAGCTGTAGTCCGCCTACAAAATGAAATTAGACGATTGTAGAAACCACAACCGCAAACACGAGTTTAGCCAAAGACATCTTCCCATTCGTCATTAAGAAGAGAGGCAGGATACTCATGTCTGTTTTCCGAGCTAAACACAACAAATCACCCCAGAAAGAGGACAGAGTACATCTGTATATTTTAGACTAAATCGAGCCAAACTTTTTCCTACCTCACCCGGCTAGAGTTCACGCTATTAGAAGCATTATTAGTGAAGAAAGCAATCCCCACGTGGAAGCAAAACGCAGAAGAAGAATAATAATAAGAAGTAGAACAGCTCAAAACCTCATGGAGATCACGTCCTCCAGCTCTGTGCAGAAGGCCATGCACTCTTGCCCCAGCCCGATCGTATACTTTCCTTTGCTCGCGCCATCGTACGTCTCTAAAGCTTCCTGAAGGACCACGCAATCCATCATAAGTCATCAGAAGAACAAATCGTCACTGGATCTAAGAAAGAAGGGGAGGACTGGTATTGCCGATACAAAGAAACAAAGAAGAGATGAGTATATTTTACAGGAAACGACCATCAATCTGAAAAAGCTACCAAACCAGCAGCAAATAAAACAATCAAAATGCAACAAATATGTCAAAAACGCGAAGACGGGTGGGGGGAGAGAGAGAGAGAGAGGGCTGCTGCCTGTTGGACACATGACGCAGGGAAGTATATATCCATTGCGAGGATCCCCACGTTCTGTCTCTGCGACTCCATTTCTTTTCCTCGATCGAAACCAGAAAATCACGATGGCAAGAAGAGAAGAAGAAGAAGAAGAGAAAGGTGGTTCTCCTCTTCCTCCTCTTCTGTGTGTGTGTATATATATATATATATAAATAAATATATATATACCAGAGGGAGGAAGGGAGAGAGAGAGATAGTGGCAGGCTGGCATCCGAAGAAGTAGCGAGAGTACACATAAATAAAGATGCAGGAGAGAGAGATGACAGTCAGACAGAAAGGGGTGTGGACAAAGAAGGAACTGCCACACCCCACATGCAAAGCTAAGAGAGAGAGAAGCCAACTAGCACTGCCAGCGTGCGTGGGGCATCCGCCCTCTCCTCCTTTCACGACTTCTCCGGAGGAGCAAAGAGCACCTTTCCCTCTCTCTCTCTCTCCCTCCCCACCACGGGAGACTGTTTGGTGCAGAGTGAATGGAAAAGGACAATCTCCGGCGATCTGGCTGGCCGACGATTTGGCCTCGAAATCTAGGAAACCTTTTGAAAAGACATTATTTTCATGGCTCGATGCAATCTTCCTGTCTTTCCATGAAACCATAAATTCCAACTACGACCTGCCACTGCCATAACTTGCTTGATTGAAAAATGACAAAGTCGTCCACTCACAAGGTTTTTTGTTTTTCTTTTAAACCAACATGGACCTTCTCAATATCATTTATCATTCAAGAAACCACCGTTTGTAATCTAAATTAGTTACATAGTGGAGCATGACAGCAACCACACAATTTCAACCTCGAATTTCCTGAATACATGTCACCTTAGCCTCTGATTGCGCTATGTACTGTCAATAATTTTTTGTTTTTCTATCCTTTTGAAGACAAGAACCACACGTTAACGTTATGATGTTCCAGCCAAAACCTTTCCCGAATACATTTTTACTTTCTTCTTAAGGTCCTCTATCATAGCTAGTTTCCAAATTTCATTTTTCTTCTGTTTTTAAATTGGTCGATACTTTTTCTTAACTAAAGGTTGTTTTTGGTCGTAAACGAGCAAAAAAGCTACCCACATTATGCGTTTCAAATAGAGAATTTCATGGAGACGTAGTAAACTTGTTTTTCACAACAACAATAATAACAATAAAGTGTAAGAACAGCCGCTATTGGGTGAATTGCGCAGCAATTCGAGTCACTCAATCGGCGGGTCCAAGTTGTCGATGTCCTAATGAAAGTAAATTCAACTTGTTGGATCACCTTCTAAAACCGCTTGAGACAGCCCTTGGAACTATAGATCCATGGTTTCAATAACGAAATGCGGATTTTAAATCCGCGGTTGGAAAATCTACTGTTTGTTTCAGCAGTGGGTTTCACTGTCGGATTTGAGATGATGAGGTTTGTCTCCCATATTCAAGGCTATCAAACATAATGTAAAAGACGTTTTTCTAGTTGTTAACTCAGGAACGTTCTTTTGCTTTGCATGTGGTAAAATCTGGTTTCTTTTGCTTTGCAGTTCGTAAATTCTGGTTCAAAAGATTCAGATTCAGGGTGTAAATATAAAAATCAAATTCGGATTGTAAAATTGGATTTTAGATTTGGATTCAGATGTCAGACTGCCGGCCCGCTCCTCAAGAAAATCCTGCTTGTTGACATTACCAACAAAAACAAAAAATTTCAACTCCCTCCACAGTTGCCCAGTTTCAATTGGTAGGAACATGCACATGAATAAGGGCAAAAAAAAGTAACCCATCTTATTCTGGTGTGGCTGAGAGGAGAAAAGTCTTCTTTCTTTTGACAATGATGTGGAAGGGGAAAACCTCAAGCATGAATGAGAAAGGTGACAGCAGTATGTATATACATATGCCAAGCAGAAAAGGCGCGACACTAAAGGCGCACGTGTCACTGTCAGGTAGGGGCGGAACTAAGGTAGGGCTCTGCATGGGCCCTGGCCCACCTCAATTAAAAAAAAAATTATATGTAAATTTTAAAAAATTTCACTTGTTCTATGCAAAAATTTTGAAAAATGATATTTTGGCTCTAGTCAAAATTTAAAAACTTCGCCAAAATCTGTCTGTCATGTGACTAAAAAAAAAGGGTTAGGCAGTGTTGGGATGAACTATTTTAAAAAATGATTCTTTGTTAAAACTTGGGTTTGTAAAAAACATTTCTTTTAATTAGTTTTGAAAACCTGGTTTTAGTGCTCGGGTAGCATGATTCTTAAAACTTTGTTTTTGTTTGGATGACATAAAATGAGTTTTGAAGGTGCTTCAAAAAATGAATTCGGCTGAATGGCTGTTGATTTATAGTTAGTTAATTTAAAAATGCAAGTTTAATAGAAATTGCACACATATTGGAGGTGGAAACTATATATATATATTTATAAATGTTCGATTAGATTTAGATTTGGATTTGAATCAGATTAATTTTTAAACAAATATCTTGTATCTAATGCTATTAAATTTTGAAAATTGGTAAAATCTGGTTCAAAATTCAGTTTCGCATTCAGGTGTAAATATAAAAATCAAATTCGGATTGTAAAATTGGATTTCAGATTTGAATTCGGATATGAGTTTTTTTATTCGAATCCGAATTCGAATTTGATTCTGAACATGTGAATATTTGAAAAAGCGGATACAATTAAGGACATATCGGATCCATTGGCATCCCTAATTGAGGCACATCAATGCAAATAATAAATAATAACATTAAATAACTGGGCCGATGAATGATCCATTCTCATCATCCATGCAGAGGTCCAACATCGATGAATCATCCATTCTTCTTGTTGGAGCAACACATTCCCACTGAAAACATTAATCACATTGCCTCAATGGAGTTTGGCTGCTCCAAATGCCCAAAGCATCGTTTAGGCCTGAAAAAAACCCTCATTCAGGTTTATACAAAACCTGGTTTTTTATTCAGATTTTCATGAAACTGGGTTTTGAATAAACCTAAAAACCATAACCAAAAACATCATTTTGCCTTTGAAACCCATTTTTGGGCGTGTTGGAAACTTTGGTAACTCGAGTTCAAGCCACTTGACCTGTTTTTATGTATTATTTGTATGTTGGTATTTTTATAATACACTCACTAAGTATTTTTAAATAAAAAAATATGATACGTGTATGGGCTGAAATGCCATATTGGTAAGAAAACCGTTACATTCTAAATGCATGAAAGGACATATGTTCGACGGTGGAAGATTGCCTACACAAAATATACACAAACTCGGTACTTATAATATTTATGACTCACAATCCTTTACTTATTCCATGTACTTGAGCTCCAAATTGAAGTGCGGCTGTCTGTCAATCAAAAAATGTTTACTACTTTACTTCTACAACTAGTTTTGAACATTTGTATTTGTTGTGGTAGGCAAAATTATCAATAAAAAAACTGAAGCCCTCATCATTTCTCTCATTTTCTATGATATTAAATATGCTTTCAGTGTTTTAAAGTGACTTTCTTGTTATTATGCTTCAACTTAAATATTCACGTAACACCTTTATCTCATTTTTTATGGTATTAAATATGCTTTCAGTGTTTTAGAATGATGCTCTTCATATGCCTCAACTTACATATATTGATAGTATCCTTTATAAAAATTTAACACTTGATAATTCAAAACCGACCCATCAGGTATATGTGATCTGTATGTGTAAATTATCGAAAAAAGTTGAAATTGTAATTAGTTGAATGTTATTATTGTTATTGCCATTATTATTATCCAGCCAAGGTGTGGGCCTGACAAGTCCGACGAGGAGGACAGATTTTTAAGACAAAATCTTTCAATATTATGAGAGAAAAAAAAAACCGTCTTATTCTTATGAAGCATACGCTCTTTTTTATCTATAAAAATTATCGGACAAGTTAATTTCCGGTGTGAGTTCGGTTTTTTAAGATACCCCATGCGCTTCGAGGAGTAGAGCATGCGCCTCTCGGAGCGCATCAGACACCAAATCGCTGTTAAGTGAGGCGCACAATCGCTTGATGCGTGCGCAGCCTCTTCGTTTTCAAATGATTTGTTTCGACTCCTGAACCCCTTTCCAAACTGGGAAAACCCTTCACTTTTCACTCTCCGACTGTCCGAAGAGAAGACGGCTACGCCGGCGCCCTTCTGAGTGAGCCCTCTCCAGTATGTGACGAACAACGGCCACGCTGTCCAATCGACGACGAAATCCCGCGATCCTCTCTATTCTACGATACCGGTTGCGCAGGTGAGTTGTTCAGGTTTAATCTCTCTCTCTCTCTCTATCTGCTGCAAACGTGTAACGAGGGCCGCTTGCTGGCGGCCGTCTCCTAGAGACTTTAACCATTGTATTTACGACTAGACACTTAATTCTGATGAATCCATGGTGGGTAACAGGCAAAAAGTTGTGAGAGATTTGTTGAGGAGAGGATGTGATGATAATCGATGTGTGTGTGTGAACATGCTTGTTAAGTACATTTGACTACATTCACCAGTTATGTGATTTTTCTAGTTAAATTGCTTTTTGTTTCATTCATCAAACCGAGGATGAACTATATATTTGTCATCATAACTAGAGTTGCACCGGAGCTAGGTCTCTACTGTTTTATCTTTTCAAGAAAAAGCTCCCATTCTTGATATGCCACAGCATATTGCTGAAGAGTAGGACAAGGAAGGTTAGAATTGTTTGCAAATTGCAAGTTTTTTCAACAATTTCTAGTTATTGACACCAAGTGAAACATTAGGGCAAGCATACTATTCGTAATTATCTACACAAATAACATAATTTTGTGTGTTAGTGCAATTACTTGATAACTTAATAGCTAATTTAAGAAACCGTTGTTCTACGAGAAAATTTGGACTCCTCATCATCAATAAATTTGTTTGATAAGTTTCTCATTATTCATTATTGTAAACTCTAAGATGCCATATGAAAACATGCATAATTTTCTAAGTTAGGAGGAATGAAGGTATTATAATAAATCTCCCATGTTGTCAGGCTACATCTTTTGTCCTGAGTCCTTTTCCAAGGGACCTTGAAGAAATTTTCTTGATATTTTGTGCAGAACTTTTGGTTCATGAAACTGAAAGCTTTGGCGTGGTCATGATGATAAACACTTCTTTCTTTAGTGACTTTCTAATTGGATATGATTTGTTTTAAATTTTAGGGATTGGACAATGGTGGTAATTACTGTTATGCTATGTTGTTAAGGTGCTTAAGTCCACCACTTAGGCGACGGGATATGTGTTGGTGCCTAGGTTCCCCTAGGCTAGCCTAGGCGTCAACATGCCTGGTCCATGGGAAAGTGAAAAGACACCTTCCCTTTCAATTAAAGTTTCTTAATTGAGTATATATTTTTATTTACTTTATTTTGTATTGATTACGTATTTTTATGTATTGTTATGTTGATTATGCTGTTATATGTATACTGTTATATTTATGTACTGTTAGTCACTTAGTCTGTTATATAGTATTGGGATACATCATACCTGTTATATGTATACATCAGTATAGTTATGTTACATACTTATATCATACAGGCATATGTATTGTTAATTTCTTATACCTATTATAAACTTATATGTATATACTATTATGTTAAATTGTATTGTAATATGTGTTATATGTATGTACTATTACGTACAGTCTATTGTACCTGTTGTATAGTGTTGCATGAACCTATTATATGTATATAGTATATACTATTAACTTGTTATATAATATGTAGTATTGTGGTACTTGTTATATGTATACATTATGGTTATGTACTTATATGTATTGTTACTGTTGTGTACTTATATGTATACTATTATGTACTGTTAGTATTTTTTCTTATATTATGTCTCTCTTTAAGTACAGATGGATTAATGCCTTCTTGTAGATTCACATTCCTTCTTCTAGAGATTAGATTTAGTTTTTTTTTTTTTGGTTTATTGTACTAATGAGTAATATTAAACTTCTTATACTGATTTTGCATATTCATTGAAGTCAACAATTAATTTTTGATTGTTTAAGTTGATTGTGCTTGTTATATTACTACTCTCCACGTTTCAAATATTAGTAATAGTTAACCAAAAAAACTTGACGTATTAACATAACTAAAAAAATTTAGAAAAATGGTCACCTTTTTTCATTTTTTGCCTAGGGACTAAGTGCTACCTGCATGGGTGCCTTGACAACATAGCTGCTATATCGTAGTTTTCCAATATGAATCGGTTATTTTTTTTTGTAGAATGGAGCCGCTTAGAATGGTTTTCAGTCAAAAAATATATTTTTTCTCTTATTCATTAAATGTTTGCTTCTTTCTCCTCTTTCATGTTTAGAGTTGATGTGGTTTATAATAAAATTTGTTTTCTATTATGTATGTTCAAGTTATATGCACACTAGGGATGTGTAAATGCTAGTAGATTAGCTTATCCATGTTGCTTGATCTTATTTGAATTATATATGAAGTTGATTGTATGCAGCTATGAACAATGATTAGCACGTTTAAATATGTTTTTTCACATTGTTCTTTACTTACATATTTGTTAGTTTAATACTTGTTCCCGATTTTGACATTATTTTTATGGATATTATATACTTCATGGTTTTAGTCCTAAAGCTTACACCTTGCTTCGCCCTGGTTCTTTTTGCCTTGCTTCATAGGCATAGTGCTTTGCGTTGCCTACATTGGTTCCTCCTTCTATGAATTGCTTGATCATATCATGAGTGGTGTTGGAGCAGCGATTGTTTGAGTATATGGCCGTCTGTTCGATTGCAAAGAGGAAGGCATGGCTACTCATTTTCTCATCTTGGTCACGACAGTTTCCGGCATCAAGATTTGCCACAAATTTCGAAAGAAATGATAGAGGTTCAAAGCTTCGAAGCTTCCATGATATTCTTCCTCCAAGGGCATTTAGTTCTGTTTCTCTAGTCTCTTTTCCGCCTTCGGATTGTTCGTCGAGCTTGTCCAACTCAAATGAGACCAAAGTAGAGTTTGATTCCCATCATGGCAAAGAAATGGAGGAAACAAAAGGAAAGAGAACCCAAGCAAAGTTGAAGAGGGTGGACTTCCGAACAATAGAAGTGGATATGCTCCCAACTGTTGTGATCCTTGGGCGCCCAAATGTGGGCAAGTCTGCGTTGTTCAATCGGTAAGAACTCCACTCTCTTGGCGAGCTCCAATTGCCAATTGTGGGCATTTGAGTTCCTCACCTTTTCTTAAGACCGTTGCAGTTTGATAAAAAGAAGGGAAGCTCTTGTGTACAACACTCCTGCTGGACATGTCACTAGAGACATCAGGGAAGGGGTCGCCAAGCTGGGGGATCTGCGATTCAAGGTGCTGGACTCGGCTGGACTGGAGACGGCTTCATCTCCTGTCGACATTCTCATGAGGACATCGGAGATGACACGGAAAGTCCTTCCAAAGTCGGCTGCTGCTATATTTCTGATTGATGCAAGGTTGGTTCGTTTTTTGGTAGCTGTATTTCCTGATTCAGTTTCTAACTTTTCCTAGTAATTCTGCTAGACTCGTGTTTGGTGCTACATTTGATCGAACTTTTATCCTGTATTGAAAAATTTAATTAAAATATAGATTTAGTGTAGCCGGTTTGATTGTTGGTATGGGGAGTTTTGCCAGTGATGAGTGGCTGCAAAATCTTTAGTTAATCATATTCCGGTCATGTTGGTAGGGCCGGACTGCAACCATTGGATATGGATGTTGGGAAGTGGTTGCGGAAGCATGCTCCATCTGGAACCCCGATCATCCTTGCGATGAACAAATCTGAGTTACTTGATGATGGAAGTGGATCTCTTGCTGCAGCAGCAGGGGAGGCTCATGCATTAGGATTTGGAGAACCTCTACCAATTTCTGCCGAGACAGGGTTGGGGATGGCCGATCTTTATGAGATACTTCATCCTTTGCTTGAAGAATATGTGCTTCAGAATAATCAGAACTATCACGGTAAGTCATTATCCACAAAACTCTGTTTCAATGTAGTCATGGCAAGGTATCGTTCACAAAACTGTGTTATGGTGGAAGCAGGCCTTGTGTCTGGAATAAAGCAAACACAGCAGAAACAGGATTATGCAATGTGATGCTCCCTTTTTCTTTTTGTTGTACATATTATGTAGTTATGTGTGGCACCATGTTTATACATGACAGTTCTTGATTTCTTGAATAAGAGGACCCTAGAAGCGAGCATTTTGGTGAAACGACTGTGTTGTTGTCAAGCTTACCATAGAGCACAAATTGCATTATTTGGTTTAGGAGGTGCCACTTATTAAGCTTCCATCATTTGCAAAATTGCTCTTATGTAATTCTGTATATAATTTGGAAATGTTTGTTACATTGAGTGTGGAACTTGAACCAGGTGCTTCATGCTTTTAAGTTTCCTTTATTTGCGATATATCTTTGGGAGATTTCTTGATATTGAATACCAGAGTCCAGTGGCTTGTGAAAGTGACAGTCATCATGCTAATTTGATTGTCACGTATATATACTTTTCCTACATATGGACATTCCTTCGAAATGTTGAAGGGTGCATTGGAGAATAGAAAATGGAATTTCTGATTATTACTATTCATGGTGTAATTGTCAGTTCAATGTCATGTTTGTGACTTTCTGAATTGATGTTTATGGACGGATTTTCATGAATAAATCAGACAGCATTTACTTACTACCCTTTTCTTTTCAATTGTTGGAGAATCCATCTTATTTCGAGCCTCAGTTTCTATTGAGGCCCTGCTAGAGCTTTATATGCTTGCTGTGAACATAATGTTTCATAATTTTAGTCTCTGTCAAGGTGTAATTGCATAATGCAATTGTATACCCTTTTTTCAATTCTGTTGTTTAGTCTTTTAAAGTTCTGTGTTTCAGACAACCTCACACCCCTGGACAACGTCTCAAATACTGAGGATGGTGATGCACCACTGCAGTTGGCAATAGTAGGATGCCCGAACGTGGGCAAGTCCACTTTGCTAAATGCTTTGCTGTTAGATGACCGCGTTTTAGTGGGACCTGAGTCTGGCTTGACCAGAGATTCAATTAGAGCTCATTTTTACTTTCAGGGGAGAAAAATATACTTGGTAAGACTCTACAAATTGTTATGATTAACTTGTGATCTGGTTTGTCTCTATTCTTGGAGCATGTTGCACTTCAGTCCTTGTACTAAGACCTTTTAGCAATAAAAAAAAACTTCCTCCCTTTCTCTTCGTTTTTTGCTTGTCAAATTCGGCAATGGTGTCCTTCGTTCAATTCTATTCTCTAGACAATCTGCAAAAATTTCATGGATGCAGTTAAGCTACTATTCATCATTTCCTTTTACCTGAAGACACTAACATGGTTAATCTATGTACTTTACATTTTTGAAAGTACCAAGGATGTCTTGGAGTGTCGGGCACTGTTACATACATTTGAAATTCAAAGACCTAAGTAAATGCCAACATGCTCTATTTTTAAATTGCCTTGTCTTTCTTTTTTCAGTCCATATCTGTAGCCAAGGTGGACTCGATCATATTCAACTAAGATATTGCATATATTTGATAAAGAGACATGATCATCTGCCTTTTATTCTCATCAACTTTTGAAACATTTTGTTTGGGCACCTGCCTGACTATATTTCTTGTGCAGCTTCGGCATGCACCATTCATTTGACCTGCACCCTAAAAGCTATTGCTCATAACCCGTGGAAAGGGATATTTTTGCTGAAATATGCCTAAAATGTTGTGGACCATCTGATTGTGGTGAGTAGACAGACAAACACCCAACTCATAAAATAAATTGGTGATAAAGTAACGGAAATAAAGAGAAGGTTTTGAATTACTATGGACATGCTTTCTTTATTTTCTTTCTCTGTTCCTCTATTTGTCCCCCTCTTTTGGTTGTATAGGTATCTTTTATTGCTCTTATATGTCCATTGCTGATAATGGTACAGGTAGATACTGCAGGTTGGCTGCAGAGAACAAAACAAGAGAGAGGACCTGCATCCTTGAGTATTGTACAATCAAGAAAACACCTTATGAGGGCAAATATTGTTGCTTTAGTGCTTGATGCAGAAGAGGTTTGCAACAATGATTTCATGCTTTATGGAAATGCTTTTGGGCTTTGTTGTGATGGAAAAAAGTAATGAGTTACACCTGCTTTTTGACAAGGAATTGATGATATGTATTGCAATTAAATTTTTGTTTGGAAGACTATACTTTTTATAATCCCCCCCCTGCTAAATATGGCTTCTTCTAGGACAATTAATCCATTAGTAGTTAGCAGCCCTTTCTTAAGTGAACGTGTCAGTATGCACCTTGTTTTCACTATAGTTTCTTTAGTTGGTCTCATTCTTTTGAGTTAATAATTTTTTCTTTTTGCTAGAACTTTTGGATACCAAGGAGCTAGGTAAGGATGGGTTAATAAGGAATAGGAGGGGCCAGAAAGTGTGGGCATGGAATATTTATATGACAATTTATTTTTGACCTTCTATGAAAATGTAAGTGCCTGGCGAAGATGGGATGTCCATGTTAAATTAGTGGAAGATCCTATTGTTGACTTTGAAATATTGTGTAAGACTTAAGAGTTCATTCCAAGTCATAGCAAGCTGGTGTACTGTGGTCGTATGTTTCTGTGTCATGGTCTGAAGATGCATTTATTTTTATTCTTCCATAATGTTTGGATTTTGGAATTCATGAATGGTACTCACCAAACAATATGCATGTACATGAATGGTACTCACCAAACAATATGCATGTAGAGACTACCCTATCCATCTAATCTAACACACTGTTCAACAAATGTGCAAGTGTGCATGCTCATAGTTTCAAGTGGTGGAAGATAATCTGGTTCCCATTCATACGGACAGTCTCTGCTTACCACAAGCTTATAAAAATGTGCAGTTGATGAGAAAGATCAAAGATGTGATGAGAGGTTCTGATCATCGTGCATGGAGTAAAACTTACATAAAGCAACTGTTTGTGATACAACTAAGTGGTAGTCATGCAACACCATAAGGAGAATGGGCAGGCACTTTCTATTTTATAATGCATTAAAAGGTACAGGCTCTAGCTATTTGTTGCATGATCACCAACAGAGAAGAGTCTGAACAATGGAAAGAAAACAAGAACATGGAAGCAAAAGAACAATATATGATTGTTATTTTGCTTCAATCCGTCCTTTAGGACTCCGAATGGCTGGCTTCATGCAAACCATCTTTCAGAAAATCAATAACCTTATGTTCTTGTTGAAGTGTATTTCTCCTTTTTGGCATTCATAACTGTCTAACTCTTATTATTTTTTTAACTTGGTAGTATTTTTATTTACGCTTTTGTAAAACTAGCAATACGTCTTCAGTTTGTTTTTGTTAAAATGGTTATGCTCCATAAATTTCTCCATGTAACTACAGGTAGAAAAGGGAAATGTATTAATGTAAATATTAATGTACCCTAATAAAGGGAAATTTCTTTATGTTGTTTTTTACCCCTTACGATCACATGGAAAAGTGAAAATTTCTTAGCTTTATAGCTTCCAAGGTGGCCATGAGTTGCTTGATTATAACAAACTGAGTTAGTTGTATTGCCTTGTGAATGAGTATTCAACAGCAAATAAGGAAAAAATTGTGTTGCCTAGTTAAATACAAATTGTGGAATGCCTAATATAAATTTCGATGCATTCATTTGTATCCACCATGTTATAAAGTTTGCTTGTGCACCTATGCAGATTGCTAAAGCCAAATGCAGCATGAGACATGCTGAAGTCGTCATAGCCCGCCGTGCAATTGAAGAAGGAAGAGGGCTGGTTGTGGTTGTGAACAAGATGGATCTCCTGAGAGGTAAAAAAGATCCAAAGTTATCTGAAAAGGTAATCACAGCTGTGCGTGAAGAGATTCAGACAGTTCTGCCTCAGGTTTGTTGATTTCCTATAAATTGCAGCATGCTACACTCCATGTTGCTTCTTACTGTATATGATTTTTCTCCAAATTTTTCCTTGAATCATTTTTTTTATGTTTGTTATCTCTTGTAGATGGTTGGTTACTATACACAAATGAACATTGTACTATGATTAGATATAAATGAGTGGTAATGCCAGGACTAACATGTTATATATGAAATCTATTTTTCCAGTTTGGATGTATATGATTCTATTTTTCTTTTTTCAATTTATAATGTTTGTGTGATATTCTGTGGACCACTAACTGAAATAGTGGACAACATAGGTTCTCTATGGAGCTGACTCGGTTGGAGACTTTTTGTTGCACTGCAAATGCCTTGCAGCTCATGTGCTGACTGATATGAACTGAAATCAGCTATGTAAAGCTAATGGCAAAAGAAATTACTTTTTTTTTGCCTACTAGGCTTGAACCTAAGACAGTCAAGCTGTAGACTTGTAGGACATTAAGAGTTGAGTCATCGGGGTGCATTTCTTGGCATAATCTGGTTGGGGTCTTCCTTGCTGATAATAATAGAAAAGGGGACCATTTGAAAAGGGAAAAAACATCAATGACAAACTTTACTGCCTTTTTGAGCTATATTACGAATGAAAATTTGAAAAGATGGCTGAAGCTGTAGTGGTTGGCGATATTTTTGTCATAGCAGTGAATATCGTCAATGTTCTCTTGGAAACTGCTCTGATAAAATTTTGCAGGTTGTATACAGGAAAAGTCATCAGGAGAAAGAGAAACGAAAGATGTATGATCGAGTAGAAAAATTCCCTCTGTATGGGTGGTTTAAACTTTAAAAGTGCTTAGATCTGGTTTCTTGAAAATGAAATCGTAGATTTTGTTGGAGCTAGCTTTGTGATACAAAGGCGCCTTTCCCTTCATAAATAGAAAAATAGAAAACCATAATATGATCCCTTTTTTCCGTTTTCCTGCTTGATTATTAATAAAGTCACGATTATTCTGATGTTATAGAACAGAATCTGATTAGCATATATTCCTTCTCCCATCTCTCTCTTCCTCTATTTTGCAGGTCACAGGCATACCTGTTGTGTTTGTTTCAGCGTTGGAAGGGAGAGGCCGAATGGCAGTTATGAGAAGGGTAATTGATACTTATGAGAAATGGTGTTTAAGGTTACCAACTGCACGCCTTAACCGTTGGCTCCGAAAGGTATTTCTTGGCTTCATTTTGATAAATTCCTACATGTTCATGTTTGCATATTTATTATCACTTCTAATTTCTTATGTATTTCCCTAATTGGAAAACAATATGCAATTCTTTTCACTAGGATCAGCAGTAATAGCAGCAGTATTACTAATCTTTTGCCATGTGTAGGATTTGTGGGAGATTAAAATTATGGGCGTAAGCAGAGAATCAATTGAAATTGGTTACGCTTGAACAAAGATAAATTCAGTTTCAGCAGTTATTAGTGCTGCAAACTATCGTTGTTTTTGCTGAATAACTCGGTGACTGGAACTATGCAAGTTAAAGATTTCCATGACACTCCTTTGTTATGATATACATCACTATCCAACTATGTCAGTCAAAATGCTTTGGCATGAACAATGAATATACTTTTGAAAATAGTGCACCCGATTCTTGTATGAAAGTGAAAATTGAACTAACTAGAATATGATTATCATGACAGTGGCAGTTATCTTTGTTGAACTGGTATCACTAGAGCGCTACCATGCCCATGACATCCTGTGGTGTGGAATTATTAATGCTCTCCAGAGCAACCGCAAAATAGGAGCTTTATTGTTCTACTTTAACTGGTTCTAGTTGCTTGGCCGCCACATGAAGCAGTGCACACACCTGCATTAAAAGATACAAAACAATCTTGTTGCTGTTTAGAGGTTCATATTGTTGGTCAGGAAGATTGGCTTTTCGTTCACTCTATTACTGTTAGATTATGATATCTTATTTCACATAAAGAGTTGCGTTTATCAACGCTGCCTCATGATTTTGAATGTTGTCTTGTCTGTTGTGTTGGTTTCATAGGTCATGAGCAGGCATTCATGGAAAGATCTAGCTTCCCAACCAAAAATTAAGTACTTCACACAGGTTAAGGCTCGTCCACCTACTTTTGTTGCTTTCACAAGTGGATCAGTACAGCTCTCAGACACAGACATCAGGTTTTTGATGAAGTCTTTGAAAGAAGACTTTGACATGGGTGGCATTCCTATCCGCATTATTCAGCGAAACATTCCCCGGAAAACGGGACACACCTTTAAGGAATCAGGTCCTAGAACGACAAAGTTTGTAAAAGCTGTTGCCTCAGACAAAAGAGTGTTGTCCAGAGAATCACCTCTTGAAGCTGCTTAGTTTTTCTCTTATTTATTTGTCCAGATTTTTTCTTTTAAAGTGTAGAAGAGGGTGTTTTGGCAGGTGAAAACCTAGTTGTACAGCATGAAATGGTGTCACCTGATCCCCTCTCTGTGCGGGAGGCTATGGTCATTAGCTCCTCATTTTTGTTGATTGTAGCACATCTGCAGATGCGAACGAGGCTGTCTACTGCGGTGATTCCCTTTTCTCCTTATGACAGGTGCCTTTGGATTTTTACCCAATACTTGAACTGGCACATTAGTACAATTCCATATCCGGCATGGTGTTGGTGCCTAGTTTGGTGCGAATTGCAGCTTCCTCCATTTGAAATGATACTGTTTCTTGGGAACAACGTATATGTTCTGAGAGATGACAAATAATGAAAAACTCATAAAAGGATGTTCTGGTTGTACCGAAACCACCTTTGTACTTGGAGAAAGAGGCATTTTCATAAATTTCTACAGACGACGTTGTGATAGGCATCACACAAACTGGCCGTGTTGAAGTCCCACAATTCAAATGCCGCTTCTGCAGAGACTCTTGGTAATCTACGAAAAACTGCCATGCTTATCATCCCTCATGAAAGAACTGCCTACGTTAAGACTTGTGAGCTATTAGCATGAGACTCGTTGCTATCTGTGAATTTATTTATTTTAAAGTCAAAGAACAATTTGCTGTTCATCTTTCTTAAAAAATGATTTTATATGTAGAATATGATCTTTGCCAAACACGGAAACTAAAGTGTGTTTGCCTCAAAGTGTTAGATTATTCCAATTGGATGACTCAGTAGTAGATGTGTGCAGAGCAACTCTCTTAAAAGAAGGAATACGTGCATTTGCCTTTTTGAATTGGCAGTCATCACAACCATCGATTCGATATAACCAGATCGACGTTATCCGACATGTCAAATTCCCATCGCTCGCTAAAGGTGGTCACCTTTTCCAATTGCCGTTAAAGTTCGATGACCATGCATATAAAGTAGCCATGACATGAGAACAAGCTGGCTCATATGAAAAGTTTGCCAGTTCTTTTTTAAGATAACACACATCGAATTCTTTGATTGCATGTAAACAGTTTTCTGTGAGCCAATATAGGTTTCATCCTTGTCTTTTCCATGTATACAAGAAGAGCTTAGTACCATGGTTAGAAACCTGCTTTCTTTGTCTAAATTCACTACCATTTTTACCTGCTGATTTGCACTGTTTTCCTGAATATCATTGTCTGTAAAGAATGGGTATTTTCCAAAACACTCTTTTCACCACCTCAGCTGTCCTATCGTTTCTGTATTCTGTTTCATTTTAATTGTGCTTTTGACAAGAACGACAAGCGTCCTGGCATTGGCTATCATATGGCATCTGTATCCAAAAATTATAAGTGGAACCCGATTATGTGTAAACTTTAGACCTTATGCTAGTTGGATCAGGATTCAGTATAAAATGGGGTCTGAAAAGTCTTAATCTGCATCCAGTTTTACACAGAATCTGGTTAAGCGAGTTTTATAAAGGCTATATCTGACCGGACTTTGAACTGCTTAGTGTTTACATCCCTAGGTAGTTACAGGGGCCTTGGTAACGGAGACATCATTGACAGCTGCGGGAATGAAGATAAAGCTGGTCTTTCCATTTATTTCAACTAAGCACCCCAAATATGAAATTAGTACCATTAACAGGAGGTGTAGCTTTCTTATACGTAGATGGCTTCCATGGGGGCCGAAATTGTTCATTCTCCAACTGGGCACAGTTCCTGACTTCTTTGCAGAAACTTGGCCAGAAACAAAACAAACCAAAGGAAAGAACAGTTGAAGCGAAGAAGAAGAAAGGAAGATGAGGAAGAGAGAGAGAGAGAGAGAGAGGTTGTCGAAACTATAACAACAAGGGTCCAAGCCAAACACAGGGCGCTCTAAGTCAGGACTCAAGAACCCTTAAAGGCAGAAGAATCAATGCCATTTGCAGCATTGTTCCATTGCGTGAGGCGTGCGTTGGATTGAAGCAGAACATAAACACGGTTATAAAAAACATGCTTCGGCTTCTTTTATTCTTACTGTTTTATTGTTCTGCTTCCTTTATTCTTATGTTTTATTATTCTTTGGGAGTAAAACTGCGATATAAGTGATCCTAAATATTCATTTTTTTTTTCTTTCCTGAATTTTTGAAATGAGTGAAAGGTAAACTGAAGGCTAACCTTCTTGAGAGCAGCTTAAAACTCCTTAGATCCACCTCCCCAACTCAAGACTGTTTCCACAAGTAACCATCCTTGTGAGAATTGAGGCATAGGTTACAGCAATACAGCTAGGTTCGCCCCATTATGAGAATCCTGTTGGTACCAACATCAAACATGAAAATCTACACCAAGGATGTACTAGAAATAAATTGAAACGGGACTTAATTTGCAGACAATATGCTTAAGATGTCAGAAATTGCTCCACATTCAAAAAGAGTCCAGATGATTCTGGGCAGAAGAATAAACGTTCATAAAGTTAATGAAACCAACAATAGCAAAGATCACCTTTCGGTTGTGGATCAGGAAACTTGACATAGAGGAGATAGCTGGCTTATATGCCTATTAGATCTCAATCTGCGGAGGTTTGAATCGAACGCATTGCCCTAAGCCGCTGAATTAGTAGCTTCACATACCTTGGTGATGGTGATCATGTACCCATTTGAGCAAAACAAGTTGCAGGGCAACTCTCCTTTGGCAGATGACTTTGAAGTATTCTACATATATAGTATGGATCATGGACATACTCTTCCAGTTATCTGCCAACAGAGAGAAGCCCTGCAATTAGTTTGCTCACACAACCGAGCTGCTACACAAAGAGAACCCACCCACTGGTTGGTATATAAACCCTCTTCACCTTCAACCTTTGTAGAGAGAGAGAGAGAGAAAGAGAGAGGATAATGGCATATGCTGGGGGGTTATACCATGGATATCCTTATCTTCCTTTGATCTTTAGCAGAGCCGAGTCGCTGTTTTCAAGTCGAAGGGGTCGCCACCAAAGTGCTTATTCTCTTGACCATTAATGCGTACGATCACTTTCTTTCTTTTGGCGATGTAGCCGGCCGTCAATCTCTTCTGTTCATTTTGTCTACTTTAAGGGCCTCAGTCTCCTGCGTGTTTACTCTCAGGACATGGGTAGAAGAAGAAAAGGTGAGAATGGAGATGGGGAAGAGATGCAAAGGCATGAATGGACGTGTGCGACAACATGTAGAATCGCCTCGATAGGAACCCGCACCAGCATATCCTTGTCATATTCTCAACTCTCTAGGGACGCTCTCTTATATATATATATACACACTCTTGGCATTCTACTATTTATGATTGTCTAGCTGGTCCGGTCATATTTCTGCCGGTATTATAAGTTTTACTTGATGAACTTAAAAAGTTCCAAGTCTGTACAGGTCTAAAAAGAATGATCAATATTTGATACAAAGATTGAATTTTGTAATTAAGATTAAAATCAATGCGTTTAAAGTGTTTTAAATTTCTTGAGGATATGTCGACAATTTTTTAAGACTTAGAACAGGCTTTAGCCTTTTGAGTTCATCAATGAAATTGGATTTCAAAAAATCAGCTGGTTCAATTAGCCGGACATTGTGTATAGGATGGTAAAAGGTAGTGAATATACTGTTCTCTCTCTCTCTTTTGTACTTGATCCACTTGGTGCCATGCATCTCTTAAGCAATGTGCTCTTCAAGCCGCCGGTAGGCTCAAGTTCCTTTTCTATACAAAACTCCATCACGAAGTTGGAGGTGTTTGTATTTTTCTTTAATTTTGGTTACGATCTACCAATTGTTAATTCCACTGCTGGGCCAACAGCAATGGCTTGCCTTCAGCGCTCCATCTGGTAAATTACATAATGCTTTAATAGTTGCATACGGCCACACAGACTCCACCCAATTCAATGCATCCATTAGCTAAAGCTATATATTTACATACATTTATATATAGATAAATCAAAATCAACCACCTATGTCTATGGCTGGATGGTTATTTTTTTTTGTTATTTTGTGTCACTGAAAACTATCACAGAAGGTGCAATTGTGATGTCTAGTTACTTGGCCACGGTTTTTAACGAAGGAATGCTTTTGCGGCAGTTTTAATGATACTAAACAAAAGAATAGCCATTCGGCTACAAGGTAGCCAGCTGATTTCAATTTATATATATATATATATATATATATATATATATATATATATATGTGAGTGTGCGCGTGTGCGTAGCTGGATTTTTTATTTAGTCACTACCATGTGTTTTTTATTATAGCGGGAAGGAAGTTGCTTTTGAAGATTTAGAAGTACCTGCCTCTCTCTCTCTCTCTCTCTCTATATATATATATATATATATATATATATATATATATATATATATATATATATATATATATATATACACACACATACGCACTCTCTCTCTCTCTCTCCCTTTTTTTTTTCCAAAGCTACAGTAATTGTTATTAAACAGAATTTGATTTGAATCACATCCGTGCTGTTTAAATTCTAAAAAAGAAATGTGAAAAGAAAGAAATTTGCGAAATTAATATGACCCATGCACTCCCCTACCATGAAGAGGGTCCGATCACATTAAAGAGGTAATTTTTGGCTCATTTATTATTCCTAAATGAAAACAGTTGTTTCCTTTAACTAGCTAAAAAAGGGTATGACACAGAAAAATCAAATTTGAAATCATATTAAAATGAAAGTAGATGTTTTTCAGCATTGAATTAACATTTAATTAAACCTGAGACCCTGTCCCTCGGCTTCCAAAGTTGAGTTGTGTTTCGGCTTGCACAGAGAGTTGATGCTCACAAAACTTGAATCGCGGGTCTAGTAGTTGAAGCCCACTAGAGGGTAGTGGGATGCTTATATTCCTTTCTGAAATGGGGACATTCCCTTGTTCCCCTTAATGAAATCTCCGAGAAGGTCAGCATGAGATTTGATGCCATAGAGTGGGTCATATCCTTCTCGCTATACAGCTTTTTTGGTAGCCAGACTGAGTTGAAGGATATGGTGCTGGGCTCCATGGTGTGGGCTTCATTAGATGCACTTGGTCCCCAACCAATTAGCAATCTTTTGAGAATGATCATGATGTGAGAATTCATGCAACATATTCAATCTCTTACTCTGTACACCAGGTCCAAGTCCAATACGATTCACTCCAGTTTTCTTTACTTGGTCCAATTAATTGGATCCAGTTTCAAGTCAATACTTGGATATGAGAGAGAGAGAGAGAGAGAGAGAGAGAGAGAGACTACTGCACTCAAGCACTGGAACTTATTCCTTTCCTAAGTTCAGATTTCAGAGTTAGTACTGCAACCAGTGACCTATCATGTCAAAATTTTCCCAGTATTCTTCTCTATATGTATTGTCTAGTTGATCGTGCTTTTGTGCCTTAGGCATCTAACATTCTTTATTATAATCTGGCCCGGCCCTTGGCATTTGCGTTAACTTGGCTTTGCCATTTTGTGTTCAGTTCCCTTTCTCATACTTCGGAGTCGTTCCTGCTTTTCAAGCATAGAACAGACAAGCTACAAACGCATCATATTTTTATTTTTCAAAAACTCCTTCACAGTACAAAATACAACTGGAAAAGAAGAATACATTTCCTTCAATTTTTCTTATTGAAGGCATCTTCAACTGAAACATTCACTAAACTCGGTAATGTATTTCTAGTTGCTCCCATGCATACCAAGCCTTTCTCTCTCAATCTTCAGCCCCATGTATCTGTATTGTAAGAACAAGCTACATGTTAATGAATGGTTTATTATATGCATGCATACATATATGTATGTTATGTATGTTAATAGAGAGAGAGAGAGATTTTACCTTCCAAGCATCATAACTGTGGCCTGCGGATTTGTACCAGGTGAAGCATTGAAAGTTGAGCCATCGATGACTCTAAGAGCATCAACTCCAAGGACTTTGTAGTCATGGTCGACAACCCTACCCACTTGGCATCCTCCATGGTAGTGCCAGATGGTCATGACAGTGTCCTTACAGTACTGCTCCATGGAGGAGGAGTCGTTGGCCTGCTTGGGAATGAGGTTGACAGGGAAGTTGACGGTCATGTTTATCATCTGCCCCACTGTGATGTATGGATACCTGAACTTCTGAAAGGCTTTGGAATCTACCATTCTGGTTATAGTGTTCAATCCATCCACGCATCTTTTCAGATCCTCAGGCTCCTTGAAGTAGTTGAAAGTGACTCTTGGGTTGCTGTCAGGGTTTCTGTCTTTCAGCTCAAGATGTCCTGTGGATAGAGGGCCCAGGATCTTCTCGAGAATGAAGCCGCCCCTGAAGTCGGAGTCCTGCAAGCTCTCCATGGCTTCCACGGCCTTGGCTATGGCTTCTGGCGTTCTTTCCTTGGGTGGGACTATGCCCAACTGACCTGTCTGCAAGAATCAATGTTAATTTGTCATAAATGTATTTCCTGCTGCCTGCCAGGATCAAGAGAATTTGTTACAAGTGTTTTTGCTGCATGCAGAGTTAGTAGTTCATTGAGAGAGGGAGCTTGATGGAGAAATTAAAGAGAGAGGGAAGTCCCAATTACATTTCCTTTTCATTAAAATGATGAGAAGACCTGAATCACCTGATTGCTGAGGAAGAGAGGGGAAGCGGATGGGAGAGAGGAGGTGGAAGGTGAAAGAGAGAGAGAGAGAGAGAGAGAGGGAGAGAAATGAGAGAAGAAGGGAAAACTGGGGAAGAGAGGGGGAGTGGATGCCAGAGAGGAGGTGGATGACGAAAGAGAGAGAGAGAAATGAGAGAAGAAGGGAAAAGAGAAAGAGGTGGGGAGGGCAGAACCAGATCTTTCCATTCCTATTTCCTAATATATAAAAGGGAGAAAGAATTGAATAATGTTGGCCAAGATCGTATGCGTCTTGCCCACTATCAGTTAACTTTTCTTCATAAAAAATTATCTAATCATCATTGACAGGTGATTCTGCCTGTTCAGAGTTATCCAGCCATTTAACCACAGTTGTTCCAGCCAACAGCCAACATGATGATGGCTAAGAAAAAAACAAGAAAACAGCAATCTCATATAAGGTCGCCTTCAACAAATGGGCATAAGTTGACATCAATCAAGCAGATAGTAGTTGTATCCATTCGATGTTTTATAATCTTAAAGAATTCAGTATAGAAAGCGATTTACTATCCATGCGATATTTTATAATATTAAAGAATTCAGTATAGAAAGCGAATGCGCGCCCGCACATACACACACATACCTTAGGAGAGAACATGCCAAAGTCCCTTCTAGGTGTGCCCGAGGAGGCAGAAGGGTAAGCAAAATTGGCGCCACTAGCAGCTTCAATGTAGCTTCCGAAGTGAGTGATGCCAACCACCTGAATCAGGGAAACCTCCACCGGCAACGGCGACGGGATGTAGATGGCGTTCATGGGGTTGTCGGCCATTCCTTGACCCACCAGCGGCTGATCAACCACCACTCCGATCCCCTGGGACTTCAGACTCTGTGCTCGACCGATGCCACTGAGCATTAGCAGCTGTGGGCTGCCAATGGCTCCTGCGGACAAGATGATCTCATTTTGGGTCCCATCATTGAGATACGCCCGGTGCAGGGTCCCCTTTGAGTCCCTAAACACCACTCCGTGAGCTACGGGCCTTCCCTTCCCTAAAAACCAAAGAAGGAATGACCGCCGTGACTATTTTTAATACTTTTTACTCATTATTTCTTGTAAAATCTGCGCACGAAAGTTATATCTACCACCAAAACATCACAGATTTATATAAAAATGACATTATTTTAAGTCAGAAAGTGAGATTTTTGTAGAAGTTTGATAACCAACGGCCATAATTTTTTTTACTTATAAAAATGATTCCATATGTCCAAAACGTATGATTTTTTTTGTGTGTTGACCTTTATAGTTTTAAATATGGAAAAACTCTAAATTTCCATCCATTTTTCTTTCCACTCCCACATCCTACAAACGGAACATTTTGCAGAAATATAAGTAAATTCCCCAAGATAAATGTTCTTGTTCTTCTCCTGAAATTTTAAAAATAAAGCTTGTCTTAAAAGCTCTTAGAAAACCTCTACATTTCAAAATTTTGAAAGGAATACTATGGCTCTGCTAATTCTGCCTTTGTTTCGGAAAGATGGCGCCTCTGTTTAGGAAAGATGGCATCCCTATCTTCAATTTTTAGTTCGTTTTCCTGGTTCATTATATGGAAAAACTGAAAGAATGGGAGTGATCTGCCATCTTCTTCTCTCGATCACAGAACAAGGAGGAGAGAAAATGAGGCAGTTGCAATTCTTCTTTGTTACTACCTTTAGTTCTGAACAGTATGCGGGAAACAGTAGCATGCAGCAGAACGGTGAGGCCGCTGGGGTTGGCATACTCGAGCAAGTTGGCAGCGGTGTGCCGGCGGCCGTCCTTGTCGAAGATGGTGCCTCCCACTTTGGTGCCATACAGGTGATCGAAGGTGAAGCCATTGTAAGGCAACACCCCAACTTCCAGAAGGGCATCTCTTACAGCAGACTGCCATTGAAGCATGGGGGGCTCGAAGGCCACAATCTTCTCTACCCACTCATAAGATTGGTTCACCAAGGCCCCGTCCCAGCCGACTTGCTCGACGTATTCCCGGCCGGCCCTGGTGTAGAACCCGGCGTTCAGGCAGCTGCCGCCTCCCAGGACTCTGGCTCTGGCGTTTATGACACCATCTTCTGAGATGAACCTCTGGGAAGGCGAGTCGGGGGACAGGTCGGAGAGGGTGTCCCCAAAAGACCCGAGATTTGTTATGTTGGCGTTGCCATATGGGGAGCCTCCTCTTTCTATCAGTAGCACCTTGAACCTCTGAGAAAGGGTCGCTGCTAGTGGGCACCCTGCTGTCCCTCCACCCACGATTATGTAGTCATAGTGGGAGATTGCAGGTGCAGATATCGCCTCTTGCATAAAGGAATAATTGGGAGCTGCGATTTTTCAAGGAAAATGTTAGAAGAAAAGGGAAGATTCACACAAACTGAAAGAAAGCTTTCTGTACACTTCAATTTGTTAAATGGTCTGTTCAGCCTCAGACTCTAGTTTCTGCTGGATTAGAGAAACCTTTAGTTGCATGATCCTTTGATTAAGATGCAGAACTAATTGGTACCTGTAATTGTTGGCTAAATCTCAAACAAGGACATCTTTTGATGATATAAAGCAGAAAATCTAGTTTGCAGAGCAAGATATGTTTCTTGGCGCCGCTTCAGTTGTAAACATATGACAAAATGACGACCTTTTTCAGAAACTGGTTAGTCTAATCCATGGAAATGAGGTTGCCTAATCCAAATTGTCAACTGTAAACTAAAAGAGACACAGAGAAATGACTCAGCTGGCCAATGAGCATGGAGAAACTAGTGCGCAAGAAATATCGAGAAGACAACGAAACGCAGAGATCATTACGCATCTCAGAGAGGCAGAAGCCATGGAAGCAGAGGATCCCGATAAGCGCAGAAAGAATCAATCTCCCCAAGAAAGCCATGGTGAAGAAAGCTTGAAATGGAACAGCCAGAGTGCAGAACGTGATGTTGGTGGTCTGAATTCACCGGCGAGAGGGCCTGGCATTTAAATTGAAGAAGCCAACGGCGGGCTCGGAGCTCAGCTAGCTGAGCATGCAGTTGGGATGGGCCTACTTGAGTGGAAATTCAGTAGCTGGGGCCGGTAGCATTTAAAGATTCTACTCCTAACTCCTTGCTGAAATGCACAAGGTGTGAAACCAGAGAATTAAAGGATAAGCGGCAGGATAATGGAGCACAAACACAACAAGTTATCTCCTCGGTGTCAGATTGAAGATTCAGAGGTGCCCACAAGTTGGTTTACAAGTATTTAATTTTTCTGATCTCTGACAGTAGAATTTAAAGCAGTCTGCTTGGTTGTTTCAATTATTTATGTGCATGCGCTGTAGACCCTCTAACCTACAAAAAAAAACCAAAGATTTTGCTTTTCTTAAGCGGTTTATTAGCAAAATAGCCCCGACCTAATAAATATGTAGCAAAATAATGGTCGCCACCTTGTACCTTGTTTTCGACAAGTAGTTAAGACAATTTCTTCACACACTCTCAAGATTTAAAAGAAGAGGAGAAGAACACAAAGACTTGAGGTGGTTTAGAAAGGTTTTGGACTGTTTGGGTTCCATGAAAACTAGGTTTAAAGAAAACCCAGTTTTAATAAAACCTGGTTTTGTGAAAGGGAGTGAAAAACTGGTCCCCTTTAGCTTATTCAAAACCAGGTTTTGGACGTTTCACCAAAACAAAAAAAAAAAAACAAAGTTTCTAAAATTCATTAAAGAACTTTGTGTTTATAAATCTAGTTTTTACAAAACTGGATTCCAGGAGGGCGTCATCCAACACACGTAATGTTTTTCCACATCCATGGCTGCCTTGAGCCTTCTCTATTTCGAACTAAAATAGTTACTGGAGACACTGGTCCTCTAATTAGACAGGACTCTTAGGGCAATGTCTTAAAAGCAAAAAAATTAAAAATAGTGCCCTTGACCAGCAAATTTCTGAAGTTAAATAAGGAAAGCCCATTAAATTAGGATCATGATTTTCTAACCTACCCTAGGCAGAAACAATCAATAAAAGTTTCTGCCTGGAAGAGAAGGCCACTTGATAAATGGCAACTTTGCTTGGAGACCTTCTGTTGGATCCACAATTTTTAGAAAACACTGGTGATACTGTTGGTAGTCATCATGTCCATGGATTTTAAAATGAAGCAGACCTGCATGCTTTCAAGACGAGGGCGATTAGCAACACAGCGGATCCTGCAGTGAAAGCATTTACTCTACGTTGATTTCTAAAAGAGGGGGAGGGGGTGGTTGAACGACTAATTAAAACCAGGTTTTGGAAGATAAAACCTGGTTTTATCCCAAACCACCATTTCAAGAATGTTTAGGGACATTCCAACTTGGTTTTGCCAAAACCCAGTTTTGGCAAAACTTGGTTTTCATAAAGGGCCGGAACCTGCCTCCCCCAGGTTTTTCAGGCAAAACTGACTTTTGCCTCTAAGTCAAGTTTTTTAGTTGTCATCCAAACATCCAAACCAATTTTTCAAAACTGGGTTTTTAACAAGGTTTTTTAAAAAGTCGGTTTTCACAAAACCAAGTTTTTGGAGGGTGTCATTCAAACACTCCCTAGCTTTTTCTTTTCTTGGACTGAAGCAGAATTTTGGTTCCACCAAAAACACAAAGTGTTCAAGTAGTATTAGCTGCAGTTATTAACACTTCAAACAGGATTGATATGAATTATTAGTATAAAATTGGTTACTAATTAATTTGCAAAGGCACTTATGACATAGAATGAGCCCAGCACGGCCTATTGACATAAGTACATAATGCCTTGTATGTAAATAAAATAATTTCAAAATTTTATTTTTTATTTTTCATAAGTCACCAGTACGATGCCAATAGTTCGTGATGGGCTCATATTTAAGAAATGACATCCAATCAGATTCAAATTTGGATATAAATAAATATCCAACCTGATTTGGATTCATATTCAGATTGGATTTAGTATAACTAAATGTCGTATATCCATGGCCCTTACATTGTGAAAATTGGTCGGATTAGTGACTTTAAAAATCATATTCAGATTGTAAAGTCAGATTTCAGATTCGAATTGATATAACTTTTCTTTCTTCGTATTCCAATCAGAATAGAGGAACATCCAAAATCTTATTATTCTGAACATCCAAACTCTTATATACGGTTAAGAGTATATATATGATTGGAATACGATTAATTGACATCTCGATCGATGCGCCTTGTATGCCAGGAGCTTACAAGCCGCAAGTGAGGAACCAACTGGGGAGTCTTCCTGAGTAGTTGCCATCAATGAAGGCGACTATTAAAATAAAAAGCATGCGAGTTCCGTTTGGGATGTAACTTCTATTATTAATTCGAGATCTGCCTTGATAAAATTGAAAATCCCTCTATTATATATCAACGGCGCCATTGACCTCACTGAATTATATATGGAGATGAAAGCTAAGTTCTACCAAGAGATATTGGCAGATATCATAGCCAAACTTTCGAGCCCGCACGCAGAGTTGAAGGTACAAACAATATTATCATTATGAGTACGCATATGAGCCATATGTCCTCCAATAGTGGAAGCAAAAGTTATAATCAGTTTAAAATAACGTAAAATAAACAATAACAATTATTCAAGTTGGCCAATATCAATAGGAACAGCATTGGGTGCTAAGAGGGCATTTAGGAAAAAACATTATGTGTTTAAGATACATGAGAACATCATATTGTGGGTGAGCGTGAGGGAACCCACCGGATGAGTGAGAGGTCAAAAACCCCTTTGTTTTCAAGGTTTAGATATGCACCAAAACCTGCACAAACTTACGGTTACTCATTTCAACTCGAGAATAGCGGTTGTCATCTTTATATTTTGAAGGAGTAACAAACACGTGATGACCGAGCTCTCGTTTGCTTGCGAACCCCACCAGCTATGCTATGTCTCTTGAAAACATGACAACATCATATTTTTATTTCATAAAACATGATGTAGTTATTTCAAGTATTTGACTGTTGGTTTAATAAAGAACATGTATGATCACATCGTGTTTCCTCGAACAAGAAGATAGTGCTTTAACTTGAAGCCTGCTCTGAGATCTGGGTGATCTTACCACTCGAGCACGCCTTAACTTGGGTGTTCGGCATGCATGCCACCATTTTCAATCCAAGATGCATAGCTTGAAGTCTAAACTGTATATTTTTGTTTTACTTATTTACTTAATTTTGTAGATGGAAGGTGGGATTTGACCAATAAGCCAAAGCATATTCAGCAAAAAAATGCCGTCGTTGGGAAAAATTGATTCAAGGTCAATAACTTTGATGTCATTAATTCCCGCAAAAGCTTATCAGGTGCCTGCTGAACGATTTAGAAGAGTTGGTAATAGCAAATAAAATATTGCTTAATTTGACTCGAAATTAGATACTATAAAACTATATCTAACTTTTTACATATTATTTTCTCAGCAAATCCATCTATTTGAATCTAGATTACAACTAAATGCAGGATTATGTTCAGATTATTGAGATCCTTAGGGCTTGTTTGGCAAATAAAACAGTTTGCAACTGTTGTAAACTGTGTTTTATGAATCTGCTCTGCTCTAATCTTTGGTTCATTTTAAGTTACAATTACATAGTGTTTCGTTCGTCAAACAGCCTTTTAGAAGTTAGTATAGATTCTTTAAAGAAGCTTTGAGTTCACATTATGATCAAACGTAGGATTATCTCCAACATAACCATTGCCTGGGAGCAGGTAGATGTAAGCTATCGTTTTCTTGCAATTAGAAAACTCACTTATATTGCAACAAAGTCACTGTGGCCGCTTTACATTAAAAACAGTAGTAATAATAATAATAATCATGATAGTGTCATCAGTATTGAATGCGGTCTACCTTGTTGTTGTGGACCTTGCATGTGGTTGTGGTGGTGGTTGCTGGCCGTCTTTATTAAAAGTTCTCTTTTTTTGAGGGAATATTGATACTGAAAGATTTAATAATTGAAATAGAAGTAAATATGTTTTTTTGGAGTGTAAACTATATTAATTACACAAGGCCTAGGGTTTCATAACAAGTCCAGCCAGCTCGAACTCGACTCATTTATAAATAAGTCGAGCTCGAGTTCAAATGTATATGTATCCTCAAAATGTTAAAGGAGTCTGCGTTCAAAGTGAAAGAACTAGACTTGTTTAACTCGTTTAAACTCTACTTGGCTCGACTATACAACACATTGAATTATAACGAGAAAATAATTAAACAAGTAGCAACTAATCAAGTTAAACAAAACAATACTTGTTTAAAATAAATGAGTTAACAAGTTGAGTTTGAACTTGACATTGTGTCGCTGAGTCGAGCACGAGCTTGTTTTGTTGAGTTTGACTCGAACTCGAGTTGAGCTCGAGCTGGCCCAACTCAAACTCGACTTGACTCGTGTGCGCTAACAAGGCCTAGTCAGCATTTTTTTTTTGTCTAATCTAAAAAGTGAATGGTCTTGTTGAGAGGACATAAACGTGAAATCTATGCAATCAACAAACGAGCCTTTTATAAGGACAAAAATGTCGCTTTTTTTTTTTTTTTTTTTTTGATGGCCCTTTCACTGCCAACCTCATTAATTGTGTTGGAAAGGTCACACCACAAGTGATTGTGTTGTATAATGGTTGTTAATCCTCGATAAATCTTCTGGAAAGGTGCCCGAAAAAATATTGATGGATTGTGGCAGTAAAAAACACTAAGCAGGGAGCGTTCTGCAATATTTACCCACATGGTAGGACTATTTCTGAAATAGACGGGTTGATCAGCCTGTTTTTTCTCTTCTCTTTTTCTTCTTTACTTTGATAGTCCAATTTCTTGATATTTCTCTATCAGGTGCTTCTATGAGTTTGTTGATTGCGAACCAAATATTTGTCTGTTTTTGGGCATGCCTAGGCTCCACAAAGATTTACTGCATGGGGTTCCAAATGTACCCAAGACCTCAAATTGGCAAGAGCTTGGCAAATATATTTCTGCTTCTTATGCTCGATAAAACCTATATTAGTGAGTCTTTTCTTTTTGTATGAATCTTTTCTCCTTTCATTCACTCTAACCGATTAGTGATAAAACAAGTTTTCAGGAAACCCATTCGCTTTGAACTTTATTTTTCATTCCCCGTCTGTTTGTGCAGTTCTGTGTTAGAGAAGTAACTTGTAAAGAAAAAAAAATTATATCATGGGAATGGAAGTGCAGAACAATCCAAGAGTCTCTTTCAACTTTGTGTTTGTTGTTTGTATTTCTGTGTGCTAGAGTTGTATTAAATTTTTTTTATATTGGTATGAGAGTTGAGACAATGGTATTGGTAGTCATATATAGTGATATCAGCAGCAGAGTTAACAAAGCATCAAGCACAGTCGCAAATATCAGCTCTTAGTTTTTTGAGAAACGATTCATATAGAGTGGTATCAGCAGCAGAGTTAACAAGACATCAAGCACAGTCGCAAATATCAGCTCTTAATTTTGTGAGAAATGACTCACATAGAGTGGTATCAGCAGCAGAGTTAGCAAAACATCGATTACAGTCACAAATATCAGCTCTTAGTTCTGTGAGAAACGATTCATATAGAGTGGTATACGTAGCAGAGTTAACAAAACATGAAGCACAATCACAAATATCAGCTTTTAGTTTCGTGAGAAACAAGGGGTTTGATTTAAAGATTTTCAAATGGCACTTATCAGGTAACTATGTAGATGGGATTTTGGGACGTAAGAAAAGAGAGTTTCGAAAAGCAGAGTGGCTAGTGACTTCTCATCTGAACAAAATGGAACTTATTATTATATTCTGCAAGTTACTGACTAGTGAACTAAACCTTTGTCTTCATTTTTATTCATGACTTTCCACCAAATAACCATGAACTACTCTTCATGGTCACGCTAAAAGAATGAGGTAAAGAAGTCAGTTTCTTCTACTACAAGTAAGTTGGAAGTTGTTCTAGAGAAAGATTGGTGACATTTGAAGGATTTCATGCCTTTGATCATTGGAGATAGTCGCCATGTCTTCTTAATTTGCAACTGATAGGTCACAGTGTTCATGATTGAACATGAGCCCATCATTAGTAAGAACACTGGCAATTCCCCCATGAAGTGAGCTCTAAGATATCACATGAATGATGAACAGGGTTTGTATTTTGCATACTGATCTCACCCACTTTGGGATTGGTCCAAAAAATTGTAGAGAGTGAACACGGTAAGCTCAAGTTCTGGTCTGGAGGAGGTCATAGTGTTTGGAAATGATCAAAATGCCCTTCATGTGTGAAAAAGGGAAAGTAGGGTACATGTTATGGCTCCTAAGAAAGGGCCCTACGCCATGGGCAGGAAACAACCAAAATGCCCTTCTTGTTAGTTAAATAGACAACCCTCATCCTATAAGGGCAAAAGTGGAACATCGAAAAAATTTTCCTATAGAATTACCAAAATGCCCATTTGGTAAAAGGTGGAAAATACCATACTATGTTAGCTATATAACATGGAACGCACATTCTCTCGTGTGCCTTATGTAAGTAAAGAGCTTGGGGACGCCCCAAAGCGCTCATACTATCATTATGAATATACAAGCCAAAACTTTGAAAGCCTGGAAATATACACACCACACCGCGTTAAGATGTGATATGATTGCATCTCGGTGCCTAGGGAGACTATCTAATAGATTGTTGTATCTAGTAGTTGGATCATAGTCTCTTACCATAAAAATTGCTGCAAGTTGAAGGTACACTGACTCTATCTTACCCAAGCAACCATGAGGCTTGAGGAAAGAGAGGCTTCAACCTTTTAAAAAACCCGTCTCTTATAAAGTCAGAAAAAAAAGGCTTTTTTTTTTTGAAATGACAAAAATAACCATTCTTTTTTAAAAAATGTGAAAAACTCAAGCACGAGCCCAGTTAGGGGCCGAACATGCACCACCCTCTAGTTCTAATTTACCTGCGTTTGCTGCTTGACTTGATCGGATGATCAAAACAATTTGATAGACGTGATCCGACCAAGAAAGCCTCTACTTCATTGCAAGCAGTTGGAGCGTTGCTTGGGGTCCCTATCGCATCACACCTAAATTAGAAAGGTTCATTGATTGAATGTATTAGCTGTTCTTATTGATCGGAATTGACTCTCAATAAAATTTCGTAGGCTATGGTTGGCGTGACATATAGTCACAAATTTTGACTCGTTTATAGATTAAGCATGTTCCCACACCAAACTTCCTTAAGGGTGTGTTTGATTGCCTGGATAACCAGTCAGAGAAGCAGCACGTCTGTGACTTGCAATACCTGCTTTAAGAAAAACCCTAGACATGTTCTCCAAGTTCGACACATAATATGCATTTTTTTCCAGATTTTTAGTCGAATGCAAGGAGATTTGGCTGAAAATTTTTTGCACTCAAACAATTTTTTGCGGCAATCAAACACAGTGTAGACGAGCAGTCCCCCATATCGAAACCCATTTTATGAGCCAATTTTAAGAATGGATCCACCTCTTCATCCACATCTGCCTGCAAACTCACTCGATTGGATGAGATAATTGGCAAAATTATTTCCATTTTCACCACTAATCATACTTGCCTAATTGGATGTCATTTAATTTGATTCGGAGTCAGATCTAGATTAGATATACAAATTACAGTACTGAATAGAAACTTCTACAAGTAACGAAACGTGGGTGTCCATCAGAAGCCAACATTAGGTTGGATTTGGTGTGAAAATCTCATGTTAAAGTTGAATTCAGTTGCAAATTAGGCAAAAGAATTTCTTACTGGATCTTGTTAATTCGAATTGGATTCAGATTATCAAATTGTATGAGGAAAAAATTAAAGGCGTCCCAAAATTTTGTAAATTTGATAATTTATTGAAGCAAGCCAAAAATCACTCGTTCCTGATCAGAATTGGAGATTGCCCCACTGCAGCACCCATAGTTCAACAGTTTTGAATCTGAAAGAGTCTCCAAATATTTTGATCACTTGAGCTTTTGTTTTCCTTTCTGCATTTCCTGAACCCAAGTTGAAGTCTTGTATCCAAATCGGTTCTGCAGTAACAAACAGCAGCACATTCTTCGAGAAAAAACTAAATAGTTAGTTGGTACTGTTTGATTTCTCAATGGGGTACCACTATCAAATTCACAGCTCAAATCTAACTTCAAATTCTCAGGTTTGATCAAGGAAATCGAATCCCATCTGAAGCGGACGGATATCTATAATTGGATATATAATTATTCAGACTCAAATGTCACAGTAGCTAAGTTCTCGTTGGATTATCTAATGTAAAATTAGTAAGATTAAGGATAATAACTTTATGGGCCTAAAATCCATTACTGCCAATTATCAATCCGGATTCATAAACTTTTAGCCAGATCTAGCAAGCAACTTGAGATCTGATTATTAAGCTAAAACCAAGTCTGAATTTGGTAGTGATATTCGGCGGGTATCTGATAAAGATCCAATCTACGTACATATATATGTATATATACATGACAGTTCCGTTCCCATAGGACCATCGTCGAGTTTGAATATGAATCTGATAATATATCATTGGATTAAATCAACTTCGATGAATCCGTAAGCCGTAATCTGATTAAAAGCTCACGACAAGCAGCAACAAAAGCACATGCTGCGGCCACTCTATGGGGACGACAGCCAACTCCTTTTTCACTACGCAGCGGCCAACCTGTTTGGATCTTGCTACGTCATTGTCTCTTAATTCACCGGCGGCCGGCATTAATGCAGTCACCATCCTTCGGCGTGTTCATAACGCCATTGTTGACGCGCCAGTCAGCTATTATTTTGGAAGGAACACCGGAAAAAGGCAATGGAAATGCCAGCAAATTACAGAGCACATTTCTCAAACCGACGCTCGCAGAGGTGGGAAAGCTTAGGGGAAGCTTCTCTGTCGTTTCATCCAATCGTAGAGCCAGAAAATTTTGGTTAAATGATATTAATCGGTTTTTGATTTAGTAAGATAAGTGCATATGGGGCATTGACATAGGTCTGGTTTGAGCACCACATGTGGCTGGACCCACGTCCAGTTCAGTCGTAGTAAAGGATTTTAAAGGATAGCGTGCGCAGTGGCCCACATCAGTCACATAGTAAGCTCCACTACTGGTTCCATCGGTGGTAAGCAGCCATGATAGCATATTGTATTCCGTAACTTTAAGCACCTAGAGATATAGTTATATACTCTTTCGAGTTGAGTTTAATCAGATTAGTTCAGTGTATTTAGATTCAAATCTGGTTGAGTGGAAGAAAATTTCACTGCCAGAATGAGAGCCAAAGCTTCCTTCCCCTTTACCGCATGGTTAGGCTGCGTCTGTGCCTCGGTTGGAACTTATATTTGTGTCCATACTGTTCGAACCAGCAATTAGCTGCTTACCAGCCACCGGCCCTAACCAATGCACACAAATCTAGTTCGAATTCAAACTCTATTCTTCTCAAAACTAATGTTTAGTTGGATTCATAAATCTATATCTGACTTGCATCATTATCAGATCCCCGTCAGATATCAGTCTCAGACTTCAGATTCAGTTTTATGCTACATACCAAGTTCATAAATCGCATTGACGCATACAATTATAAACCGTTTTTTTTTTAAATCATCTTCACAATCTTAACTGTCTTAATAATATAATATGGCATCTTCCCAATCTTTGGCGTCTTCTTTACTCTGTTTACTTTGGTCCCCCGATGCAAAGCTGCTGCGAGTTGGCTCGCCACCTTTATTGAACAACAGTCGAAGAATACACCAATTCCTTTGGTCGTCAGTATCGGGAATTTAAATCAAGTCGGCTGGCAAAGCATCCAAGGATTGCACCGACAACATGCAGTAGCAAATCCAATCGCATGTCTGTTCAATAAATGAGACAAAGAAATGTGTAGAACACTTCCATGTGCATTTAATTTAGATTATAACTGCTATGCTTTTATGATTGGATGAGATTGGATTTTTTGTGATAAAAACTTCAAGATGATAGTGTAATATTCGCTTCAGTGCTGTAAATTAATTTTACATCTATTTAGGTTGTCTTCCTAAAGACCTTGTTTCTGTAAAGATATTTTTGTATGGGTGTTTGTGCTGGCTTTTGTCGGTAGGATTTTGTCATCCAAGCATTTTTCTCAAAGCCACTCAAATTAGCTCAAGTTTTTTGTTCAAAGGATTAAACATCATGTTGTGTTACGATGTTGTATATATAATATAAAGTGAGCCGCTGCATAGTGCTCACTTTGTCACGGCTACACAGCACGTAAGCCGTCCATCTCCTTCAGATCAGATGTTACCAGTTTTATCATGTTTAAACAAAAAGAACGAAAACCTCCACCCGCTCATTCTCTCCTCCCTCTGATCCTCACCCTTCTGTCACGGCGATTACCAGTTGTTTTTGAATCTGAAGGATTATTTATCAAAGTAGTAGAAAGAGGTGTATAATCAATAAGAAGACCAAGTTAGAAAGATAGTTTAGCTTAAAATCCCCAATATAAGGGGCAATTTTAAAGACTTATTTGAATCCAAATCAATTTTGACAAGCATGACTTGTGGGACAAGAAGTTTGGGCTCTCTCCGTCTCTGTTGCCGCAGGTTTACTCTTAGTGGGCATGTTTGATGACGAGAAAAACTTGTCTGCAGTTCCCTTTACTGCAGACGAGTTCACTACAGTAAAAAAAAAACCAGACAGGCGCGTTCATACCCTTCATCGCCGAATATATATTTTTTTCTTTCTCCCTCTTTTTGTTCTCGAGTGGCTTCTCGTCACTCAATTTTGGTTAATGAATTCTTATTCATACTCAAAATAATCTCAAAAGGTCTGGTTTTCACCTTGCCAGCAAGTGCCATTTATGTTGTTGTGCCAAAGAACTACCACTCACCTGTTGTGATTTTGTCAAGTGTCTGAAAATCTTTATGCACTTACTTAGTTTATGCCTCTCAGTGAAGTCACAAACATATCTATGATTCAAGACGAGATTCATGGACCAGTTAGAGTGAAACAAATAGAAATGACTTACGATTGGAGAATTTGATTGTTTACACTTTGGTGGGTCATTTGGAACTCCAAGAATGACATTATTTATAGCAGTGAGGTTATCTCAATTCAGTACATGGTACCCTTCTTTTTGTATGATGTATGGTTAATTTCTCGTAATTTATGGGAAAATGGTCTCGTAATTTATGGGGAAATGGTATGGTTAATTTCTCGTAATTTATGGGGAAATGGTAGTATCTTCAACTTTTTACAAGAACGAAGAGCAGAGTCTTAGATGTAATCTCTTTTTGAGGTTCAACATTTTGTTGGACTTGTGTTAATGTTATTCTCCTTTCTTTTCTCTCTCTCTCTCTTCACCTGGGAAAGAATGTATCTGTCTAACCTGTAGCCAATTGATTCGCCCACGTTTGCCTTACAGGAATTGGCAAATTCACTCCTTAAACATTTGTGGCTCTGAAACAAAATCTCCCCATTTTAGTCTTTTAACAATGGTTAGCAGCTTCTGGCAGTAACCTACTTAAATGAGGTTTGCCTTTCCCATAGGGCATAAGATTGTTGGTTGAACTGAGGGCACAAGCTCGATTCCTGTGGTCTACGTCCATGTGTCAATTGTGATGTGAATTTATGTATATTGGACCCGTACTAGACACCGAAACAGCTCAGGACCCTTGGCAAAACTATTCGCATGTTGTTCTACTAACTTGTTTTTCATTTTAACCTTAATCGGTAAGTTAAACATTTGAAAGGAGATCACGACTTTAATTAACAAATTTAACCTCTAGACATCATAATTTGGAACACTTAAAAGTGAAACTGGGAAGACTGCCAACACAAATGTTGGGTGGATCTCAAATCTGAAGTTGTGAAATCTATTTTTTTTGCTTCAGTCATGGATTTCCCTTAATGCAGACTTGATATCAGCCCCAGATCTCAGATTCGAGGCTATAAAATATATTTAACAAGGATTTGAAGTCTTATGATTGAAAGGCCTAATGTTTAATCACTAAAACCAGCTTGCTTTCTTGAAGAATTCATAGATCTCAAGTCGAACCGGTTCGACTTTGACTTGATATACATGGATTTGATGCATACAATGGATTTAAGGTGGTTTTTTTTGTTAAGTCAGCTTACTCGTGAAACTAAGATTGGGGTTAACCAAAGGCCCGTTAGAGCGGTTTTGGAGTACCCAAACCTGAGATCCGGGATAAACTTTGACATGGGTCTCAGCTCGAATTCAAGATTCTATCAAACTGCAAAATTTTAGGACCATGTATCCAAACTCCCTTTTATCTTCAATGCTCCGGATCTTTACCCCGAAAAGAATGCATGCATTACGTGTTTTTGTGCTGTAGTCTTTGTGACTTTCAAGCAACGGATAAGAGATCCCTGATGGGAATGGGATCCATAGATCTGTAATCTGAGAGAAGCAAACACAGACCCAGTGAATTTTGGCAGTTTAAAGCTATTTTTAATTAAAATACCACTGATTTATATTGATACAAACAATTAGAAGACCAAATTAAAGTCGGTACAGCCGAAAAACCAAAATCCAAAATGCCACTCACTGTCATCAAAATTGATCGGAGTGGGCTTATGTCAGCTGATATATATTAAGGTCCATTGAATTCTTATGTGTTCACATGCACTTGGTCGATCGATGCAGCTGAGCACTTGACTGATGCAGCTTGGCACGTTGAGCACTTTGGCCACATGACATGAGCAGGCTTGTCCGAGGAGGTGGAGTGTAATGTGACTGGCTACTTGGCTGACTGGTAGCAGGCACTTGGCCAACTTGGCCGTGCCATTTGGTTCTTGCAGCTTTGCAAACACGAACATGCACTTAGGCAGGGGCGGAGGCAGGATTTTGTTCAAGGGCGGGCCAAACCATTCGCGGGTCGGGCCAAAAGGAAAAACAGGTCGGGCCAAACTAAAAAAATTTGATTTTTTACATATAAAGTTTTTTTTTCTGCTGGCCATGGCTCGGGCGGGCCCCCCTCCCTCCGCCCCTGCACTCAGGCTTATTAGCCCCTACGTAGAAAAATATGGTTCTGTAATGTGAAAAGACATTCAATTGATATCCAGTATCAATTTGATATGTGGAGTCGGGGTATGGATATATATCTCTCGGTGTATGTATGTGTGAGTGAGAGAGAGAGAGAGAGGGGTGGGGGAGAGAGAGATTGGTAGGTGCTATACACTTAGAGATGCTGAACGACAAAAAACAATTTTAGTCCTTGATTTTTTCTAGATCGTTAGTTGAGAGAAAAACAAGAAGAAAAATGTGTGAACTAATACTAGATTACATAAATGCTCTATTCACCTTTTTCTCATTATTGTTTCTCACCTGTCCAAAGCGTCTAGTACCTACCCTCTTTCTCTCTCTCTCTCTCTCTCTCTCTCTCTCTATATATATATATATATATATATATATATATATATATATATATATATATATATATATATATATATATATATAGCCGATAAAATGGGAATGTATATCAAAATTTGGGGACAAGAAGTCCCATAGTTACAGTAACAAACCGCAAGACAGAAGCAAAAAAGGAAATATACAAAACAACGTATAGAAAAAACAAAATAAGAGGGGGTGGAAAGATAGAACGGCAACATCACCCAGCCGCAGAAAGAGGACGACGCCGCAACTAAATGATAAAATGAACATCTCCCTGCACAAGACGAGCTATAGACTCCGGCGAAGAGAAGATGTTCCTGAAGACCCTGTTGTTGCATTCCTCCCAAATGCGCCACCAAGCTGAAATGAGCCACAGCCTCCAAACACGACCCCAAGAAACAACCAAGTTGGGGGAAGGATAAAAGAGGAAAAGAAGACGAATGAAAAGTGAGTCTGTAAGTCTACTAACAAGGGAAGGCCAGACAGAGGCAATGACACTAAAGAAAAAAGGACAAGATGTAAAAAGGTAGATCCGAGACTCAGTTGCGGCGAGACAGAGGGGATACTGGTTAGCTAAACTGATGCCAAGACGCTGTAAGTTGTCAAAAGTGTTGATGTGGCCAGCAAGAAAAAACCAAGCAAAAGCAATTGCACAAGGAGAGGGGCCAGGAGACCAAAAAGATCGGAGTGGGAGAGAAGCCACAGAAGAATCAAAGGAAGTCAGGTAGCAAGAAAAAAAAGTAAAACTCCGGTTAGGTGAAAGAGGCCAAGAAGGGGGTGCAAACGATGAGAGGTCAGTAAGGCGGAGGAAAATAGGAATGACGGAAAGCAGGTTGCACCAAAAGTGAGAGGGAGAGATCTGAGAGATGGAACCACTCCAAACACTGGGAGAAAGCATGTCAAATTTGGAGCAAATGAATAGGGTGATGGGGGAGTGCTCAGATTCTCTTTCTTCAGGCATCTCTGTTTTAGGTCGCTTTAACATAGCCATTAGGTCGACTAGAATGAGCTCCATTGTGCTTGGTTTTGTTATTTTAACCAGTCTACTAGTGATCGGTAGCGCAAGAGGGTGGAACTCGTACGATGCCTTATCTTGGATTATCTCAAAGGAGCAATTCTTGCATAATGCAGATGTTGTTTCCAAGAAACTGCTTGCCCATGGATATAAGTATGTTGTGGTCGACTATTTATGATATAGAAGGAAAGTAGAAGGAGCATACTCGAACTCTCTAGGATTTGATGTAATTGATACATGGGGAAGGCCACTTCCTGATCCTCAGAGGTGGCCTTCTTCGAAAGGTGGCAAAGGTTTCAAAAATGTGGCTGATGCTGTTCACAAGATAGGCTTCAAATTTGGGATTCATGTCATGAGGGGTATCAGCACCCAAGCAGTCAATGCCAACACCCTCGTTTTGGATGTTATCACGGGAGGTCAATACAACGATTCAGAGCGGCATTGGCAGGCAAAAGAAAATGGCCTAAAGGAGAGGGCCTGTCCTTGGATGTCACAGGGATTTATGGCCGTATACACTGATAAGGGAGCTGGTAGAGCATTCCTGACGTCACTCTATCATCAATATGCTGAATGGGGTGTTGATTTTGTGAAGCATGATTGCGTCTTTGGTGATGATCTAGATACAAGCGAGATACTAATTGTATCTGAGGCTTTACAAAGAATAAGTCGTCCAATTGTATATTCTCTCTCACCTCACCTGGAACACACGTTACGCCAGCCGTGGCTGCCAAAATTAGTAGCAGGGTGAATAGGATAACCAGTGATGATTGGGATGCATGGGAACATATCAAAAGGCACTTCAATATATCCAGAGAGAGAGAGAAAAGAAAGTTGGTAAAAAACAGACCACTTGGGTGGGTAAAAGACAAAAACCAAACCTATTGAAATTAATTGTTAAAATATCTTTTTTAAAGCCTCTGGCTTCACACACACACACACGCGCAAATCTGAGTCAAGTAGCTCAGTGATGAATCATTTAACTAATAACTGAGCGAAGTTTTAACGAAACCTAGCTCCTATTCTGTTCAGTGACTCCTTGAATCGAGTTGAAACTAGTGTTGTATGATCTCTGTGCCTAGTCATCGAAATTCCCAGCCATGACTGGATCCAGAGAAATTTTATCTCTGATCTTGTCTTGTGAAGTAAAAATCGTCTTGCACGTCATCCTTCCTCCTATAAATCTCCATGAGAACTTAGTGGTCGTTCTCTCCATGATACAGCCAGTCCGAGCTAGAATGGGTGCTTGTCCTAAAGCATTTGATTTGGATGGTGTCTGAACCTACTTGACGGTATCGCAGCCAAAAATCCAGGTAGCTCTTCGAGAAGCTTTGTTTTCATGTATATATGATATGTATGCTGGGGATTGACATTGACGCCATCTACTGGCAGGAGTTTCAAGGTAGAAAGGAATACCAAGTTTGTTCATTCATTTGTAGTGATTTATTGTGAGGTTTATAAAAAACAAAGCTATTAAAGATTATGATAAGATGAAGAAAGCAAACCGTCATCTGGATTCTACAAACTTGGAGATAAGACGATAAACATGGAAATTGAAGATTACAATGAGATAAAAGAAGAAAAACGTTATAGAACCCAAAAAATTCGGAATTGATACATCTGATCAGAAAATTGCTATAAATTCTGATGTTATGAAAGGAAAGCAGTTAGCGTGTACTCTGGATGTAGGTTCTCTTTAAACCGAACCACGTAAGTACTCATTTTTGACGGTCAGTCTGAATGACATATGATTTGTTGTCAAGTGAGTACTAATAGCATATAATTGTTCTGGTGCCTCTTCTTTTCTTTCACTTTTCATTTAGTTTAGGCATTGTAAATTATTCAGGTCTTCTCCGGAAACAACTTAACTCGGCGTAACACAGCAGAGGTTCAGATATCAAAAACGATGAGCAACCTAAGCGCATGAACGAAATTAACAACCTACTGGCTTTGCTAACAAAGAAGCTGAGATTTTTGGAACGCCACCGGAGAAAATCAGAGGTAAACTAGGGCAAGCTAGAATTGATTCCTGATAAGAATGTGCTTCTGTAAGCTATTTGAGGTCTCACGGTTGTGGGATTCCTGCTGAATGTTTCAAAACACTAGTTTCTTGCAGCTTCAAAATTAGTACCCCATGCTTCTTAATTCCCACGTTCCTAAACCCGAAACAGCTGTGTCTTAAACCAAGCAATCAGCAAAGGTCCGTCGAAAGTGAATCAAGGTCTTGCCGTGGTCCGTCCTCCATTTGACCTAACTCTTTTGCATTCACGTACTCCGGCACGTTGTACTTTGCTCGAAACCGGTTCCATCTCAAGTTTAAACCTGCCCCCAGTGTATCTAAATTTAAACTGTCACACTCTCTCTCCAAACAAATGGTCATTCACTTTGTGGCAGGCCTTGGGTGAGCTCGACTAAGATGTCCATACTCTTAAGAGAAAGAAACCCCTCCTTTTTTTCTTGATTTTGGGATCCAGAACTGCTTTAATATGTCAATAGGGAACAATACATCTATCCGCTACTCTAGAATGTCGTGTATCCAAAGTTTGTTGTCCAAAAGAATAACACTTATAAGAAGCAAATTGACGACCAAACTTTCACCACTTTGTAAGAATATCAATATATCTGATTTGGATTGGATATCTACTGAAAAAATTAGATATGAAAAAAAATGACCAATTAAAAAATCAAATCAAAATTTAACAAATGACATCTGATTGGATTCATGCAAAACATGAATATAAGATCCAATTTAGTTTTCAAAAAACATTCTACATCCAAATGCTCTTATATTTTGATAACAAGCTAAATTTAATTCAAAAATCGGAGTCAAATAAATTGTAAGATCAGATTTTAGATTCAGATATAACTTTTTTTGTTTGTTTTTATTTGAATCTATACGGTTAAAGATATATCTGATTTTAACCCAACCAGTTGACATCCTGTTGTCATACCAACCCACCAATCATGCTGAGCTACGCCTTTCAAGTGACTATCATGTCCTTGTAGTAGAAAGCCAAAAGCAGCAGCAGTCAAGCTGAACAAGGGGGTTTTCAACTTTAACTCCTTTGGTAATTCACTTCTTTAGACGTTTTTCTCAACCAATGTTTTCCTCCGCCACTCTTTTGCTTGCTTTTTCTGATTTATCGTTCCTTTTTACAACCATCAAAAGGAAAATGTCCGGCCACAGCCTTACCAACTTGTCATTGTGTGTGTTCTTGCGGTAATCAAAACCGGGAAAAAAATTGAAAATATCCTCTGGCATCACGTGACGATATCATATTTTATTGCAGAAATGAAGATGCAAGCACGTGAGGTCCGCCATTTAACCCTTTATGACGTCCGCTTAGGACAGAGCCAGACAAAAATTCAACGCGCTCGAAGATATCGATAAGCTCTACTATGTACACGTTGATACAAGCGGAAGAGCATCAATAGAGAGAGTTGTACGTCAGAAACGTCGCAATCAAGGAGCCCACACATATTGCTAGCGATGGAAGGAGGGTAACGTTTAGAAGCATGCTCTGACCCAAGTAACCAGCCAAAGTGATCGTGGCGTCTGCTACTACACGAGCCAATGTTCCCGCCTCGGTGGATAGCAAACCGCCGTTGTATGTGCCCCTAGCCAGCCTCGATGACATGACTTGAGAGAGCAGTGACAGATTCACACCTGCGGATAAGGACAGTTCCACACATCACAAACTCAAACACTAAAGACTATCAAGACAAGAAACCAAGTCATCGTTTATCGTATGTAAGGATATGATCAATCTAAAATCTGTGGATATCATATGATCAAAGTTGCGTTTTGTGTCCAAATACCACTAGGGACAATTCTAGAAACTGATTGGTTTTCATTTTATGGCTGTCTAGGAAAGAAACCACTTCGTCCATTACAATTCCTTCTCCCACAAGGCTCACATGGTTCGGATGGGCATGCTAGCCTTATTTTATCCCCGCCTCGTGCTTCTGCTGGAATCCTGGTTATGCTTCATCGTTTAGTGGCAGAAAATAGAGAAGAAATAATTGAAGGAGTTCCATGTACTCCTTGCAACCCAATACAGACAGCATCGTGACATTAACATGGGGAAGACTAGACAGTGAAATCGTCCGTGGTAACAAAGATGCTTTAGTCTAGATCCCAAGTTCAACTGTATCTGGACAGAAACGGGACCACTCACAAACCACAAACCCTGGGTAAAGACCAGGTTTGTCTAGGCAATGAAATCGGTTGTGTAAACTTTTCAAGTTTTTATTCATAAAAAAGCAAAGGCCCATCAGTGTGGTCCTCTGCAATTCCGTGTTTAGCAAAACCAAAATTTGCCACCCTGATATTTGTGTTCTCAGACATTAAGAGGGTGCTTGGTAGCAGGGCAAATGGAACACTGCATTCCAAAGAAGCAGCATTCATGTTACCGAATGCCCTCTAACGGTTCCAGCGTTACCGTTTTCACACGGATTTTGGAGCTACAGTTAGGAACGCTAAAAGCTGAACAAGTATTTGAGCATTGATAGTATCCCAGTAGAAGCACATTTTAAGGAATTACCTTCCAGAACTTCTGCAGCAACAAACGTGATAAGTGCAGATGTGACATATTGTGGGAGAGTATATGGGACTATAATATGGAAGCTCAACATGATGCCAATGAATACAAAGATCTCTGAAGCCAGCAAAATTTGCCTGCGAAACATTCAATTCAAACAGGGGATTAGAAACAGGAAAAATTCAGGGAAAAAATGATATAAGCACGAACAAACATAATATATTCAGAAAAGAAATGATATTGGAATGAACAAACATACAACAGGTTAATAAGTTTGAAAATTGAAAGCATAGAAGATGATCATGATCATGACGAATTAGATAATTCCAGGCTCAACCAAAAAGGAATCCCTTTCTGTGATCCGCACATTACCATGGGGTGGACATTGGATGGCCATGCTAACTTAACTATGCCCCGCAGGCCCAGATGCACTCCAAACCTAATTTTACCACAACCCAATTACCAATAGTCTATCAGGCCATTCTCAGGCAAGGGTCTAGCTACCCAGCTCTTACAGGGAGGGGCCTGAGAACTGGACCAGCCAAACCAAATTAAGTGCCTAATTTCCAACAGGCCTCACTGGGGCTGACTCTTGTTCAGGCATCTATATGTCCATTTTCTGCAGGCTGTACCAGATGCAAACCAGGTACTAAAGAGCCTGACAAGTACCAAGGAAGATCCAATTTTGTGCACACGTGTCCAACTTTACACACACAAAAATATGTGTGTGCCAATGCACACACACACACACACACACACACACAGACACACACACACAGACACATTGTTGCATGAGCATGAAAAGAATACTTTTTACCTTTCCTCAAACATATTGCTAAGGTAGGTACCAACTATGATATTTACAGGCAGCACAGTGAGACCAAGACATGCAAGGAATATAGCCACATTGGTTGTAGACCAATTGAAGTAGAATGTTGTAATGACACTTGATTCTGACAGTACAATCTCCATTGCATACTTTAGCATAAAATAGATCAGCAATTGCACCTGCAGCAAAGGAAAGAAGATTACTCTAGTTCTAATGGTTTAAGCATTTAAATTTAAGAGATTGACACAATATAGTTACATTAACAAAAAGCAAAAACACCGCAGAACATCATCCTCTTCAGACGTATATACAAGAGAATGACACAATATGATTGCATCAATGTATATTATATATATAATATACATATGTATATACACACAGAGAAGAAAGAGAGAGAGAGCGAATAGTAGCTCCAAGTACATACTCCCACATGCTTCTTTTTTAATGTAACCGTGTGTAAACTTGTCAGCTTTATAATTCATTCCACAGAAAACACATACGAAGCTAGAGGCACTTTTAGTGCTTAGGTGTTACTGGAGAAGTTAGAGAAAATTAACAGCTCAAATAGAACAAAAAACTTGATGGCCAACAACCAAGAACCTATGCAAAAACAAGATACTACATGTAGATTAAATGAAAAGCATATTCAAGTACGACTTTCGTAATGTTCAAATTTACTATCTATGTGTGCATACAGAATTGGAGCTATTTTATGAGAACAAAGCACAAACAGTCAAGATTCACAACATTCTTGAACACTGAACAGGTGTGGTAGAAGCAGGCAAAATCAGAAACTTAAGCAGGGGGACCTGAATGCTTTTCTCAAAATTTCAGGGGGAAGACCAAAGGGAATTCTTAAAGCTCTTATTCCAAAATTTCAGAGGGAAATCCCTCTCCCACCTATAGGAAATGTAAGTCAAGTTGACCATATAAATAGTTGTCAGAGAATAATAAAGACAATGAAATTGGAAGAATCTACAGTGCAAAAGACTTTCAAGCAAGAGAACAGAAGTGCACGTAGACGAAGTCCTATACCTTCACCGATGGAGTAAGTAATCTGTATGCAGACACAATAGTTGTAGCGGGCCTGTGAGATTCCTCTGGAGCTTCTTCACTGCCATCAAATTCCTGATCCACATCTTCATCCTGCACCTTCTCATCTCCATTTGAAAGAAGGGGCTGAGCAAGTCCATTTTCCAGTGATTGGATATTTTCTGTACCTACTGGCAGACAGACTTCAAAGGTTATAAATGTAAAGAACTCACAGAGAAACACAGATGAGGAACTTTTTGAATCAGGTAGATGGTGATTAGTACCAATATTAGGCTCCTTGGTTGAATTGTTTTGTGGAGCTTCACGAGCAGGCTCTCTGAATGAAATCCACAACCAAATCAGATAAATTAACCACGCCAGAGCCATCACCCACCCTGGTAAAGTGTTTTCATTGATTGTGAGCATTGAAAACCTAAAATTTGTTTGAAGCAGTCCCGCAAGAGCAGGACCACATGCCATTCCCAGAGCACTAGCACTAACAAATGCTGCTGATGCTTGCATTCGTATTTTCGTAGGCACGCAGTCGCTAATGTAACGCCGATTAACAGCTCGGGCTGAACCCAATCTGCAGTTTAACCAAAGTTACAATTACTAGTTAGCAATTATGGATAACTTTCCTAGTAACAAGCATCAGACCTAACATGCCCAAACAACAGAAAGAAATCCCAGATTGATAATTTAAATTTCAAACATGTTCAAGATGAAGCCAAAAAAAGAAAAATGACTTGCAAGTGCATAACAGGTAGACAAAAAATATAGTTAATTAAAAGCTCTGAGAGCCAGTTAAGTCAATTAATTTAAGAATAAGTCAAAGTTCTGCATTCAAAAGTTTTTCAGCGTGTCAGTAAATGTGTTTGACTGAATCTGCCTTTCCACAAAAGGAATGGAAAAAAAGGCACATTTCAAGCTAGAGAACATCTTCTCCCAAACAGGTACATTGACACTGGATACTTGAAACTTGGAACACATAAAATCAAGAATTGCATGCTATCCTTCATTTGAGTAGGACATCGAAAGTACCTACCCACAGAAAAGGCGTCCAATTAAGAGTATGCTTATGGAATCAAGATCATAAGCCAACGCATACAATGTATTGCCCAGAAGAAGAACAATGCTGCTAAAAATAAGAGGCCTGAAGTATGATCTGTTTGACCATGCACTGAAATATACAGAGGAGAACACTTGAGCAACAGCCATTGACCCAATTATTATACCACATACAGTTGGAGCAGCTCCAAGGCTCATTGAGTAGTCATCTGCAGTCGGCACAATAATATAGGTATTAACCATATAGAGGAATGTATTTGCCAAGTTCAAGACCAATGACATGAAATGGTATCTCTCTTCATCAATGATTTCCTCAGATGGTGGTGCCGGCAACTCATCCTGAATAATAAGTGCATGCTGCCCCAAGAATTTGAGAAAATTTGTGGAGTGTGTCAGCCGGTCCACGGCTGCCTTAATGGATTCAATAACAGGATCCTGTAGATTGGATCAAAGATAGGTATGAATAGCTGTTACGCATTATCACATTAAAGAACATGAAAATAACAAACTAACGAGTCATCTAATAATGTACTTAAGGTCCTTAGCAAAAATCCAAATTCAGTGAGGAAAATTAACCACAGAGCACAAAATACAGACCTGCAAAGCAGCAGCTGGCTGATCATAAATCGATAAATAGCTTCCCTGATGGTCCTTGAGGTCAGCAAGATTACGAGATAATGCACCCACTACAGCTCCAATGCCCTATACAAACCATCATTGTCTAAACTGATGAATCTTAGTATATGACCTTTATTTTGCAGTTCAAAGGAAGTTTACTAAAATTTCTATTAGCCATCTGTTTGTAATATTTAGAAAATTGAGTAACTAATTCGGACACTTTACCACATGCTTGAACACTTGCTGAAGTTGAGAATAAGGATGATTTGCCCGAGTTGTCACATAGTAATCAGTAAATCTATAACCAAACCGTTTGTCAAATTTCTTCAGTATCTTTCTCAGACCAATAGCATTGACCTCAACAAAGTACAGAAGCCTCAAAAGATCTTGTCCCACAGCTCTATATGCCTCCCGAAGTTCAACTATTTCAGCAATAGCAGGCTGTTGCAGAAGAATCTCACGCTGCTCCCCTAGCTTTTCTATGCGGCTTGCAAGGATCCCTTGTTGTTCCAATAGAAACAAGACGATCTTCTCAATCTGGGCCAGAAAACATATGGGAGACAAGGTTACCGGTAGATTCCTTACAGTACATGAATTTTCTTGTAGGTTCAAAATTCAAGGATAACATCATATTCCACAAGGACACAAATTAGTATAATGCAACTTAGTCGCGATGTGCAGACCTGGTGATCTAACATCCGGGAGAACTCTTTCATCACTTGACGTCGATTTTCTGCTCCATCCTGAATCTGACGGGCATACTGCCTGACCTTTTTTTTCATTAGCTTGTAGTTGATATAATACCTAACACAATTACATATCATGAGATTCTAACTACATAACCTGCAAACACAAAGACAAAGGAAGCTGATAGGCTTCACAAGCCTATACAATGTAAGGTACCTTTCCCATTCTGGAAACTGATGCTCCTTTAGCCTTTTCCCAAATGCCACCATTTTGTTTTTAGAAGGAAGAACTGCAAGCCATGAAAATAACAGATTAAGGGAGTCTCAGTTAAAATTTTACCTAAACTCAAGTATAGGGATGCAAAACAGTAAAAGGAAAAAACAGTCACTAGCTATGGTTGATAACAAGTGGAACCATATAAGAAGGCAGACAGCTAAAGTTCAGAAGGAGAACTGTACTGAAAGGCATTGAAGATGTCCTCAAACTTCAGTGGCCTGTTACAAGAGTAGACACTAAAAACATTCCACTTCCCAAATGCCATTCAGAAAAGAACTTATAAATGGACTTTACATGGTATGTCATCTATAAATGTAGAAAATTATAATCCGAAGGTAACCTAAGCTTCAACATAACTGTACATAGGGGAAAAAGTGGAAAAACCAAGCAAAAAAAAGACTCAAAATTTTGGATATGTAAAATTATTCAATAAAATTTCCAAGTTCCAGATAATTAGCATTGTTCACATAGTCCAAAGACCAAACTGAAAACCTGCATTTACGTGGTGGCAGTTCAACGGAGTCTATGGAAAATCAGTTCAGGACATCCTCTGCTTCATTTACTTTCTTGAACTTTGAATAAAAGTAGCTAGAATTTCAACACCAAATCTGGCTTGATTTTGATAAAGTCAAGGAAATCTTTGCCCATAAGCACCTGTTACTAGCAGTTCTCAACACTCAAATAGGCCAAATCACTTGTGTTGCTAAAGTTACCTTTAACAAACAACATACAGTTACTTCGTCTTAGGTAGAATTGAATATTTAAAGAAAAAAGGGAACTACAGAATGTTGATTAAAAAAAACCTTGAGAAGGATGATTTGCATTTATTGAAAAAACTGAGACAAAGAAACACGATAATACTCAAAAGGTAACAAAGAAAATTGAAATGTACTGCTAGGAAAAATTTAAGCAAAAGGTAAAGTCACTTTAAACTGTTCAAGTCTCCAGCTCCAAACAGAGGATACGTCATGGTCCAAGAGCCACAGAGAAACTGCCCTTTGACGTTAGAGACACCAGAATTTATTCATATCTGAGAATGTCTCTTTCGCGATGACGTACTGGACTATAATCAGGTTTCAACAGGCTATATTTATTGGCCATAAATGCTGTACTTCAGTGAGTATTGCAAAAGCTCTACGAATGTGTTCATACTTTATACATCTTCTACTCGCGACTTAAAAAGCTTGGACACCGGAATCTCCCAATAACCTCAATCGTAAGGGGTTTACTCACCTTATGCTGAAGCGCCTGTGGGTGTGTCTTGCTTAGCTAACAATATGTATCGACGCCTTTTAGATGATTATCAACAAGCACAAAAAGAGTCCCGGTTTTCCTTACAAGATCTGCATGAGGTACGACCCGTACAAGAAGATGATCTGGAAAAGGAAACAAAGAGAGAGAAGCTCAAAAATCAAATAAAAATTGCAGTCTGCAGAGAACATCCGTTTTTCTCCTTCTACATCAGCTCTAGCGACATATTGCAAGGAAAACACATGTTACTCAAACGTCACCTGATCAAAATGCGTTGATTCAGAGACAGAAGGAATCAACTAGACTAAAAAACCTGAAACCGACACAAAAAATCGGGCTAAACAGCAATACTTATCAGGAAAACACTGACGAGTCGTCGAAATAACGACTCACTAATCCTTCAGCTATGCTGCTGAAATCCAGTTTTTGAGAAGTGAACATGCGGAAAGACGACGAAATTCCCCTGAACAACAGACTTCCAAGAAGATTTCGTGGACAAACCCGAACTCCGGTTTCCTGTTTCCAGGTTTCACCTAGCAAGCTGGAAATTTTCAAATGAACGGAAAAGAGCGACAAGCACGGACAGGAGCAAACATTGAACGGCATGTTCTGGACGGCGTTCCAACCGAAATTACTAGATGAAAAACAAGAAAAAAGTAAAAGACCGAGAGTACATCTTACAGAACTACAAGATTTGTTATGAGCCGCAAATGACGCCAGTTTCAACGAAACCGAGCGATTAACGTGCAGAAATTTCCGAAATAGATCAAAGAACTCAAACTCGAACACCGAGTGCCTAGGGGTTCAATCTCGACAAATTCGCTCCTTCCACCAAAAACTAAAAGATCTCCGGCCTCAAAAGGTTCCAGCAAGAGGCAAAACACACAGAAATCCAGAAATCTCCGCCAGAAGCTGAGCCGGCTGCATAAGCAAGCACAAAGCAAGCAATAACCATAACCATGCAAAACGTTCTCGACGAACCTCTAGAGTTTAATGGAACCTGTACGCCAAGCAGAGAGATGACAACAAAACGAAAGAAGCTCTCGAATTCGGAAATAGTCCAGAGAGGTTTTCCTTCGCAGCAGCAGAAATGGCCGCTCCTTCCGAAGCCCGAGATATTCACCTAACTGCTCTCCTCAGAGCCTTCTAGGGGAGAGGGAGAGAGAGAGATCGACCTTCCACCTCCTCTGCTTCTTCTTCTTTCTGGGAAAGCGGGGGCTGCATAGGACGAATGCCGCGCAGACGAGCTTATGAAAAAATGTCACACGCGGCGCATTTATAGGGTGGGAGAATTTGTCTCCTAGGAGGAAATTTCTGGATTTATAGGGGCCAGGAAGAAATTTTGTGACAGACAGGAAAGTGACATTACTGATAGGGAATTTTTCACTTAGGATCCTGAATTTGTCTCATAATTCGGAAGGCCTCGTTACTTTCTGATCCTTCACACGAGCCTCGCCCTTTTCGCAAAGGCCCTTTCAGTTTACGCGCTCAAGCAAAAGTTCCCGAGTTCCTTAAGCTGGGCATGAGAATAGAGCAGCATCTCTTTCTGGCTTGAAAATTTTGAATTTCTGAGAAAAACCAGGACCCAAGTCGCAAAATCCAAAAAGGGAAGTTCGTCTGGAAAAATTTGCGGGCAAAAGGTTGGAACCGAAACGGGGGGACTTCGTTATTACAAGTTCACGTTTCCCGAGATATTTCTGGTTAATACGGGAAATTGCGGGATAATCTTGCGGGGCGGTGGGAGGCGCGCTACGGAACGCGTGATTACCGAATCGGCGTTGTTCTGGGGAGACGCAGGCGAATCGGTGATCAGTTGGGTCCACTTGTTCAAGGCGTCAAAGAAGAAGCGCGACAGCTGGCCACAACCGATCGCCGATTCACCGCTGCCGTAAACGATTCGGATGCGGTCTTTGACTGGACTGTGGGTTGATCTTCAAAATGGCCGGGCCGGATCTCGTCCTTCTGTGTCGTACCGAATCGGGTTTCCTCGTATCGTCCTTGCAACCGGTGCAGTTCGAAACCGGTGGGTGGCCGTGAGGTTTAGCTATAAAAGTTTTACTATAGTTGCTTTGAAAAACATTTATGAAACGCGTCAAATTTTAGAAAGGGATTTGACAATGTAGAAGTATTGTTGATATGTCACAAAGTTGTATCCATCATATATAAGAGATGTCTTGATTTTCAACCATGAACACTTATATCACATAGTTAGGATCTCGAAGAAAATAACTGTACAAATTGGACTTTTAAAATACAACCACATAAATTATGCAATTTTTGGCAAAATTCCACTTTTAAATTATATCAAACCTTAGAAATATGAAATTGAAAAAATACGTTCAAATATGGAGTCCGTTTGATAATAAAGAGTTTGTTACTGTTTCATAAATCTACCCGAAGATTGAAGCAAATTCATAACAAACTTTTATCCTTGTCAAACAGCCTTCACAAAAAAGGAAACATGGCCTTCATATTATTTCATTTCAAATGCATTAAATTGATATTTTCCTTTTTCAATATTAAACTGGTGGGTGCACAAACTTATCAGGTGTTGGATGCAGGTATCATTCGGTGTCCGTGGGTCCAAAAAGACAGGGGCATTGATGGGTAGGGGCTCAGTGGGATATCTAAAACTTTGAATTTACATGCGAATCTCGGTGGACCTCGGTTTAATTATATGAGGCGCCCACGAGACCCGAGTCACTGCCCCAAAGCCAATTGAAAATTTATGTTCTATTTTACATCAAAAACTATGGACATTGCAGTTTTAATACATTTGAAAGTCCAACCAATGGTCTAATCAAAGTGCGTCTCCAAATTCTTTAAATCTCATTTATAATCTGAAATGTCCTTATCTGATACACCAACCATGAGGATCTCAGACATGATAAATCCATCCAGTCCTTATTTATGCAATAGTTATCACATATCCAGTTTTAGCTTATGGAACAACTTGTATATTCTAAAGAGAGCATCATCTTTAAAGGCTTGAAGGGCAATTTTTTTGTTAGATTAAAACACAAGAACCATTGGCTAAATTTTTTCTTATTATTATCCTCTACCATTAAATTATATGCTTGCAGTTTTAGCCTTTTTTTAGGTAAATAAACGTTCACATTGTGGCTTGCTTTCACTGGCTAGGTAGTTCCTTTTTTTGAACTATAAGAACCAAAAAGGAAATTTTTCATTTTTTAGTAGGCAAGGTGCTATTAAGTAAACTAGTATCAGTGCAATTAAACTAGTTCAAAATTGCATATCAGTATTATATTATTTATTTATTTATTATAAACTAGATCTTGAATTTTATCTCTCCAAACCTGGCTAGAGTTGCTAAAACATGCTTTAGTGATGCGTTTATTTTATCTTTAATTATGAGGTGGCGGATGCATCCAAGCCTGCAAGAGAAGGGATAAGTTCGATATTGCATCATGAAATCCAAAGCCTATTAAGCTTACAGACTCTCTCTCAATATCAGGATTTTTAAATTGTGCCTCTTACATTTATGAAATACATATTAAAGTCATTCTTGCTAATATGAAATCTGTTCTTGTTCCCATTTTACATAATCAACGTCCACATGCAAATTGATTATGTAAAATAGGCGGAACACAAAAAGCAAGATGCTTTTTCTGCAAATTTTTAATATGCTTTGAGGTAACAAATTTCTCTGAAAGAAAGATGTCAAGTTGTAAGGGAAATAATGATCTTCAAGCATATAAAATAATATCTCTTCCCTTTAAGAATAGACTGATCCCCCTTTCTTTTTTCTTATGTTGGCATGCATAGTAGGGGACATACATCACTTATAGACAAATTAATGGAACAATTGTTGGCGAGATCAAATGCCTCTTAAGAGGTTGTTTGGAGACGGTAACTGTTACTGTCTCATAAATTTGACCTAAAGATCAAAGCAAGTTCACTAGAAGCTGTAACACAATGTTCCATAAACATGCTTCAATTATTGTGATACATTCATAAAACGGTAACAAGTTGTTCTTACTGTCAAACAACCCCTAAAGAAAAAACTTGACAGATTGTATTAGAGTCCGTGTTGTAAGCGGTATGACAGCCATATGATTTTTGCAATTCGGGCCCGATTTTTTAATGCAATTCGGATTGATAACTGGATAGTTTTTAAATATGTTTAATTTTGAAATTAAGAAAAGTGTAGTTCTTATTATTTTTATGTGAAGAACTGAACACATGCTAGATTCGCTTATTGGGACTTAGTTAGTCAATAGTGTGCTGCTGAATCGGTAATTCAGAGGAAAATCCACTCAATTCATTGTCATTCACAATTTCTTCATGAATTTTCACTTTCTTTTGCTGTTTTCACCATCTTTAAGGGAATATTTTTATGAACGGATGAAATTGGAGTCGGTGAAGAGGTGATGGGAAAGCATTGTCTTCTTATCACTGATGGGTAAAATGATAAAAATGAGTGTCCCGAACATGTCAAGTCGGTCTGTTCTTCTTTTTCCAAATTATTATGGTACCAGGTTTCTTTATTGTTCTTACCAGTAGCAACTCTAAAATTTTTATTTTACATAGCTGTCTTCAGACAATATACTTATTTATATATATTGTGCTCTTGTTAGGTTGGGTTTGACCTTCACTGATTTTAAATAAAAGGCTTTATAAAAACCATAAATTTAAGGTGGAATTGAGGGTTCAAACTTAAATTTCATGAATATGAGATCTTAGGGATCTAAGACTACCGCATATCTAAAATCTGCAGTGAAACAAATGCAACAGGGGTGAAGGGAAGGGGGGGGGGGCGCCTAGGCCATGGCCCTACCCCAATCAATGAATTTTTTTTTATTAAAAAAAATAATATTTTTTAATTGTATAATGTATTTTTTGTATTAGAATTCAGTTTGACCTTACTCGGATCCAGAGGTCGAATTGCCGACTCGCTCCTGAAAAAAATTCTGGTTTGCAACAACAATATTATGTTATTATTCGTTAGATTTATTGGACATTTTAAAAAGTGTTTTATAAATCTACCCATTTTTTTAAGATAAATTCATGAGATAATGAAAACTTTTAAAATAATCTCCTTAATAAATAATTTCTTAGTTTGCCATTGTTCTGACCTTACATATATAAATCCAAATACAAGCGCCAAAATGGACCGAACTTGGGGGCCCATGTGATGTGATTGATAACTGTTGAGATCAATCATATTATTTAGATACACTGTTTGATTTGAGCGTCGTTCATTAAGGTGCAAGGGCTAATCCACTCGCGGGTGTATCTAATGGGTGTTTGATAGACTTAAAATTTTGGAGGAAAAGTTCTATACTTCAAGCTCATGTATTAGTAAAACCAAAAGGTGAAATATTTTAGAGGGAAATAAGCCTTTTAATTCATTTCCAGCCGCTGAATATCAGAAAAATGTGATTAATTCATGTGCAATGATAAGAAGCTGTTTGAACGACAGAACCATGAGAAAGTGAAAGCCCTGGTGTACGTGTGACACATTTATAACTCGGCACGCACATGCTGTGTGCAATAATTGGCCGGCAAAACTTCAATCACTATCTTAATAATTCGACAAATTAATTGAAACAAAAAGGGGACTGACTAGTCCTCTTTAGATTCTGATGTATGTCTTTTCTTAGATTCTGATGTAAGTTTTTTCTTAGATGCTTTTATTAAGGGTCTCGTTTTTATTCCTACTTAGTTTTTACCACCTCTCTCTCTATCTCTCTCTCTCTCTCTCTCTCTCTCTCTCTCTCTCTCTCTCTCTCTCTCTATATATATATATATATATATATATATATATATATATATATATATATATATATATATATTGTCTCTATGATGTGCATAGAGACAAAATAAATTAATGTAATCGCTAAAAAAAGTTGGAGGTTAGGATGCGCCAAGGAGTTGTGAATCTTTGGCCGATTGTTTGGTCTACGATTTGGAGCCGAGTGGAAGTAAGATAGCTCCCTTTTGTTGACTGGACTAACACCAAACACCACACACTGTGTAGCCTGCATTAACAAGATTGGACAAATATTCCGTTTTTATTAAAGAAAAAGAAACTCGTGAGCACTGTTTATTCCAGCTTTTGCTGCTTGGAAAATTTTCGAAATAACACTAATTTTTTTTAATAATAAAATATATAACACCTCCAAAGTTTAGTTTTGTATTGAAAATTGTGAGAGATCTTCGAGAGTTTATAAGGGAGACATTAATGAAATGACTGTTCTTATCCTAATATTTTTAAAGGGTAGAACCGAAACTATTAAGGGGCGTGTTGGAATCCGTCGAACTAGGAGCTCAAACCCAGGAATGGGTCAGCTTGTTACATAAGTATGTACCAATATTATAAAAACTTATCTTCATTTTTTGGAAGTCAAAATACGGCACTTAACGTTCTAAAAAAACAATCATTTTGGTATTAATTTTAATTCACTAACATAATTTAAGTATTCTTTGCCGACACTACAATTATTAGTTTATATAGTTAACAGTGACTTGATATTACATTGTGCCAGTATTCGCTTAACGACTAACCTGAGTTAATTACTTAACAATATATATTATACAATCCTGAGTTACTTGATAATTTATGATTACAAGAAAACCGAAAAAACTTAGTAGACTTTCTATGAATGTGGAGAGATTAGTATGCTTTGCACTGGCACCAAATTTTTCTATATTTTCAGTGAATTGTAATATAAATCAAACATTAAAAAATTATAAAGAAATATTTTTTTTGTTTTTTAGTTTTATGGTTGACAAGACTCAAAAACCAATAATTTTTAACTCTACAATAAGTTTTGTCCCCACACAAGATTCCAGAGGCCTTTGGCCTTGGTACAGGAGAGACAGAACCTGTTTATTCTTTTGTTTCTTTCCTTGTTGCCTTTGTCGAGAACCAATGGCAGACGGGTCATGTGGGAGCCATCGGCTGCCAGTTTTTGTTTGGATGCCTGAGGAGTCCTGCTAAAGCTCTATTACTTGGCTTGGCCTGCCCCCCTGCACATGCACCTGCACCTGCTAATGAACTCAAGTCTAAGTTCGCAGTATTTGTTTATACTTTTCCTTCTCTACTAAGACGTCAAAATGTTGATGAGCTATACACAAAATTCAAGATTTCAAACATTTTAGAATTAAAATTTCAAGTAATTTTTTTATCAAAAGGAATGGAGTATTTCATTTCACAGCTCAAATGAAAGCCGAAGCGCCCTATTTCTCTCATTTTTCCTATATGATAGTAGGTTGAATAAAGGGGTGGAGGCATGTGTAGGTTACGTGTGGGCACTTGCTCACACGGGAGCTCAAAAACTGTCTTATTTTCATATTGACATTTATGAGTAATTTTTCTCATTCATACACAGTGCTTGGAATTTTCTGGCTCCACCGATGGTTAAATGTACATAAACTAATTCATGACTCTAAGAACTTTGAGGGGTTGTAGTGCACTGGGGGGCAACCTGCTCCACTTCAAAAGGGTTTGAGGTTCTAACCCCGTGGTCGCTCTGTCACGACCTAGTGTGCTTATCCTCTAAACCATAATGGGTTCTGATGCGCAGCTTTGAGACATTGTGAAACAAAATGGATTAACATGCAAGTGGTTCTTTCAAACCTGCGTTTATTAAGTGTGCATTTGGTGGTGCACTGTCTCCAGCAAGATCGCGAGAAAATCATGAAGTTTAAATGGATGTAGGGCTGCTGGAACATCTGTTTTCAGGTTGTCACAGGCCTGATTGGAATGAAAATAACAATGGGGAGATTTTAATGTTTGAAGCTCAACTAGCTGAGCTATACCTTCAGGGCATTTTTAGGATCAATTTCAATGATAGAGAGCAAAACCATTTTACAAAATTAGGATCCAAGCTTGCTCATAAACAAAAATTGCTTAAAACTGGTAATTAACTGGTTAATTTTGATATCAAAATTCAATTAGACAAAAAAATTTGAAGATATACATACATACATTTTCTGCAAAACAAATTTCCCAGCACCTAATTCAGTCTATCTTTCACCACCAATCTTGATCTTGCATAAGCTTTTAATTCTAACATGAAACTCATCAAAATCTAGTAACATGTCATTAATACAAATTTTTCTATTGGCCTGACTGAGAGCCGAATCTCCTCAAGGTCTAGCGTTATATCGGCGCAGATGACGACATAAAGGAAAAAGCACGGAATTGGCCACTTACCAGCCACTAACCTAAGCCGGTTACACTTCATCCCTCAAGGTAAAATAGAATAAAACAAATCACGTACCAATATAAAACATAGTTACAAATAACATCTCAGAGTTTTAAACAACAATGTTTTTCTCAGGTATAATACGGCAGACTTGAAAAATAAAATAAAAAAGCATAAAAAACAATATTTTTTTTTAAATTAAAAAACTAAAAATAGAGAAAAATAAAACAAGTGAGAAAATAATAACACAAATGTCAAAAGATAAGTAAATTTGTAATAAATAAAAAATAAAAAAATGTTTGGCTTTAAAAAATAAAAAAAGTGAAAAAAAGTGAAAAAACGCAAAAAAAATGAGTTTTTTGTTTTGTTTTTTATGTTCTTTTCAAAAAACGTGTTTTTTAAAAGTTTTAAACAGCATTTCAATTTTTCATGGTTTTTTAAAAAGTAACGCGTTTTTTGTGAAATCATAAAGTAGTACATCTTGTGGCTCTCAACTTAAAGACCAGCTACCATCATGTTGGACAATAAAATGGATCACGTATCATACGTCATTTTCCGAATTTTTATTTTGAGTTTTTTTTTTTTAATTTTTGGACAAAGAACTCGACTGCAGTATCATCCACCAAACCTTATAAAGACAACAATACGACAACATTTAGGTCCAAATGCAGTGACTGTATGATATCGAAGGTGCAAACGAGTGGCTCACCCTACGCCTAAAACTTGTGATTTGGGATACATATTCCTATTTTCAATGCGCCTCAATAATAATCAGATAATAACAACTGCGACCTTCATTTTTTTGTATGTTTAATATAAACATTGTATTCCGAGTGACTACCACTTTATTAAATTTTAAATTTGCTTGTTAATTAATTTTGAAACAGGAAAAATGGGAAATAGCTCAGTGGAGGCCCATCGGTGTATTGGCTAACCATAGCCATAACGTTGGCAGCAGTCGTAGCTAGGTTATGTATCAAAATCTAGATATTATTAAGCACGGAAAATCTGGATCTGATGATCTGTAATCAAATTGCGAGAAAAAAAAGAAACAAATGAATACCAGAAGCCAGAAGATTTTGTTGTATATATATATATATATATATATATTCAATGGTGAATCTGTTTATCTTTGCTAGTGCACTCATGAAGGTCATTTAATCCATCATAATGGATGGTTGAGAGAAAAACAAAGCGAAAACAATCATATAGACATTTTTGACAAGCAGTATTAATTTGTATATTTTTTTTCCTTATTTTTCTTACAACCATCCACCATGATAAATCAAACGACCCTCATAGAGATAAATCAAACGACCCTCATATTTAAGTTGAGTGATCTTAGATAGTTAGAGTCACCATTTACTCTCTCTCTCTCTCTCTCTCTCACTCTCTCTCTCTCTCTCTCTCACTCTCACACACACACACACATATATATATATATATATACAAAACATAAGGCGTGTGAAGGTTCCCTGCTCGAAGACGAAGATGAAGGGCTATCTTGCAGATCCTTTTTCTTATCGTTTTCATTTGATGAAAGTTATCTTGGCCTCACTATTTTCTCTCCCTGTGTATGCGATAGACTTGAAGCCACGTGAGAGGATAAGGAAGCAAACGTATCTATCTGTACATATGGGCAATGGTGGTGTGTTGATATATATGTATATATATAGAGAGAGATAAACTTTTCTTTGGCTGCTACGAGCGAATAGGTACAATAATGCCAGTCGATGCCAACTGCGTGCTTTGTGGGATAGCTTGCTGTGTTTCAAGGTAATGTATGTCCTCATCTTATGACATCGCCGTTCGTATTTGTATTTTCCATCAATGGCCGAAAGCAAGCATCTCACGAGGACATGCGTAGATCAATAGCCGAAGGAAGTGGAAAGCGAAAACAAAACGCCAATTCCTGATGACGCCGCATCTGGTTTGACAAAATTAGACCAGGAAAAAGATGCTTTAATTGAAGAACCATGGCTTTCTTCTATATAAAGGATAATGCAACCTTTTGGGGTAAGTTGATCAACAAAAAGAAAAAAACAAAGATGAATGACAATTAGAGATCCAATCGTGAATCTTGACAAAGGAAGAAAGGGGCGGTTCAAAAGCGCGACGGAGATCATTTGTTTTTTTCTTGGAATTTATTTAGAACCAAACTCTTTTTTGAAATGATGGGAAATGATCTAGCTATGTCACCATGTGGGGTGCGGGTGCCGGAAGGGCACATCTCAAAAAATTTAGGTGTGGCGGTACAATAAGAATATTTTATTATTATTATTTTTAATTTATTATTATATATAACAGAATAAGTATATTATTACAATAAAGTTATTAATGTATATAACATACTTGAATAATTATATTGCATAGAAAAATATCAAAACAACATATATTATATAAGTAATTTAGTAATATGACATTCTAACTGAGCTCAGGTGTGAGTCGGTGCCGCACCTGACTCGATGCGGATTCGGATCAGATATACCTTTAATCATATCCGTTTTTTCATATATTCACATAATCATATTTGAATTCAGATTCAAATACGAATAAAGAAAAGTCATATCTAAATCCAAATCTAAAATCCAATTTTACAATCTGAATCCAATCCAAATCTGAGTCTGATTCTTATATTTGTATCCGAATTTTGACAATTTTCAAATTTTAATACCATTAGATACAAGATATTTTTCTAAAAATGAATCTGATCCAAATACAATCGAATATTTATGTATATCCGAATCCAAATGGGAATTCAATCGGATGCCATTTATTAAATCTGAATCCGATCCAATTTCTTAATCGAATATTATTTTTTTTCATATATGATTTCTTCGGATTGAATCGGTCGGATATCCGATTCAAATAAGATATATATAAGGGGGGGGGGGGGGGAGAGAGAGAAAATAGATTGGCAGACTCTTAAGTCGAGATAAAAGCCTGACTTTTTAATTTTTGGTTAAAAAAATAATTTAAATAAAATATAACCATTTTAATATACTTATAAAAACTATTTTCATATAAAACATGCTCGATTCAAGTTTTCTTATGAAAAATGTGGATTTTTATATTATCAAAATGTTGATGTTATGTGGGCTATTCAACTTTTTTTTTATTATAAAAACACAACTAAGGTCTAACAAATAATCAACCTAATGAATGTTTTGCATCAACATATTCTTATGATCGTATCAATGAGGTTACATTTTAGAAAAAAGAAAAGTTTTAAATATTAAAATTAAAACGTCTGGTTTTTAAGTCTAAGTGTCTGGTATGTATATATAAGGTGTTTCTAAAAAGATTAAAAGAAAAGGAACAAGAGAGATCGACACATGCGTGTGACACCTTTGATTCCGGGGATTCAGTTGGAATCATCCAAGCGGATGCCGCCTGATTTTGATAACGGTACTGGTCTCAGTGAAGTAGCAAGGTGTGAGCTTGTGTGGGCAGTTGCCCACACAGACATACATTATTAGATATAAGGTCCATCATGTAGTTTAGCTCGCCACATGTGGGTGAACCACAGCTACCAGATTTCTATCTCCGCCATTGTTCTGTCTTCTTTCTCCCTTTTTATGCTTCTTCTGAAATATTCTTTCACATCACAGCTTCCGGTGCCCAAGTTGCAGTAGCATGATCAAATTTTCAGGCAACACAAGAAACACTTAGCTTGAGAGCGCCGCAGTCTGGTAAGCTTGGAAGCCCATCTATCAGTGTTGTGCCTTTCGTTGCCTGATTCGAGTCGAGGACTGCATTTAGACTTCAGTCAGCTAGAGTGTCATACATCAATCGTTTGCAATTTAGATGAGTAACACCTATGAAAATCAAACTGATGACCAAAATTTCAGCAGCTCACCAATCCCGTCATGAAGTGAAATTCTGGTTCCATTAGAAGTCGTTTGGTTTGGTAGAAGTGACATTTTGTGGGTCTCATGAATCTATTTTAAAGATTGGGGCATGTTCATGAAACAACAGTTCTAGTGTTATCGATGAATCTGCTTAATCTTTGGTTCAGATTTATGCTACAATATCAATCGAAAAAAAGATATCCGATCCAGGTGATATTTGATTACGATCAAGAAATTATGCTTATTTTTGAGCCAAACAAGGCACAAAGATCGGATATATGATATATCTGATTATCGATTTGATACCAAATCTATTTAGTTGGAGATGCTAAAGAAATCCTACTTCGATTGCTAATCGAATTCAGATTCGATATTCGACTGAGATCGAATTAACATCTTGCCTGGTCTCGTGGAAAATTGGACCCTGTGGTGATGAGACCTAGTTCTGTTCTGAAAATTGGCTCTAAACACCAGATCCTACTCGAATCCGAACAATTTGCATCCTGCCGATATATTAATTTATGCCAAGCAAGTGTTGGCACCTTTGGTGCCTCTTCTCATTTATTTCAGAGAAACACACACACACACGCACGCACGCACGCTCAATGAATATGATAGACATCAAGAGATTTTCTCTTTGTGAAAAAGCATGCACTGGCTGACATACGTAGCTGTTTTAACAAATCTTCTCTAAGTTTTTCTCTCATCAAAAATTTCTGGCTCCGTCTTTATTAGGAGGTTAGCAAAAAGAAGCCCGAAGAACACTCCTCATTCCCCCTATCTGGGGACCGGATATGAGTTTAGGACCGAGGTGGTGTATGGTGCATCCTTAATTGAGTATCGTGATTCTGCCATTTACGATCACATGATATAGCACTTACGGAAATCGAACCGATAACATGCCAACTACGTACGATTTGTCCGACCAGCTATGCTATCATGGTTTTTTTGTATGCGTTGGAGATCGAATGGGTAGATTTTTCTGATTTTGTTGTTGGCATTTGCCTTGCACAGTTTATGTTAGGTCAATCCACATGCACAAAGGGATGTAAAGTGTTCCAAATCCCCTTGGATCCAGCTTTTACCAAATTCAACTTAATCGGATTTTATATATCGATTGCGCACGGATTTGAACCGCTTTCTTCGGGAACTAGATTCGGATGCGACCTGGAATGAGATCCGAAATTGATGTGTAATCACCATATGAGATGCCTGATGGATATCAAACTCAGACATGCATCCGGTTGTGAAACTACGGCAGTGAATCTGAACACGATCAATAATCAGATCCAGATGCTGTTTCCAGATTGCCTTCGTAGTTGGAATGATCCGACCGTTTGGCATCCCTTCAAATCAACGGTGCAAAAATCAGTTTGTGAACCGAATCGGCTGGAAGTCGATTCGGTGAACCAGCCATTTCACCAATTCACGCGAATCGGCTATAAATCGGTCAAAAATATTAAATATTTTTTTTTCTTCAAGTAAATGAAAAAAATGTAGTCGAAAGTTAAAATATTGGCTTGCGAACCGAATCAGAGGGACAGCCACCGATCCGATATTAGTCTTACGTTACGACGGATTTGATTCGGATCAGTCGACTCTAGCCGATTCAGGTCGATTCCCTGTAGCACTGGCTCAAACTTTTGTTGGTTTGATTGGCTTTGGAAAAATTTAGATCATTTTAATAACGTGATTTGATACATAAAAAAAGATCTCATGAGTAAGGAGACACGTCCATTTGTCAATGGTGTTTATCTGACTGAGCAAAGAAGAACCACTGCTTTGCAGAGAGCCGAAGTTGAAGTATCAGAAAGATATACCAATTTATCAAAATTACATTTATTCAAATCTCCTTTATTGAATTAAAACTCCGTTTTTAGATTTAAAACTGAATCTAGCTTCAAGAACGAGAAGATTCTATACAACTCATTGAAGCCCGATTCGCCATAAAAGGAATCAGAGAGATTCCAATAGAAAAATATTGGAAGGGATGCAACTATTCTTGACCATATCATCATCGAGGAGTTGTCGTAATAGACATCTCGCAGAGGTTGGTAGATGGTCAATCTCTATTTTCGAGCTCCCAAGGCATCAGCCTTTGCTCCATAAAAAGGAGTGCCCGATATGTAAGCTGAAGCATAAGGGAGGCATTATTCTAACGTGCCGAAAGGATGAATGACATCATGGGAGATAAGAGAAACGGTAGACTCTCTTGTTGATGATAGGATGATTTACTCGTCCCCATAAATGTTTCATTTAGATTATTCTTTTCCTTTGTCTTACCTATATACCAAGACACATGTTCATGCAAAAATTGGTAGGTACAGCTACTAAGACTGCTGCCATTGATCTTCTCATGTGAAATTCCATGTGATTTCATATTTGCATTGCCGTCAAATCCATTATTTAAGAAAACAATGAATTTCAATATAATATATTTCTTGTTTGTAGCCATCAACTTCCTAAATAACAAAGTCTTTCGGCTCAACTGCAGTTAATCTAGAGTCACAAATGAAAAAAAATCAACTGTAGGATTTCAAATTTCTAAATATGAACTTGAACAAGAATTTGGATCCAATTAGGTCAAACTTAGCAAAGTCTGGGTTGGGACCCGAATCTGGACCCGTTGACAAAGGCACCAAAACATTGGTACCATCAGCGTGATGAGACGGTAACCTCCAAACTCAAGACTGCGACCCGTGATGGACGTACCGAGGCACACGAATAGATCCAAATCCAAAATATACTTTGGATCAGACACACGAGAAAGCAAGGGAGATTTCTCCGAACACTTCAAAAGTCAAGCAGCGGTACGTTTTGGGAAAATATGTTTCGATTTTTCTTTTGGACGCATCTTGACATTTTTGAACATTTGATAAGATATTTTATTTATAAAACTTAAATGCCTTCTTTCAAAAGTTCAAATTGGTGTTTCAATTGAATTAAGGGTTGCTCGATGGAACATGACTTTCGATAACATAAACTAAAGTTGGATATATTAATTAATACATCATTGGAGTGCCACCCGCTACACTATATATATATATATATTATGTATATAAGTATTTTCATCATATAATATGTATTGATACTTTTTTCTTTTTTTTTTATTCAATCATCCATGTGCTTCATATACTAGAGCCATAATATATATATATATATATATATATAGCCATAATATATATATATATATATATATCTATATATCTATATATATATATGATGTCAACTTACCAACTTAATTAGACACGCAACTTAATATTGTTAAAAAACGCGATGCTGAACTAAAATTAGCCATACACATGTCAAATCAACTGTAAAGTAGCAGAGAAAGTTGTTTCTTTTACCCATTGAATAAAGCTGTAGAAAGTTCAGAGTGCGTTCTTCTTAGACATTGAACATGTTCTTGGATTCAAAATTGACATTAAAGACAACTGGATATGACTAATTGGTTATCCAGACATTCTGACCCGTTTGAAAAAATGAATTAGTAGATTATACAAATAGTTAGCTATTATATACGGTGAAATATAATCACACTATCAAGTTAAGAGCATGTTCTTAATGTATATATCACAACACATGTTCTAAAGACATATGTTGCAAGAGCACTACGTTCTTGTTTTATGAAATACGCTTCCTTTATAAAAACACAAGTTTAAAAGATAGCTACAGAAAACAGGTTTTAGTAAAAAACATAGTTAAAATGTTAAAAGCTGGTCAACCGAATAAAACACTAAAAAATGCGTCTTTAAAAAAATTGTAAAAAAAGGCTTTTTATTCTCATTTTTCTTTTTTTCATTGTTCATGTCTTTTTTTCACATTTATTCGTGTTTTTTTATGTTTTTTTGTTGCCAAATTTTTATTTTCACATTTTTTACATTTTATTTTTGAGATTTTGGCTGCCTTCCTTTTTCTCGCAGAAAGATTAATTTTGCCAAAAAAAATTTCTTTTTTTTTTGCCAAAAAGTTTTATACATCCCAAAATGATATTTGTTGCTATGGTTTAAAGATATATTTCTGGTTTCATTTTTCATAGAAAATTCAATTTATACGTATGCAATATGCTTTTGTTTCTCCATGAAGAATTGTGCAGTTGTACAATTTATTGTTAGGTAAAAACATGACAATATTAAAATAAAGTAATGTCAATGCGTGGATTAAGTGGGATGATCTAAGCAAGCAGCAACTTGTGAGAACGTCAACTTGAACTTTTCAATGGCTGTACAATCTGGCAAGTAATTATCAAACCCAATAATTTTCAAGTACTTATAATTACTGCCAGCATAAAGGTTTTTTCAATTCACTCATTTTTTTTTTCAATTCACTCATTTTTTTGGTTAAGGGGCATGTAAGTGCAAATTTCAAATTTGAAGGGGCACTCATATATAAATAATTAAAAATTAATGAGCTTTTTATATATAAACAATGTAAATTTAATGATCTGGTGTGGGCAATTGCCCACTCCAACCACAACATGACTTAAAACTGCACAAACTGCCTTTCTTTTGTTATACCGCATTTTTGCTGAGGGCCCGTTTTATTAATGTCCCAAGAATTTGCCTTTATAAATTGGATAGTTTCATAAAATACTATAATCCATTATTTTATAAATCCTTTTCGTTTTTGGTATAAATTCACCGAAAAATAAAATATATTATTGTTGCCAAACAATAATACAAGGTACTAACAATGAATCCGCACCAAAGATTAAAGCAGATTTATGAAACAATAGAACTAATGTTTTGTAAATACAAGTTAATTTTTTTTGTCTAATCTTTACTATAGATTCATGTAACAACTACAAAAGTGTTCACATTGCTAAACAACTTTTCGGAATTCTTTTAAGATATCTCAGTATCAAATCGAGTCCATTCAAGGTCAAAGGAAAGAGTGGATCCAACACAAGTTTGAACTATACATTGAAATTAATCGGCGATTGACTTGGGGATTGGATCGGCTTGAATTTATGAAACCGAATCTGAAGGTAACCAGCATAAGATCAGAGTTTTACGTATAACCCAACTGGGATTCTTGTCTAATTTCAAACTTTAAGATACAAATTCGGGTGCCTAAACTTACATTAAATTCAAGTCCGGAATGATCCAAATCCTTTTAGTTTGGAGCTTGTGATCAGATCTTGCCGACCCAAAGGTGCTGACAACGTGAGTCGGGCGTTTCATCTCGTCAGGAGAAAAACGAATGGAAGCGCCGACCATCGATCTCCCTACGGCACTGAACACGAGAAGCTGTTGGTGCTTGTCCTGGCTCGTTGCTCGTGATTCTATGGGTCCCAGCCTTGGAGGTTTGGCATACTTGGATATTGGATCTGGATCCATATACAAGTAGTTGAGTAGGTAGCGTATTGAGGGGCAGAGGGGGCCCAGCCCATTGAAAACAAAATTTTTTTTTTAGTCGCGCTATGTATTGTTTGGATTCAGGTTTAATTTGACCTCATCCAGATCTAAAAGTTGAATTATTTCCCCCACCCCTCACAAAAATACTGACTTCGCGCCTCGGCGGGTGTTCGATGCAACTTTCAATTCACGTAGTGTAACTGGATAACAAATTTATCTAAGAGACTATGAATATATCTTATTGATATCCGAGGGGTTGGTACAGCAAAAAGGGTGGAAACTGACAGTCTTCGTTTCGATCTATGTAGCATCAATGATATGTTGTAAAACAAAAAGATACTGATATGTAAGTTGAAACATATGAAAGACGTCACCCTAAAACACCAAAAACAAGTCTAGCACCTCTCAGGAGAGAAGAGAAAATGTAGGAGTTTCGGCTTTTAGTTAGGTAGCAAAATGAAATACTTCTTTTATTCACCTGAATGATGAACATATTTTATTTTATTTCACAAACATTTAATTAAAAATATGTCTCAAACTAAGCTTAAGGTGAGTTTGTGATATTAATTACGCATAAAAGCAAGGAACGTAGGATTTAAATTTCATTTTAGTTTAATTTCTTATGTAAATTTTCTTGACGCAAATACTCGATCAAAGTGAAAAAAACCCGTAAGATAAGTATTTTGATCGAAGTATTTGATTTTTTTTCTTTAATTTCAATGAAAAAAATTTCAAGGATCACATCACGTAAAAGACCAGTTAAGTTATTTTATTTATTCCACGATTTTTTTCCGTGATTCAAGTACTTGACTAGAGTGAAGTAAATGTATGATAAATAAAACAACCTAAAATGAGATTTTAAGTGGACAAATGCTTGTACTTCTTATTACGCAAAATAAACAAATTAAATGAACTTTCATTTATTACATCCCTAAATGGTTCTCCAATATTAATTAAACATGTCAAATTAAGACTTTCATGCATTAATGAAGTCCACATAAACCACAAGTCCCACTGTCCAAGTGGGAATCCACCTCAAAAATGTGGGGATCGATTTTAGCATATAATGATGTGATCCATAAATTGAAGATGAAAAACATGGTCCCCGACTGGGTTGGTGCAATGGCTTAGGGTGGGGAATGTGGGCGGCCAATCTTGATTTGAAGTGTCAAAGGTATCAACCTCTTATGCAAAAAAGGGTCATACACACGCAAAAATGCAGTGCAGTAGAGGTAGCAAATCGATGTACTCGAAAGCAAACCCTGTATCCTAAAGAACAAGGATTTGAGTGACAACTTCTTTCCACCATGTAAAGCATGCAAATTCATGTTTGTCCATGTATCTATCAAACAAATGATGTAAAATTTCTACTAAAAGACTTAAAGAATCTAAAATCTTCGATCTTAAGATGCTCAGTTGTTGTATCATTTTAATTGGAGGTAATCAAATGCCCCTATAAGATATGTCTTGGCACTATTACCATGTTTTATCCTATGTGACACCAGATTTGTGATGATTTACTCCATGTAAATAAAAAATTAATTCACTTATAATGACCATAACAGTTTGCTCAAGCTTTGCAGAATCTTTACTGTAGTAAAAATACTAAAATGAATTTTAAACCATGACAGTCATTGTAAACCAGCGCGCTTTTGGTCTTCGTTCCTTTTGGTTTTCGACAGAGAATCTGGTTTGGGAACAAGTTATGAAGAAGTGAACAAGAAGACTTAGCTGCTAGAATTTAAATAGTAAGGGAATTTCGCCGTACATACGCCAACAAATAAATAGATCAAGAGAGTGCTCTGATATTTTTATAATACAAGTGAACAAAATATTATTCTTCATTTAAACGTATATAAAACCGCCATAGGTTTACAAACCAACCGCCACGGATTGGGTCACACCGACCACAACCTTTACGTGCACCTAGAATTTCTCCTTCATCCTCGCCCGTCACCTACCGTCCTCTCTCTCTCACTGTCTGTCTCTAGAACAGCTATAACTGCAGAGTGCGAAGCTTGGTCATGAATTGAAACTGCTTCTTAAATGAAAGACTTTCAGAAGATGCAGAAACACGGTAATTGGCAGCTTGCCCTTCCTCGAAATTTGCAAAAAGATTTCCGGAAGGCACAAATTTTCGTAAATGGCAGACCAGGAACTGCTGCCAATCTTTATCCCCGCCATGACTGACTCGTTTTGGAAGAAAACGGAACAAATTAACTCCTAAAACACACAAATTGGTGGTGTTAATATTTTTATAATTGCAGAGCATGGACAGCCTGCTTTGGTTGTCTGCCCACCAACAGGCAACAGGACACCTCTTTCTCTCTCTAGAAATGAAGAAGTTGAAATCATGGTAGCAGGAACCGAATTCTCTGTATCTGAAAAAAAAGGTGAAGTAAATCGTAACAGGAAGCTGCCTCCGTGTAATATTCACAAGGAAGGACTGTATTACAGAAGCAACAGCGACACCAAGGACTCAATTTCTTTACAACCATCATCTTTCTTTTTCCTTTTTCCTTTTTATGTCTTCTTCCTCTGCTACACACAATCAAGAAACCTTTCCTAACAAGCTCGAAAAGAAAACCCCCAAGGAAGAGACAGAGAATCAACTTTGGGTGGAGGGAGAAAGCCTGATAACCAGACCGGGGAAGACATCATCAGGGTCGTGTATGTGGGGGTTCCTCTCCACTATGTAAGGGTCGCCGCACTTGTCGCTGATCGTATGCAGCGTCTCCCCTTCTTCAACAACGTATATCTCGTCGCAGCTCCGGCGCGGAACCGGCACTGCCGCGGCGGAGCTCGGCCGCTCCTGATTGAACATACCCAGCAGTATGAGGGCCACAAGCAGCACCGCGCAGTACCACGATGCTGTGTCCGCTGCCGCTGCCGCTGCTGCTGCCGCCCCGGCAGCTCTGCTCGGCCGCTGAACCCTGGCCATACCGCCACCACCACCACAGATTCGGCCCTTCTGAGAAGTGAGGTAGGCGTTAACCGGCGGAGGAGCTTGGTGGGTTTAAATAGATGGAGGAAAGAGACGGTGGGGGAGTGGGGAGACCCCACCTTCTTGCCGTGGTGACATAATCAGTTCCCCTCTAATTCGGGTCTTGTGTTGATCTGAATCCCGATCCATTTAATTGATTCATAATGGAATATCGGAATCCAGATCGGAGAGTAGGTAACGACCATGAGTTTGTTTGAATTTGTGAACACAACTCATTTAGAATATTTGAATTTAAGGCTTTCTCATATGGAAGGAAAGAAAGGGAAATAATACTCATTCACATTTGGTTGGTTAACTAAGAAAGAACAAGTCTGTTTCAGTAAGCAAGAGGGTTATCCTGCCGTTGAGGCAAAAGCTGAAACCCCGTTTTTTTCCCTTGCCCATATAGACCAATGAAACCTCGAGCTCGACTCGGCTCGAGTTCTAGCTCGACGGAAGTAGCTTGAGCTCGACTCGACAGTTACATGTTGAGCTCGAGCTCGACTCGATTAAGGCTCGACAAACTCGTTTGAATAGTGTTGATTTAGTCGTTACATGTTGATGTCGAGCTTAACTCGATTAAGGTTCAATAGAATTGATATTTCATTGTTACGTATTGAGCTCAAGTTCAACTTGATTAATGCTCGACGAACTCGTAAACTCGTTTCAATATATCGACTTAATTAAGGCTTGACAAACTCGTTTAAGGCTCGAGCTCGACTCGGCAGCTACGTGTTGAGCTTGAACCCCACTCAATTATTTGGACAAGTCGACTCATGAACTCGAGCTCGAGCTCGACTCGTTAAGCAAATGGCTCAGATCGAACCCGTTCACGAGCCGAGCTTTAACAAGTTGAAATTGAGTAGCTTGACTCGTTGTTAACCTCTCCTTATAATCCATCTAACAAGGGTCTTCAAACAACATGATAGACAAGCAAGAAAAAAACATTTACAACTTTTTCATCTTGTTTTTATTTCAGTCATTATGAACTGCTTTTTTTAGATGGCCACGTGTACAATCACACACACGCCCGCGCACACACACATATATATATATATCTAGAGAGAGAGAGAGAGAGAGAGAGAGAGAGAGAGAGAGATTGATTGGCGGTCCCGTTTTAGAAAAGCAAGATAATCTCCTCATACCTAACACAAATAGCTGCAGTACTTTCATTGACAGCCCGAATAGTAACTATATCCATCCGAATTTCCAATTCAGTACCAAAATTGATAGCTTTTTAGTGTCTCATCTATAAGAGGAAAAAAGATATTGTTCCTTTTTCCGCAGGGAAGCAGTGGACTACAGTTTCCACTCGCTTTCCAAGGATTCCTCCACAGTCGTAACTGAGAAATTTGTCATTGAAGTTCTTGTATGTTTCGTTCGTATAAGAAGCATTAATCTTAGCATTTGAACTCCCCACGAAGACGGATTGTGAGATTCCATTCTCTTATTGCTGCTTTGATCACTATCCGTATACGTTTTAGAGCAAACACGGATACATTCTTGCCACAATTCTTTTATGAGTTAGAGGAAATGAAAGCTAAAAGAAAAGCATACGTTTCGTGAATCATGATAGTGAAAGTTGCCTAATCCACAGAGGTTGCTAGCCTGAAAAATTAAAATAGAAAGCTAGACATTCTTTTCTTCTGGAGAATCAAATTCCTGCTTGATACCCCAAAAGTAACTGCTGAATCATTCCCACTTTGGCACAAGTTTGGGGTTAAATTTATCCAAATGGACTTAGATGATCTGCAAAGTATCAATATATCTGATTCCAATCTGTTTCTAATATGCATCTAAATTAAAGTTTAAGTTGTAAACCAAATCGTAAGACTTGCGGGAGTTCAAACTCGTTACAAGATCAAGATTCAGTACTTTTAGTTGTCTCCGTGCAACTGGTGGAACCCCAAGGAGCATAGGATAACTGGTCGAACTGGTGGTCTGCTGAAATTTCTGATCTTCATTTCGATTCTCATGAGTCATATGCCTTTTTCTTTGGCGTACACTGGGCTGATGCCTGTACCAAAACATTCCTACACCGTGTGGGCAAAGAGGCAGAGCGAAATCTATTGATATAGTTTAGATCTACCAATTTGGTTGTCTGTGCCCTTTTATGCAAGGGCGGAGCCAAGGTGGACCTGGTAGGGGCCATGGGCCCCTTTGTATTTTAACAATTTAAAATTTATATATTCATTTTTTTTTAAATTTCATTTTGGTATCGACCGTTGTGCTGCAAAAAGGGGAACAATGATATTCAAGTTGAAGTATAGCAGGTGGTAGAATGAAATACTCATCCTACTTATCCACAAGGTTTCAAATCCATGGATTTCAAGTCACCTCAAATTTTAGATCCAATCAAAGATGACTTTATGGTGTTGCTCCGAGGCCATGTCAAAGGCTTTCAATGAGTGGGCGGTAGCCGGTAGGGGTCGGCTTTAAGTGGCAGACACCGCCGAGCACTCCTTTCTCCTTTCAAGCTTGACTTGTTAGAGGGTTGTTGGGTGTGGGGTTGGAAATAGGGTTGCTCATAGTCTTTTCCTAATTATTTTTAATATAATTTTATTTTTCAAAATTAATTTTTTATAAATATTGGGCTTGTTTAAAAAAACCCATATTCTTCATCTTAAGTCTAAAAGGTGTAGTACTCTTTAAGTAAAAATTTCCTTATTTAGTTTGCTTCCAAATATTCCCTCTTCCCCCAAACTTTTTTTTTCTGTCATGGGAATGGCAGCTTGAATGATGTCCCACTGTTGTGGCTGGTAACATCAATGCTCAGTAAAAAAACAAACACAAGTATTTACTGATGCATAGAAAAAGTATGTCAGCTAAGGGTGAGCATCGGGTTGGGCCCGGCTGCCCCAAGGCTATGTAAAGTTGCGTTTGGGTTGACTCAAAGCCTTTGGCGGAAGTTCAAGCATTGCGTAGTTATCGGGTCGAGTTTGACCATCAACTTCATATCTATTGGACACCCAGTTCTATGTCTACCCTTATTTGAAACTCTAATATCTCATAAATACACACACAAAAAGTTTTTAAGGGAGCCATCAGCAATGCATTAAAAATTTATATGTCAGCATCATGTCGATATATATATATATATTATAAAGAGAGAGAGAGAGAAAGAGAACAAAGCAAAATAAAAAATGTGGCGAGATGATGTTTAAATACATATATCAAGCCGAGTCAGGCCCCCAATACCAGGCTGGGGCCAGCTTGGCCCGATAATTTTTTTTTATCAGGCAGACCTGAATGTCAAATAGCTAGCCCAAGCCCGGCCATCGCTAGCTGAGTACCTGACTACCCACCGAGTACCAGGCTCGTTGGGAATCATTACTGACATGTGAAGGATCCCATCACCAAAACTTGTTTGCATGAGAGTTCATAAGAAGAAGCATGATATGACATTGAAAATGTAAATTAAATGCTAAAAAAATCTTATACCTCTATTCCTTGAAAAGGACAAGATCTAGGGTTCTTGGCAACTTATTATGGAGTAGAAGCTGAAATCCACTGAATGAATATCCAAATCAATATGGGAAAGAAGACTAATTGGCCCTAGCTAGCTAGCCTACAAGTAGTTCCACTAAATGTGATATAATTTTATATAGTTGAAAAAAACAACTTTTAGTGTTCTTCCCTCATCCGCCACCACACAAAACAAATAAACGAATTTAAAAAAAAGAATGAGCTTAGTGATTGAATGTGGAGTCATTGAATGTTGAAACTCGTTAGTGGAAGAGTTCTTTTTCTTTGTTTTTTTTCTCTTTTCAGAAGAACGTGTGGCGAGAATTTTGTTCTCTTATGGGGACACCATTTATGGGGAGCCAGAGAAAAGGAAGGGAAGAAGAGATGGGGAATCGTGGATTTTATCTTGAATAAAAGAGAACGTGGTGGGTTCAAAGGTAGATTAGAAGGTGCGGGGGAGAAAGAGGAAATACCCATCAGAACCAGCGGTTCTGCGTTTTCTCAAATTTTCGCCTTTTTCTAGTTTCGGAGAGTTGGCCAGTGTTGTCAATATCCGTAGCATTTTAGTAGAATTTTCAGTTAATATCAGGGAAATACAAGCACTTTCATGCATTGACATGTCGTTTTCTTTATTTTTATTTCTTTATTTATTTTGTCTTCTGCCGTTACAATAAGTTCTTTCAAAATAACCATGGCAATTTTGTCTTTCATAGAGAGAGAGAGAGAGAGAGAGAGAGAGAGAGAGAGAGAGAGAGACTAAAACAATCAGGGAAAAAATGTCTTTCATTCTGCTAATGTGTGTGTGCATATATATATATATATATATATATATATATATATATATATATATATATATATATATATATATATATAGAGAGAGAGAGAGAGAGAGAGAGGTTGACAGGTGAATCAGGTTGAGATATAAAGAAAATGGCATATATAGAAGTATAATTTGAGTTCTTTTTCAGGATTCCATTTGCTTCTGCAATTCTCTGCCCAGTGTTGATCGACACTATTCATTGCCGTATTCCGTTCACTGAAGTTGGCTGGGCTCGATACTTGGGCTACCAAGTTTTAGATCCAGTCGCCGTATCCGTAACTCTAGGAGGAGTTGTACATTATGAGTTGGGTTTCGAAAATCCAGAGTTGCAGCATTCTGTTCTAGTGAGTGCAAGTGCAAGGCTTTTGGAGCCCACCGGCCAAAGGTGGGCTTGGTGAAATTCGAACAGGGGACGGGGTCATCCGAACCGAAACCCAACATTTAGAGGCGGTTTGACAACAATACTTTATAACTACTGCATAAATTCACGCTAATAAATAGAACAACATAACAAGTGTTTCATGAATTTGCATTTTTTTTTGGTAGATTCATGAAATAATAACACTGTTCCAAAACTGCCTTAAAGGAACTAATATATACCAAGAAGAAAATAATTGAAGGAACTTTTATTAAAATAAAGAAAATTTGCAGATTGGTGTGGGCAACATGTGGCTCCACTACTAAGCTCTTTCCTTGAACACACACACATATATATATATCAGATCCATATTGCAAATGCATCAAAAGTGGGGACTTGGAGCTAACTATTTGCTGCTTTCTGATTGGGTTATTGAGGCCTAAGATGGAAGATTGGGTTGAGAATGTTGGGGAGAGCATGATAGATTATCAATGATTTGAAAAATGTAAGTGGGGGAAGATGCGGACCTAGATTGCCTATTTGTCTCTACCCATTTACATACTTTATACGCACATAATTTCTTGACAATGATATCATCTCATAAAGTGCAAAAAGACTTGTAAAGAAGTCTTCTGCTCTCTCTCTCTCTCTCTCTTTTTTTTTAACAGAGAACAAAAGAGTGGTATGTATGCTCTAGTGGGGTGATGCTTTTGGGCAAGGACCAAAAAGAGATGCACGCCTGAATGGAAAGTGGCGGTGGCGCATGTGGAAGCCAAGAGCCCTACTCCACCTTGTGTGTGCCGCTTTTTGGGTTCACAGAATCTTCAGAATTGGAACCCAACCCGAAGCATAACTTGGGAGGGCCCCCACTAGTAGGCCGCGGTCAAGAGCCCGGGCATGGGCTCGTGCCGACAGTTGCTCACACGGACCCACATGATTTATTTATTACAGAGTGGCACCCTAAACCATTTAGTTCTGTGTTTGAAGGGTTTAAGATCTTTTTGAGGATCCAAAATTAGGTTGCATGTGAGAAAAAACCCCTCATGCAAATACATATACATATGAAAGTTTTTCCACAAGTGAAAACTTATGCCCTAGGAGTCGGAGGTAGACAGGTATATGGCTAGTTGTTAGTTCGATTCTCATATGTCCGTCAACCTTCTTGCTTTGTGCCATTGCCAAGCGAGTTAGTGACAAAGTCTCTCTGCGAGAAACCTAATAAAGAAGAGTATTTGAAGCCACAAAAGCCCATAAGGGAAGGCCTTAACTAATCTTGAGAGCAAGTCCTGTTTGGGCAGCATATCTTCTGGGCATGGTTGCAAATGGATCAAAGTTTTCTAGAAATACTTTTGTAGGCTTTAAGTAGCTCTGGGACGTCCTATTGCCCTCATACATACTGTTTTTAGGATAAGTATAAGCACGGATGGAGTCAGAAACTAAACTTATCATGAAGGGGGGCGAATTAAAGTTTTTAAATTTTGATTGGGGTTGAATTAAAGTTTTTAAATTTTGATTAGGGCCTAAATATCATTTAAAAAAAAATTATATAGAACAAGTGAAATTTTCTAAAATTTACATATAATTAAATTTTTTTTTTTGAGGTAGAGCCAGGGCCAAGTGAGCCCTACCTTGGCTCTGCCCCTACGTATAAGAACCCCTCTTCCAGTTGTTTTCTCAAGTCTCTTGGCTCCAAGACTGCATCGATGCCTACGTAGAGTAGGTGCACCTTTAGTGGGATTCATGCTCAAACTCAAGTTGGACTGTTGAAGGTGACAAAGAACTGAAAACACAGGGTCTATTTGGCATAGATTAGTTGCAATCTGCCTAACTTCTCTTCTCTGCTTTCAAGGTTTTTTCAAATCTGATTATTTTGCAACATTTTGAACACTAGTAATTTTATTTTCTAATTTTAGAATAAAGTATAAAAAAAGAGACGCTCCCCATAGAAGCACTATTTTACCTTTGCTAAGAAAAGTTAATTTTTCTTTTTTAGTAATTTTAAAATTCATACTTGTTTTACACGATATCCAACTTAAGAAAATTCACCATTTTTATTTTCTCTCGTTAAAACTATTACATTTATTATCAATTTTTTTTATATAACGTCTAAAAAGGAAGTTAAAAAGTGATACACACACAGTTCCTCTTGCATGTTTATATTTATATTTTTGTGACTGATTAAATAATTTTTTAGCTTTGCCACTTAAATAACAATTATCCTAATCCTGAAGCAGCCCTAGACGGAAAAAAGGAATGAAGCTTCCAACTCTTTGGGGTACTGTAGGAACTTTTTTATATATTCAAATTTTCATGCATATCTACCCTTACACTGAGTTGTGTCCTTAAAATTGCAGAAATAAATTATGATGCCTTCGGCTTCAAAAAGATAGCACCGTCCATTTCTCAGAGCTGCCATTTGGCTGCAAGCTTATGGACATACCGACTATCTTTCTCTCAAACAGCACAGTTGGTTGAAAACGCTACGAGAGGAGGATGAAGGAAAAGGTGTCCCACGTTGCTTTACAGCCAATGGAACCAGCAATGAATCCAAAAGATGATAGGCACTTGCCAAACCCATTTCTTCCTCGCATTATGTTGCACTCAAGCTTTCAGAGAAGGACAAATGGTCAAGGGTGCCGAAAATACGACACATGGCTTCACGGTATAGGGAGGGAAGCGATGGCTGCGTGGCCTTGAGAATCAGACCACACAGAAAGAGAGGCTGATACATGCCGAGTTGGCTTGGTACATTGGCGCCAATCAAAACCGTTATTGGGTCTCGTCCTTTTACAGAGCTGGCACATGTGAGCTTGTATAGGCAATTGCCCTTATAAATACATACAAATTATTTATTTACATATTTGTTTTCCATAGCTACACACTTATTTACAAAGTGGTATGCGTCAACCATTAAATTTCTTTGGAAGGGTGTGCCCATCAACCAGAAATCTCTGGAGCATCAATTTTCTATGCTGCAAATGAGGAGCCACTGATGTGCAAGTTGAAGTGCATCAGGTACGACCTCCTAAAACACCAAAAGTAGGCCATCCATATTTGTTTTTCATAGCTACACGCTTATTTACAAAGTGATATGCTTCAACCATTCAATTTCTTTTGAAGGGTGTGCCCGTCCATCAGAAATCTCCAGAGCTTCAATTTTTTATGCTGCAAATAAGGAGCCACTGATATGCAAGTTGAAGTGCATTGGGTATGACATTCTAAAACACCAAAAGTAGGCCATCCACATTTGTCTTCCATAGCTACACTCTTATTTACAAAGTGGTATACTTCAACCACTAAATTTCTTTGGAAGGGTGTGCCTGTCAACCAAAAATCTGAAGAGCTTCAATTTTCTGTGCTACAAATGAGGAGCCACCGATGTGCAATTGGAGTGCAGTGGGTACAGTATCTTAAAACATCAAACGTAGGCCATCCATATTTGTTTTCCATAGCTACACACTTATTTACAAAGTGGTATGCCTCAACCATTAAATTTCTTTGGAAGGGTGTGCCCGTCAACTAGAAATCTCCAGAGCATCAATTTTCTATGTTGCAAATGAGAAGCCACTGATGTGCAAGTTGAAATGCATTGAGTACGACATCATAAAACACCAAAAGTAGGCCATTCATATTTATTTTCCATAGCTACACACTTTTTTACCAAAGTGGTATGTCTCAACTATTAAATTTCTTTGGAAGGGTGTGCCCGTCAACCAGAAATCTCCAGAGCTCCAAATTTTTTATGTTGCAAATGAGAAGCCACTGATGTGTAAGTTGAAGTGCATCGGCTACGACATCCTAAAACACCAAAAGTAGGTCATCCATATTTGTTTTTCATAGCTACACACTTATTTACAAAGTGGTATGCCTCAACCATTAAATTTCTTTGGAAGGGTGTGCCCGTCAACCATAAATCTTCAGAGCGTCAATTTTCTATGCTGCAAATGAGGAGTCACTGATGTGCAAGTTGAAGTGCATCAGATACGACATCCTAAAGCACTGGAAGCAGACTATCTATATTTGTTTTCCATAGCTACACACTTATTTATAAAGTGGTATGCCTCAACCATTAAATTTCTTTGGAAGGGTGTGCCCGTCAACCAGAAATCTTCGGAGCGTCAATTTACTGTGCTGCAAATGAGGAGCCACTGATGTGCAAGTTGAAGTGCATCGGGTGCGGCATCTTAAAGCACCAAAAGTAGGCCATCTATATTTGTTTTCCATAGCTTCACACTTATTTACAAAGTGGTATGTCTCAACCATTAAATTTTTCTGGAAGAGTGTGCCCATCAATCAAAAATCTTCGATGCGTCAACTTTCTATGCTGCAAATGAGGAGCCACCAATGTGCAAATTGAAGTGAAGAGGGTGCAACATCTTAAAACACCAAAAGCAGGCCATCTACCCTAAGTATACGAGGGGTTGAGTGGAAGGTTCGGCTCTCCTCTAAGTGGTAGGATGAAATCTCAAATCTCTTCCTCCTCCTCACCCAGAATGAGTGAACACGTGAAATTTATAGTAACAAAGAAAGGGTAGACTCTAAACACACCGATAGAGAATCCCAAGGCAGCTCACTAGCCAAAAGCCATGGCTTGAGATGCATGGAAACAATTTCAAATGCAGGATAACAATTTGCAACCGAAACAAAATTCCTGAATCTATAAAAAAGTGAGTACCAATATGATGGAGTTTTATGGTTTCATCGAGGATGATAATGCAGAATTAACTTGGAACTTTGAGCTTGCAACAAGCAACTTAACAAAGTGATAGAAAAGGAGAGAGAGAGAGAGAGAGAGAGAGAGAGAGAACAAGAAAGCAAAAATGGCGAGTTTGAGAATTTATGGGTTTGCTTCAAGGAGCCCTCTGAAAATTCTACTCATACAAAATGGATGCTGGGCTTATAAAATAAGCTTCCTTGAATTCCCCGTATGCCTAACTGGGCAGTTACAAAGCAAGTGAGTTACAACCCTTTCAGTTTTAGATATAAAAAGGTTATAACTAATTAACATAACACATGAGTGGACCCTCTCATACTTTATAAGTTTGTAGGTCAGACATATGGCCACAACCCAACACAACATGGGCTGATGTGCACAGGTGTTAACAACACTACAGGAAAGTACTTGGCTGGTGCAGGTTCAGAAACATGGCTAGTAGCTTCTGTCAAATTTCAGAGCATAATATAGTGAAGGCTTGAAAATGCCATGACTCAAGGGAAACCAATGCGAAGCGAGTGTGCTTATCTTCCGTTTTGATTAGTTCATTTGATAAGACAGTGTTACGGGTGCTGCTTGCTCAGATGATGGGTCAGCTCCCCGAAAACAACATTCTACTTGCATGTGTTAAGCATATAGCTAGCCTTTCTTCTGAGCCCCTGACCAAAAGTGGAATGGAATGATCTTCACAAAATGATATTCACTCTTTTGTTTTGGTATATCAAGGAGGAGAGACTACTTGGTTACGAAATCATAATGACAATGAACTTAATGGCTGCCTGCTTCGAGCCCACAGAGACGATGGAAGGATTTTCAAGTGAAGGGAGAGAGATGGGAAAATATTTCCTTCTTTATATGTGTTTGGAATGCACATGGAATTGAAAAGAATTAGAATTTGAAATCACAATTCCACCCAATCCCCCGTTTGGTTTTTTATTGTTCGAAAGGCTTTGAAAAGGGCTTGTAGGCATGGATTGGGCACAAGAGGTAAAATTTCGTTTAGAAGATAATAATAATAATAAAAAATGAATGGTGAAAATGGGGATGGACATGGTTGGAATTTGGGTTAGATCCAGCCTCTACCAGATTCAATTCAAAAAAACATTCAATCTCGGACTTGAACTTAGACCAAGTTTTTGTAAACAAATTCAGATTTGATTATGATGAGTTGGGTTAGACCTCTAGTCCTGCTCCTATATCAAATTTATGCTTTACTTATCTGCCTCCAAAATCCCAAATTAAAAAATGAAGAGGAATATTGCCAAAATGAAATATTTCGGGTTGCCATATCATGAAGGGCAACAAGGTTGATTTAAAATGGTATTTCCAACTTTCTTTACTCTTTAAAAATGGACTTGTAAGCGCACTGAGCCGTAATCTTTTTTTTTTTTTTTTTTGCTTCTTATGCAGTTTTGCAGATGATATTGCCCAAACTCCTTCATCTCTTTACAAGTAGTTGATTCTCTCTCTGCCATCATCATATAAAGCTCTATAATTTCATCCTTTGATTGGCTAAAGCACGGTACTTCTCACATGAAGCAGAACCAGTTAATTATTGATGCTAAAAGTTCTGCAACTTTGTTGGTTTTGTTTAGAGAATGTGCTGGCCCAGCATGCAAGTATGAGAAAAGTACCGTTAAAGCCATAATTGGCTTCTGAACAAATTAAATTTCAAAAGTTTTAATTTTTTATTTGGATTTGAATGGGTGCTACATGGTGCATAAGAGATCTCTCCAACATACGCCCGTTTGAATACATGGAACTAAATACTTGGGCTTCAAATTGTAGAGTATTTTGTATCCCCTACTTTTTTTTAAGGAATATTTGTTCCACATTTCATTGACCCCATTTGTTTGAATTCATGGAACTTTTTTTTCAGGCATTGAGAAGTTAACAGACAAAAACTTTTTCTTAGCATTAAAGTTCTACCTGTTCTGGTACTAAAGTTTCATAATGGCTCCAAGACTCCCAACACTAAGGTAGCATTTGATGGTTGAATATATGTTTTTAGAAAAAAATTTTCAGAAATTTATTTTTGAAATTGGTGAATGAGAAATAAAATTCCATCTTTTCAAAACCACATTGTGTTTGTTAACTTCAAATTATTTTGCTGGAAACAAAATTTCATTGTTTGATGGCGAGGGAGGAAGAATCGATGGAAATGGTGGAAACGGTGGGTTGCTCTGAAACCCTTTGGAGAGGAAGAGGAGGAAGAAGAAGGAGGAGGAAAACACAGCGGCAGCAGGAGAGAGCGTGAGAGAAAGAGAGAGTGAGAGATAAGAGCGGCAGAGGGCTGACCGGCGGGCGGCTGGAAGATTACGGCCATCCAGCGGAGGAGAGACGGTCTCTGTGATGGGAGGGGACAGGGAATGGGGGAAGGAGGAAAACGCAAGAGCAGGATGATGACCGATGAAACGTTGAGGATGACGCGAGCTTGCCCCAACGGGTAAAAAAAAATTTCCGGAAAAATGGTTCACTTCTCCTGATGGAAACATTTTTCCAAAAATAAATTTCCGTTTTCAACTTTAACGGTAAAAAAAAAAACGCTTTTAATAAACCAAAAATATTCTGAAAATTTGAATTTTATTTTCTAAAAATTTCTGACCATCAAACACTACATGAAGTTCCCTATTTATTAGTAATCGGAACTTTACACTGCATTTGAACTCAAGTTTCAGCACTGCAGTAAACTGAGTAAAGTTCCATGTATTCAAACAGGCCTAAGGCAATCAAACATATGATCTAAAGGTGTCAATGTGAAGGAGTCACCTGAAACTTCAACAGGTTCTAGATTCATTTGAATTGGTCTACTGAAGTAGGATCCAACTATTACTTGGATTTGCGTTCGCACTTCTTGATTGGAACTGGGGTCTGTAAAGAAATATTATATTCTCATAGTTAAATGAATGTACTAATGGTATTATTATATTACCTTGACAAGCAAATAATGGTTTTGATTATATTTTGCATCGCGAGTAACTTAAGCTGTTTTATAGGGATGGAAATAACTAGGATTTTAAGTTACTTGAATTGGGATTCAGTTAAAAAAAAAAATCGGACCCGAGTGCAAATCCGATTAAATTAGACTTGAAAAAAAGCAACGTCTGTCTGCCGTTTGAATCGTCAATGTTAATCTTGGAGACGACGACAGTTCCCGTCTGGCAAACCTCTTCTTCCTCATCGAATTGGCTTTCTTCCTTCTCCTAATCTAAAGAAGGTGAGTGAGTTTCCTCCAACCATCTTATTGTTCTTGTGGTACAGCATAGAACGGAGCCTAATGACATCATCGTCATCGGTATGGGCCAGGAGGGCTTTAATGGCCGCTTCCTCTTTTGGGTACCCTGCAAGAGTGTACCTCATAGACAAGGGGATTAGAGAGTCGCCACTCGGATGTGGGCTCTGTTCCTACAGACGGCTAACTGCACAGAATCCATCGAACGGAAACGGAGATCCAGAAGCAATGGCAGGGATAGAAGAAGGAGAGGAAATGACAGTCGGACGATTGCCTTGGCAGATGCATTCGATCGGTACCTCCCCTGAATCTTCCTCCAAGAACAGCAACAACAATACCTCCCTCCTTAAGAAGAGGGCGGCCGTTTTGGTGCTCGTGTTCGAGGACGACGCCGGAGACCTTCGTGTGATCCTGACAAAGAGATCCTCAAACCTGTCGTCCCATTCTGGTGAGTCTCTCTCCCTCTTTCTCTTTATATCTCTCTCTGTGTCTCTCTGAAATGGGCAGACTGCAGGAGAAGTGTCACTGCCAGGAGGCAAAGCGGAGGAAGGTGACGCAGATGATACAGAAACGGCCCTGAGGGAAGCAAAAGAAGAGATTGGATTGGACCCTTCCTTGGTTACTGTCTCCGCCATCCTCGAACCGTTTTTGTCAAAGGTTTTGTTCTTTTCTCTTCTACATTTTCCTTTGTTTGATCGCAACTTTCTCCTCTTACTCTCTATACTAATTGCACATTGCTTGCATCTGATATAATATGAAACTACGGCATTGATTTCATCGTCTTTGCTTTCTAGACAACGTGATTTTGATTCATTCGACAGGTGTCGAAAAACTTCAACGCGATTCGAATTCATCCTACCAATGTGATTCAGATTGCGGTTGCCAAATTCTTGCATCGCATTTAATTTGCATCCATTGATCACAAGTCTGAAATTTCTGCTAACGTTTCCAATTCATCATTCTTAATGACAGTGGGGAAAATTGATTTCTCCACACGTATGAAAGGTATTGGTTTTTTTACCTTCTGCAGGCCAGATTAGAAGTTCATTAGGAGATTATTTCCTTTTTACATGCATGAGTCTCTTCTACAAAGCACCTTGTGCAGTTTTCCCTTTTACTTTTTGTTCCAGCAAAGTTTTCTGACTTTTTTAATCGAAACGTTTAACCTGCCATGCATAGGAAAATATTCTTCCTGATTATTTTTCATCCTATGGAACATCTTCCTTGGGAATAATAGTGCCTAGGAAGCTCTAAGGGGGGATCCGAAAGAAAATAAAAGAAAAGAAAAGAAAATATAACCCAAAGATAAAATCATTAACTAGCATGTATTTTTGAATAGTGATCATAATGTACATGTTTTGTATCTATAACATGCCTGTAAAAGGCAATGTACTAAATCCACAACTTAAAAAAAGCGACCTAGGAACTTGGCACATACTAGAGCAATCAGCAACCTCAAAGAAAATGCGTATAGCAGAAAAAATTACCTGTATTCCATAATTGATAACTCCATAGGGTAAATGATCAATGCTAAAATAAATGACAAGTGTGCAATTAAGTGACAAATCACTAACAGCTTTTCGAATACCCAATGGTAAATCTGCCAAGTATGCTATAAATTAGCAAACATCCATAATAGTAGCTACAAAAGTGCAGTATCTAACAAAAATACCAGGTCACTAATTAAAAGGTGACATGCGGAGAAGGAAATGTGCAGCTGTAGCAGAAAAAGAAAAAGAAACAAAAAGGGAAAACCAGAACAGATAAAAAAAGAAGAAAGAATGTGACGAGAAGGATGGTGTAAAACATGAATTAAAATCAATAGAGGTTGAAGTTTGAACAAAGAAAAGAAAACAGAAAAGGTGGGGGTAGGTGGGTGGGTGGGGGGGTGTGGCGGATGTGGGTGGTGGTGGTGGTGTTGGCAAGCGAAAAAGAAAGAGGAGAAATGGGGTTTCAAACTTGCAATCTTACCTTGTGTCCTCATGCCCACATGTGAACATGGTTAGAGTCTTAGACATGCCTAAGCAAATTGAGGCCCAGGTGCACTAGCTATTCCGGTCACCCTTGGCCACTTAGTTTGAGCAACCAAACTAGCCATAGAGTTTAGGGACCCTGGATGAGCTTTTGACAACATAGAGTTTGATCATTGAACAGATACTTGCGGTAACTTGTAATCTCAACCATAACAGGGTAGAAAATGATGTTTGCTTCTTGCACTTTTAGTATGAAGTAGAAATATAGATGTGCAATGCACTCAGTGTGTTTTAGAATCTTAATTTTTTAAAATTTTATATAGTATTATCACTTATCAGCAAGACAATTCAATTGACTGATCCTTTGACAATAGCATTGATGACCTAAGCTTCAAGGGCCTCAGGTTGCTTGATTGAGTAAGCGACTTATCATTCTCTGCACCATACCTCAATCTGCATGTCTGATCTCCTCTGAAATTCAGAAAGGGTGCATTTAAGAGTCTCATATCTGATGTTGCAGGGACTTCTTGACGTGGAAGCTGCTCCACATCAAAATCCAAGTTTTGTCAATCGCTCTGGCAGCCAATTAGGAGAGATATATCTGCAGTCTGATTTCAGTCATATTTAGGCTCAACTCTCTTTAGTTTGCATGCTGAAAGTCCTTTTTTAAGGTCAGACAGGGAGGGTTTTATCTGTGGTTATCTAGCACCTTTCAAATCTCCCAAACTCATGGAACTTTTGGTCTGAGTATGAGGCAAGGTGTCAGACAAAGATTCTGGAATTTGAATCCCGGTTTTGAAATCCATCGAGTCTGAATGGTCCTGAGGTACCAAGACATTGCATATGTTAATTGATCCTGCAGCTTCTCTTTTTTAAAAAATCTGCTCGCAATTATTATTGGGCTAAATATGACACTCTTCGAAGTCATCTTCCTCCTAAAGAAACAGTGAGAATCTTAATATTCATAGATATACACAAAAGGAGTTTTTACTCTGTCAGTCTTTTTTCCTTCTTTCTTTTTTAAATAACAGTTTTGTATTTTATTCAAAATGTTTCATGGTGAGTCATACAGAAAAAACATTCCTACTATACAATTTCCTAAGAAAATACTTTGCTATTTCCAAGAATCAGCAAACCGGTCTTTAAATTTGATGATCGATAGTTGATGATTGTACAAGCTCGTAATTATATTCATGTGAGAAGCTATTCCTACCTTGATTCATTTTTCAGTATGATCCTTGTATGAGGGCGTCACCATCATTTTCCCTGCTCTTATCTCTTATATAGGGTCGATAGATACTTGCTAATCTTAGAAACCCCTTTGCTAGAATTAATGAAACAGTAGGGATTGTTTGTTAAAATCAAGCATGATAGAAAAATCAAGAAACCGTATGGTGAAAAAATCCCAAATCTCATTAATTGGTATTCCTTTATCTGTCTCTGGGCTTCTTTCTTAAGTAGTTTGATAGGCTGAATCCTTACATTTCATTTGTATCATATCTCCGAAAGGTTCAACTTATGGCAGTGTTCCCCTAGTTAAATTGGTGTTGTAAAGTTTTAATAAAGTAAAGAAGATATACAAGAAACTCTCAATGACATTGGTTTCTCCTCTACTTGACATGCAGCATATGATCACTGTTATTCCAGTGATTGGTAGGCTTTCTCATGTGGATTCATTGAAACTCTCTGCAAACAGGACAGAAGTGGATGCCATATTCGATGTGCCACTTGAAATGTTTCTCAAGGTCTTATTTCATACCTTTTCTACCCCTTGCTACAAGTTGACTTTGGTAGTATTTGGATAAATCCATGGAAACAAGAATGTGTTTCTGTTGATATTTTCTGAAAATAAAATAAAAATGCCTTTTACTCTCATTTGTTTTTGTGCATAAAAACTGTGAGATTGAGGCCTATGAAGTATGAACATCTCAAGCGAAATTTGTAACGGAGCTCAAACATACATAGCAGATAGGATGTATTTCATAAACTAATTTTGGATATCTTTTTTTTCTTTTAAAAAAAAAAATTTGATTATGCATTTTTGGTTATCGTGATACAAAACTAGGAACCAGCTCTCACATCAATTTATTTTTTTTATGTGTGTGTGTGTGCCTGTGCATGTATGTATATATAAGAGAAGGTGAAATCCAACTGATGATTTTTAAGTTTTGAATCATGAAGTTCAGTATATAGAGTTAGAGAAGATTTCAAAAATAGTTTTACAGAACATATTATATGTATGTTCTGGAGGAGCAGGTGATAGGAGCATAATGTGAAGGGTGTCTTGAAGACCACAAATTAAGTCTCAACCCTGCCAATTTTTTGCCTGGGCTTTCCCATGTTGTGTGCCTCCTAAGGCTGAGCTCACAGGGCTGACACTTGTCATAAAGAAAAAAAAAGACGTATTAAACTGGATCTTGTTTAAGAAAATAACTAAATTGTATATTGTCTTCTTCCTTTTCTAACACAATAATGGATGACGGAGAAAAGGTGTCTTTGAAGTGGTGCAATAGGAAGAGAAAAAACATCTCAAAATAGTAGTATAACTTGAAAAATATATCTAACATAAACATTTTTTCCTGAAGCCTAGATTATCAATTTTAATCTGATGTATTGGTTGTCTTTGCAAATTATCTTGGTATTTGTTAGATAAAACTTACTTCACTCTACTGTTCACAAGAAACATAACATTAAATTTATCGAGTCAGGGAATTGGTTATGGCAAAGACTGTTTTTGCAGGATGAGAACAGGAGGTGGGAGGAGAAAGAATGGATGGGAACGAAGATCAAGATTCATTACTTTAATTTCAAATCTGAACAGGGTGAGTTCATTGTATGGGGTTTAACTGCTAGAATATTAATTCAAGTTGCATCCTTTGTCTTCAAAAGGCATCCGGGATTTAGGCTATAGGATTTGATTGTCAGAGGAACGTTATCCATCTCAAAGATCATTGTCATAGTGATCTGAAGAAAGAATATGACACTACTCATTTATGTATTGTACAAAATCGAAGGTGAGTCCTATAGATGGTGGGATCACAAAAAAATTTACTTACCAAATCGATAATAAATGGTAATTTCATTTGTCTCCATGGTTCTGTATGTCAATTTTAGAAAAACCCCTCAATATCTCAGTTTTTCCTTTCCCAGATGAGAAGCAATTCTACTTACCATGATTATAGTGCAACTACCACCAACTCACTCCTTGCCACAAATGATGGCTGCATGGAAATTACTTGGGCAGCTTGGAATTAAGAAATTGGATCTGATCATACCCAAGAGCTTTAGTAAAGTATCTACTTAGTGTCTGCTTAGGTTGAATTTTTCAGTAATACTTGTGCTGTCTGCCCTCAAATTAGACTGACAATCGAGTTCTGTTTTGTGTTCATTCATGAAAGGCATCTTGCAAGTAAGAAAATGGAACTGATTATCCCCAAGAGGTTTGGTAAAAAGCTACTTGATATCTGCCTAGGAAGAATTTAGCAATGATCAATGATACTTGTGTGATTTTCTCTAAAATAAGACAGCAATCAAGTTGTATGTTGCATTCCTTCATGAAAGTCCGGTTGACAACTTTGTAAAGTTATTGATTGTCACAATATTACTGAAGACAGCTGAAAGCCCGAAACCAAGATCTGTCAAGAAATACTTTAGCCAAGGAACTCACTGAGCTCATGGTTATTGGCTGATCTTTTGGAATCTTCATTGAAGATCTAGACGTAAGAATCCGTTTCTCTGGATCTCTTGGAAGAAAAGGTTCTGTTCAAATAAGGTGCAACAATGCACTGTGTGAACAGCCATGATATTGTTCTGGAATTCTGGTTTCTATAGGCTACACCGGTTTCAAGCTTGTCCAATTTCGATACCGAGCTGCTCAAACCCCCACAACATCCTATATCTCTTGAATTCCCAAGTTCTAGTATCTAGTCGATGATGCATAAGCTCTTGCTCAACGTTGCACTCTGTTTTGATGTTCCAACATGAACCCCAAAGAGGTACTCTAACATTTCTAAAATTTTGTCTCAAAGGGTGTAGCATAACTGGTCGAGTTGGCAGGTTAGAGTTGGCAGGTCAGTGAAAGTATGGTTGTCAGTTCGATTCACATGGATGATACTCTTATATACAATAAATGGTGAATGCATAATACTTTAGTTGATGGATGTATTGCCGTTCACTCAAGTCTTGAATTCTGAACCTTAGGGGTGAGAGAGAAAGAGAAAGGTTTTCAGCCTTTTCGAGGTCACAAAGACTCCTCCTGAACTCAAGAGGAAGATAGATAATTTGTTACATGTTTTTAGATTAGGGAATTTAACAAAAGGCTTCGATGCATTGTTCCGATGAGAACTCTCCTACGATCTACTATACAACTAGCAGCTCGTATAAAGTTTCTTCACTTTAAGTTCTAAGTGAGAACATGTTGTTTATGTCAACGTTGTTAGCCTCGGTTTCTGTCTGGTGGTGTAAACCTTGAAAAGCAATGGATACCATTGAACTGACCTTTGTTGCCCCATATTGGTTATACAAAATTAACTTAAAATTTAAACTAATGTCTCATTAATCTTTTATTAATATGTTGTCTGATGCGAGGTTGACCATAGGCAAATAATACATTAAAATTTAGAAATACAATAAATTAAGTAATTTTTAAGGGGTTATTTGACAACAATAACATATTGTTACTATTGTTACTGTGCCATGAATTTGACCAAGAAATGGAACAGATTCATGAAATACTTACCGCAGTGCGTTATGAATTTACCCCATTTTTGGGAGCAAGTTCATGAGACAGTATGATGCAATATCCTATCACTTGCTTGAAACTTGAGTGTTGCAAACTATATATGCATAATATAAAAGAACGTTAACATAAGTTTCCTTTACAATTTTTGTTTTTTTTAACCAGCATATAAATTAAGTTTAGAGAACAAATACCAACAAATTATTTTAGGGGTTCCCTTTGAAAAATAAGTAGATTTTGGAAAAACTCATGATCAATGTTGTAAATATGGCGTTGGCTCTATATCCGTTTGCTCATTAATACGGCTCATTGAATGATGCATATTCTTATACGTATCGACACTCATTACTAATTTTATTTTCTTTGTTTAAAATTTAAAAATAATTTGAAAATAAATAAGATTAGAACCTGTCAATGTTCTCACCAAATTGTCATGAAGTGGAAGTAGGCCTGGGCGTCGAGCCGGACCGCTGCCGGGCCGGATCGGGCCCGCCCGGCCTAATCGGGTCCGAGCTTGGGCTGGGCCCGGTGGGTTCATTAAGTCATTTAGATTAAAAAAATTATTTTTTTGTTTTAATAATATATTTTATATTTACAAAAATATTTTATAATTTAAAAATTATTTCTTAATTTTAAATGAGCCTGGCTGAACCGGGCCCGGCCAAGCTCACCGACCCGACGAGCCGAATCCGGCTGGGCCAGGCCCGGGCCAAGTGACGAGCCGGATCGGGTCGGCCCTTACCGGGCCGGGCCCGGCCCGATGCAGTGCATCCTCAACAGGAAAAAGGAATAAAAAAGGGAGAAAAGAAAATGATTGTTGAAGTGTGGATCAAGCGGAGCCTCGCCAGATTTGGCCGTTGGACGTTGGGAATTTAGGTGAAAGAAACTCATGCCGAGTGCCATGTACATTTTGGAGCGGTTTTTTGCATTTCTGGAGTCTTTCCTCACCTGTGCCTTCCGTGGGGCTACTACGGAGTGAGGGAGAACGACGACGAAGGAGGAATCGCAGGGACTTGTTGGCGAGATGCAAAGGGAGAGAGAGAGAGAGAGAGAGAGAGAGAGAGAGAGAGGGGTATGAAGAGGAGGAGTTGTTTTTCTCATTTCTTATTCTTCTTCTCTGTAAAGTGGAGGGAGATAGAGAGATGGTTTGCAGACGAAGTCACGGCTTCAATCGGCGGTGTTTGCTGTGGAATCGGAGCATTCGTTTCTATGACCGATGGGTTCACGCTCAATTTTCAGAGAGAGATATTACGTGGATCGAGAGCATAATATGCAAAATTGGCGGCGAAACGTGAGTCCTTTAAAACGAGAGAGAGGGAGAGACGGGCATATTGTCTTCGTCGTCTTCCCTTCTTCCTTCCTCCTCCTTTCGTTCAATCTCTCTTCGCTGTACTGGTTAGGGTTTGCATTTTCTCTATTCTTCTATATTCCCCCTCCCAGTCCCTTCTAAGTTCCAATTCCCAGAAAATTATTGCTGAACTGTTTTATGTGTATTTTTTCTCTTGGAACATGATGGAGGGACTGAAGTGTTGCCTACCATTTTCTTCATTGGAAGAATGATAAGGTCAGGGAGATCAGCTTTTGGGTTAAAGCCGGATTTTTTCTGTCTTTTGCCTACAAGGTTCTGAATTTGTTTGGACCATACAACTATACTCAGTTCAGCAAGTGCGTAGATGTTCTGTTTCCTTTCATTTTGATTGTGATTGCATCCTCGAGGCGGTTGGTGCAAGGGCATTAGTGACGTTTATGGAGTACTCATGGCTTATGATACTTTCAGTGACATTTTAATTTTTTATTTTTAACGCGGCAGATATAATGATAAGAATAAAAATAATAATAAAAATAAGAAGATGGCTTTATCGCATGAAGAGTTCCACTATTTAGGATGAGTACATGCATTTATTATTACAAAACCCTACTTTCCCTCCTGCATAATGCTGCAACCACTAGTCTAGAGCTAGCCAGTACCCTTTCTTCCTCTATGACTCGGTCGCAGGACTTGCTTCTTTTACTTCCACCACAAAGCTTGTTGACACAATGGAACTGAAGATGCCCAGGGACGAACTGTCTAGCTCCTCTCATAGTCCAGCCTGCAGAGCACGTACTCCCCCTGTTCATTGAACAATCCCAATTAACATTACCTCAACAAGGTTTCAGGAAAAAATAAAAACCATTCTAGATTAAATGCTTTCAGGAACTCTTAGTTGCTCATTTTTTCCATGAGATCATAAGTTATGATGAATTCAACAGTTAAGCTTTCGTGAAATTGATAATGCAGGATGAAGACAAGAGGACGCATTGTGGGAACCGCAACGTGTAAGTATGATTTCTATGACTTTATGCTTATATATGGACGTGGCTCTGATATATGCGTTTTATATGAATGCACACACACAAACGAAGTATGGGTAGCAAATGTGAATGCGATTTAGTACTCACTGAACGGCTCGGTATGTTGTGTTTGGCTCGAAAATTATCATCAAGGCAATACTCCCTGATGTACCAATCAGTTTTAGTGTTAGATGCCCTCAAATGGTATCGGAACGTCGTCTTGGTTCCAAGCAATTCAGAGGTTGAAGGGCGAACCACTTGTTCTTCACCATCTGATACCCAATACCCCTCGTCGCAGTGTCTTTCTTCGGTCTTCTTTGTGAAGCAGAAGTAACCGTTCTTCCTGTTAGTAATACCTGTAAAAAATGGCAAAAAAAAAAAATGTTAGCAACAAAACCCCAAAAGGCATTATTTCATATGTATGTTACTATATGAATGGATGGACATGCAGAGGCGGAGCTAGGGGCTGGCAGCCGTAGCACTGTGAAGATTTTAAGAAAGAAAAAAAAGAAAAAGAAAATACAGATTGTGATGTTTTCAGAAAACTTAATTTGGCCATTATAAGATTTTTGAAAAATATGGTTTGGCCCTGTCAAAATTTGAAAAGTAACCCAAGAAAAAAAATTCTTAGATCCGCGATGTGTTATTAGTACTTGTAAAAATGGCTTGGATTCCAATAAGTTGCAAAGTCAAACAAGAACCTTTGGTAGGTCTAAAGTTGCACCAACAAAAAGAATCCTTAAATAAACTATTTGGGCACAAAAAGTTCTATAAAACTGTCTTATATTGCAGTTAAAAGCTTCCAAACGAGAGCGAGAGAGAGAGAGAATATGCCTTCTAGGTCCGACTTTTTATAATCGTATATATCATTCTCTGGAATCTTAGGACGGTGGCCAGGGGTAAAATGCTTTGGAATCAAGTGGGACTCCATCATCTGGGCATCTGATAGACCCATGCTTAATAACCAATGTAACTTTCTCTCTCTAGCCTACACAGCGAGTGTTACATCCTTTATCATGAGCGCCTATTTATACTTGCAAAACAAGTGGAAATCTTTTTGGTTGCTTCTGTGCACCTGATATTTCCTTCTATAACTGAAGGAAATCGAGCTTGATCTTCGTGGATGAGGTTTTAATCCTCCACATAGAATGTACTTTTTCTTTGGATTTCCACCAATCCTTTTAATCTTTTCTATCCATACATGTCAATTAATAAGATCTTGCAATGGACATCAATCTTTTTCTTCCATGTATATCTCTTAAAAATCTTATGAAATCGTTTACATATTAAGATCTTGTATAAAGTATTACAAGGGACGCATGCTTATACATTGATTTCTTCTATTAATGTAATAAAGTATTTACCTCAAAAAGGTTATACTTATAATGGTGAGAGTTCTTACTGTACTTTCAAGTTGCAAAGAAAGAGACTAAGGTAATCGACAAAAAGATATTGTGCTTGTACATGTAATGACGAAAATATCTTTCTCTAAATTTTTTTGGCATCAAAACACATTTGCTCATTGTTTAGCTGGTTTATTGCACGTATGCTAGTATCATTAGACACATTCAGGTGAGGCTATGTGCGAAAATTCAATCCACTCTTTTTCTTTACACACATCAAACAGCAAATTATACAAACACACCTTGGATTTAGAAACAAGGAAAAGAACGCCGCATCCACGCATCCAGGAAAACAATCATATGAAAGTAATCACAGAAGTGTTTTCCTACGCCTTCAGACACAACCTTAGTAAGTCAAGGGAAAAAAAACTGGTCGTTACCAAGACTAAATGGTGGCTGTAACTTGTACATCCCATTGATCTTGATCTTCAACTAGGGAAAGTAGAACTCTACCGCATACTTCGACCAGTTTTATTCACGACTTGGTGCAACAACTTTTAAAAAGCGAGTGAAGCCCACTCCCAGGTTGCATTTGATTTCCCACGGAACTCAGGTTGGAAGCAATCTGAGATCATTTCTAGCCGAAATCCACAGTTTTAAGAAACTGTATATTTCATTATGTCCCCCACCCCCGCGGCATGGATTTCAAATCCATGCTACATTATATATATATAAAAAAAAACATGAATTTAAGGTAGGGATGCGCAGACCTCACGTCTGCAGTAATCAAACACCTCATATAAATGGTACTTTTTCACATTGTAACATTCAAAGGACAGGTCGTCCCTCTCAAGGTCGCTTCTTCTAGGAAGTAATCAGCTTGCTATCTCTTCTATAAACAAGATTTTTTATATGAAAGATATATATATATATATATATATATATACGAGAAGTCTCCAAAAGGAATATCTTAAGCTTCTTATCGAACATAAAATTGAGAAACTTTGTATGTATGGACAAGCCACAACGTTGGCATTGGACTAATTGGAGGAGATCCTTTTCTTCTTATAAGCAAGTTGGAGCTAGGCAACAAAGAGTAGGGATTCAAATTGAATATACCCTCTAGCAATTCAATTTATCGAATGTCTACAAATTTGTATTCAAATGTGAATACCGCAAGCCTTACACCAGATTAGATCCCAATTTCTAAGTTCATAATTGAAGTATAATCTGAATCCTACTTTTAAATTTACAACCAAATCCAAACTTTATTGTAATATGTTAAAAGACAGACTTCCAAAATCTGTGGATGCCAGATGAAGGAAAATTTATCTCGCTAGCTTAATGAGTATTATATGGTCAGATATTTATTTAAAAATAGAATTCAGATAATATCAAATGCCATTTATTGGATGTTTAGTTGCTTTCCATATTCGACTTATTTAAATCATTTGGTTAGATATCCAATCCAAATTGGACCCATTGACGTCTTACTAGGGGGCCATGCATGATCATTTTTTGGCAGTAAAAGTCTTCAAGGGACCTACTCTCTTTCTCCCTATCTTTTCAAGTAAAAGAGAATTCAGTTTGTTGTTTTTAGTCACCAGTTGGATGTACCCTCGTTAGCAGGGATGTCAAATGATCATATTCAAATTGGATATATCTTTTACTGTATCCACTTTTCCGAAGATTCACATATTCTATGGTTTCATTTTACCCTTTTATTTTCTTCATGCCTACTTGTCACCTAATTTTTGTTAATGAATTTTCATTTTCTCCGCTATATGTAAGTGAGAGAGAGATCCACTAGTGGATGACTGCGACATACAATCTTTTACCAATTTCTTTTCATGTTAGAAAAGATGACTATGAAAATATATATGTCCATATATACACTGTATTGCTCAAACCCCAATGGAACAGAAACAGAAGTAGGCAGCCACTTTCTCGATCTATGGACTTCAGATGGTCGATGCCCACAGAGTTCACCAGTGCTGGAGCAATTTTTTTTATTCTTTTTTGACTGAGAGTCACTTTGACTCATCAACTAAGTGACTCCAACTCGGGTTTGATGTGGCCTCCACATGTAACCAACCACACCGTTTGTTCAAGAGACATATGTTCCATCGAGTACGTCCTAAAAAGGGGAGAAAGTTACATGCGCCCAGCGTATCATGCTAAAATTACCTTTGCTCTCCTTCGGTTTAATGAATTGATAGGCGTACAGTGGCAACATGTTCCACACCTAATTTCACCTTTCAAAGGTGGGGAACGTGTTGTGTTGCCTATCAATTCATTAAATTGAAGGAGCGTAGTAGGGTTCCTGCCACCTCCCTAGGAACAGAAAATCTCCCTGCATGGAGCTAGCTCTCGGATTCCTACCAACTGCTTTCTTATAGTTATGCCGAGGACACATAGCAATGGACAAGAGAACAGCGCCTGTTCTGTCTCTCTGTCAAGCATTTAGTATGGTGTTTGGCTCTCTCCTCTTATTCAATGTGGCCTCAAAATGTAACCAAAATCCGGACTAGCTTTGCTGTGACCGGATTCTTGAAGGTCTGGTGTGGGTGTTGGCCCCCAACAACCACACCGTAGCTGTTCCATTTGTTCAAGGAGGGACCTGTGTTCTATGGAGTATGTCCTAAAAAGGAGAGAAAGTTACATGCCCTGGGAGTACCATGCAAAGTAAAGGAGGGAAGTACACTAAAGGTATTTTAGTCGTGAATCAAACTAACGCAAGAAAAATCATGCACCAGTATGGCGGATATAACCAGGTTCACCTGAAAAGGCCGACCCAAAGCCCCAGCAGGGGTCCTCCATCCTCATTTGTTTTTGTGCATCACTACAAGAAAGCAGTTGGTGAGAATGAGGCAGTTGGTAACAAACCAGGGACAGCTGCAAGTAAGGAGAGCTGCGAACAGCCGGTTCCTAGACAGGTGATTCGAACTCGTTTGCTCTCCTTCTGTTTAATGAATTGATAGGCATACAGTGGCAACATGTTCTACACCTAGTTTCACCTTTCAAAGGTGGGGAACATGTTGTGATTGCCTGTCCATTCATTAGATTGAAGGAGCACAAAGGAGTTCCGACCACCTCGCTAGGAATTGGCTATCAGAAAATCTCCCTGCATGCAACTAGCTCTCGGATTCCACCAACTGCTTTCTTATAGTTATGTGGAGGACAGATAACGATGGACAAGAGAACAGCGCTTGCTCCCCCTCCCTCTCTCTCTCTCAAGCATTCAGTATGGTGTAAGGCTCTCTCCTCTTTTAAGTAGGGATGCCCTTGATTTTGTAACCACCTTATGATGTTTCATGAAAGGCAGTTTTCCTATAAATTTTTACTTTAAAAGAAGCTGAAATACAATTTTTCAAAAATTGTTATATAGGTCAAACTAAAATTTTTAAAATTTACAAGTAAAATTTTTATTTTGAAAATTAACAGGCATCAATAGCAAAATGTGTAAACCTCACATATTGATTTAAATTTGTTTGGCAGTAATTCATTTTAAGCAAAAAATTTCCTGTAACATAAAAACTAAAGGAAAAGTTAAAAGCCTTGCTTGGGTTAGATGGATTTTTGCTTTCAAATTTTACAAAAATACCCCTGGTCAGTGAAAGGGGAATATTTTTGTAAGGACAAACAAAGGTACTAAAAAATTAAAAGACCGGAAGGGACATTTCTTTTTTAAAAATCTTTGAAAGCACACAACTCACTCTCTTCTATGCATGATAAAAGAGATGGACCAACAAATAACACTTAAACTAACACACACACACACATATATATATATATATATATATATATAAATATATATATAAAACATCCTGTAGAAACTTTGGATCACAACGGGTATTGGGGTTGCAATGCTTTGGGATCAAGTGCAACACCATAAACTCGGCGTCTGACAGATCCATGGCTGAAAACCAATGTACCTTGATGTTTCAGTAGCCTCCTCCTTGAGCGCCTATCTATACTTAGAAAAGACGTTGAAATAATCTTTAATTTCTTTTTATGTGGCTTCCATGCACCAGCTTTTCCTTCCATAATTGAAGCAAATCCTCTTTAATTTTATGTGTGACATTTTAGTCCCCTAGAGAGAACTTTTTTTTTTTTTGGATTTCACCCAACCAAATTAATCTTTTTTATCTATACATATCCGCAAAAATCTTGTAAATGATATTAATATTTTTTATCCATATATGTCACTTAAAAAAATATTATAAAATCATTTACACATTAAGAGCTACCTTATAAGATCACTATTTCTCGGGAAATCATAATTTTTTTTTTATATAAAAGATGTACACATGAACAGCCTCCAAAGGAATATCTTCAGCAACTTATGGAACATAAAAATTTAACTACAAGTGAAAGTTTGCAAGTTCAAGCCACAAAGTTGGCACAAGTTGGTGTTAGGCAAGCCTTTATGGTGATTGATGCAAATTAAGAAAAGTCTTATGTCGTATTAGAACCCCATTTAAAATTCAGAATTGGAATATAATCTGAATCCTACTTTTAGATTTACAACCAAAGCCAAACCATGCCCATCATAATATGTTAAACACCAAATTTCTAAATCCATGGATATTAGATAAAGGATTACTCACTAGATATTTTCATAAAATAGAATCTCATTCCTATATGATCGTAACTGGAACTTAATTTTATTTTTTCATATCAGGCTTACTTGAAACTGATCAATTGGATAAGAAGTCATACATAATCATTTCTTACCAATAAAGGTCAAGAATCTATCTCCAAGCAATTTACATCGATAGTACTACTAAGGGTCATTTGGTAGAAAGGATACTATGTGAGTGTCCTATGAGTCTGCCCCAAAGATTAGACCAGATTCATGGAGCATTAGTTTTAGTATTTCATGAATATGCCATAATCTTTGGAGCAGATTCATGGAGCACTCAGAGAATGTCCCTACTGCCAAATGTCTTATAAGAGTGTATTTCTGCTAAACTTCAACCATATTCAACTTAAGATCTTTATGTTTAGCCTCCAGTAGGGTGGTGGAACACTTATTGACATAAAAAGCAATACGTGTTGACGATCAATTATATTGAACCAGCACTATGACCTAACTTTCGAATCCTTAATGCATATTTTGGAGTATATTGGTTGGGTAATAAGTAACCCGCTCATGCATCATCAACTCAAATGTGGGTCAAAATTTTCAGATTTTTTTATGAAAGATAAAACTCTTGAGAAAAATGCTTTGACCCACTATTTTTTTTTTAATTTTTTTCAGCTTTTCTAGGCATTTTATTAGACAACTTTACTTTTAAACTCGAACCCCTCATTCAAACAGTTTAGTCAACTTTGATCTCAACTTATACAAGTTGAGTTTGAGTTGTTACACGTTGTATAACCCTACCAATGTGCCATGAATGTATAAACAAAAAAATTGAACAATGTAAAATATATGTCCAAGTTCTTATCCTTAAAGTCTGATGAAGCACGTAAAATACATTGGAACTGGAATTTGCATACCGATTCGTTTTGGGATCAGATCATGTTTTTTGTGGGCAGATTTATCAGACTCTGTAACATAATGTTTCATGAATCTACCACAAATTTTGAGTAGAATCACAGGACAGTAACAATAGATTATGAATTCCAAACAGCCCCTCAATGAATCGAGTCCTGTATTAGATCCAGTTTTTAGTTGCAAAAGGTATTTTCTTTGGCTGCCTTTCTGCACCAGAAACATTAAAGCAGGACCATCCAATAATTTTTTTTTTTATAAAAAAAAAGAAAAACTGTTGTCTGAACACAGCCCCAAGGTCAAGCGTCAACCGGTCCTGCTTATGGGTATAGTACTGGACTTGAATCTGGACATTATGACCTCTTTTGGATCCTAATCCAAACCATTTCCATATTTGATTTGTTTACACTCCAAACTCCACAACGTCAAAGAGAGATTGTCAATGGTGCAATTCCATGCACGATTTGCAGCACAAGGAGAAGTTAGGGAGATTTGCTTATAATTTTAGGAACTTGAGATTGATTCAAATATCGATGTTGAGTAAGTGGGCTCGTATAATTGATGGAAGGGTCAGAGATGTTGTTTGATTTCCTACAAGTTCAATCCATATTGGGTCTGCTGCAATTTTGACGCAGTTGGATCTAATCAAACGATTGGATGTAATGGGTGTTTAAAAAGTGTTGGAGAAAAAATCTTTTGTTATAGCAATCAATTATTTCGGATTGTTTCATTGATTATCCACATCCCATGAATAATCGATGGGATAATTCTGAAAAATACCGATGATGAGATCCAAAACAGTTGACAAAAAGGAGTGGTTCTAAAAAAAATCCAATTGTTTGGTCATCATGAAACAAGCATCAAAGAAAAATGAATGAAATAAAAAGCTAGTTGACAAAAAAGGGGATAATTCAGTGGGCCGTCTTATCATCATCTATATATAATGGAATGTATTGATTCGAAAAATTGGTCCTAAAATCCTAAAGTATGGATTCTGTACTTTGTGCCCCTATCTCTTCCAGTAGTTGGAGTTACGTTTTGTCCTTGTTCGAGATGTTAAGTGCATTTTCTAAGGACTTCAGTTTTAATTTCCTATGGAATTGCAGGTTACTCTGCTTTAATATTCTTGCTTGGAAAATCTGCATTTTCCTTCATCTAGCTTTTCAGCCTGGCTGACTTAGACCCTTTGATCGAATGAAATGAGAAGTATGGTAGGTCTGTGTTCAGTCATTCTCTGGCATGGTGATCATCTGGTTTTGAAATAGAGACTTTGCTCTTCTCATGATCAGATTTTGGGAGAACTGCCCAATTAATCGTTACTCGAGCGATCTAACAATGCCAAATGCCAAGGAAGAGTTCTCTTCCATGTGAAGATATGACTGTCAGCTCTCTCTCTCTCTCTCTCTTGCTGTCTCTGTGTGTGTGTAATGCTGGTTCTGTCCTCTGTTCTTTTTAGGGCAGTGATTTCTCTGTCAAGCAGTTACTTTTTCTTTTTGGGGCCCATGTTTTTTGATCTGCTTGATGCTTTCAACATCTGTAATGGATATATCATAACCCCATTGTTGAGTTTTCCTTCTTCTGTTGCTACATAATTCTGAAAGGGTTGGGATTAATGAGGTTAGGTTTCACCTTTATTGGCGCTTTAAAATGCTTGCCTGCCAAACAATATTCTTCAGACATGGACCGTTCCTTAAGAAGTTTCAAGATAAGTAGTGCAAGGTTATACACTTGAAGAACACAAATGTTCTTAATACACCGTCGCCCATCTGAAAGTTTCGTCGGAATTAGTCAGGTTTCATGAGTTAAGGCTGCGATCATCGATCATTCTTGCAGTTTGATGAACCATTAACTTTGGTGCTTCACAGGCTAAGATTTAGATATTGCTACGTTGCTTCAGCATAAGCAATGCCGGGATTGCATAAAACGGGTGAACTTTAAGCGATCGTGAGTAAATGTTGCAGGGAAATGGCTTCATGCCGTTGATATGTGCATTATGATGAGCTATCTTGGAACAGTAGGCAGATCGTGATGAGATATCATATATATATATATGCAATGTTAACTTTTAACTAATTTGAAACTTTTTATATTTTTAATTAATACATACACATCTTTTAAAATCTTTATATGTCTGGCGAATCGCTTTGAACTGATTTTAAGTACATTGAACGAGAAATCTCATAGTGGGTCTTGCGGGAGTAAATCATGTGGAAAGGGCAATGGGAGACTTAAATGTATTGTTCCCAAACAAGAGCCAAAGCTCGACCCCTACTCTTACATGCCCGTGCGCGCAACATTCAACTCTGGAACGAGAGATCTTCCTTTGTCATTGACCACAAGTACCATGCTGTTTTCGTCACTTCAACATGCTCTCAGCATAGGGAAGATGGTGAGGAGAGGTAACCTCTTGCTTTTTATTGAGCTGGCAACATGTTGAAGTTACGAAAACACCCAGGTACTTGTAGTCGAGGACGAAGAAAAACCTCTCGTTCCAGAGTTGAATGTTGCCTAGGCCGGGCTTGTGCGAGTTGGGACATGCATTTGGCCGGAATAAGTTGTTTGTTAATGGTTTATAATATTTTCAGCAACATATTTTAAACTTTTTCGGCAGATATAATAATAATAATAATAATAGTAATAAGTAAAAGAACTACAGGGAGGCTTTATCACATGAAGAGTTCCACTATTCAGGTTGAGTACATTTATTATAACAAAACAAAACTTTCCCTCTTACATAATCCTGCAACCACGATTCTGGATGTGGTAAATCCGCCATTGATTGTAATATATGACTCTAAATGAGAGGGAGAGCTAGCCAGTACCCATTCTTCCGCTTTGTCTCTGTCATAGAACTTGCTTCTTTTACTTCCACCACAAACCTTGTTGACACAATGGAACTGAAGATGCTCGAACCAACGGTCTAGTTCTCGCGGTCTAGCCTGCAGAGCACGTACTCCCCCTGTTCATGGCACAACGCCAAGAAACATTATCAACAAGGCTTCAACAAAAAGCAGAAACCAGTCTCGAACAAATGCATTCAGTAACTCCTAGTTGCTCCTTTTTTTTTTCCATGGAACCATATGTTATATATGATGAATTCGATGATAAATTTTTGAAAAATTTAAAAAGCAAGATGAAGATAAGAGGGCGCATTCTAGGGGAGGGTATCTGAAGAGGTCGAAGCCCCTTCCCACTTAATATTTCCTTGCCCTTGGGTGTTTCAATACTGCTTCAAGATTTGAGTAGGGAAAGGAACACCCATCAACCAAGCATCAAACACCTACTGTTTGTAGTTTGGAATCGAACTGACAACCAGTTCTTCACTGCTTCGCCAGTCCCACCAACTATGCCATGAAGAAAACCGAACCATAAGTAGATATGATTTTTATGACTTTATGCTAATATGGAAATGGCTCTTATATACACGGTTTGTATGAATGCACATAGAAAAAATGTGTGCGCACAGACGCAAAAGAAGTATGGGTAGCAAATGTGAATGTGATTTAGTACTCACTTGAGTCGTCGGAATGTTCTGTTTAGCTCGAAAAGCATTGTGAATACAATATTCGGTGATGTACCATTCAGTTTTAGTATTAGATGCCCTCAAATGGTATCGGTACTTCGTCTTGATTCCAAGCAATTCATAGGATGAAGGGCGAAACACTCCTTCTTCTTCACCATTTGATACCCAATACCCCTCATCGACATACCTTGCGTCTGTCTTCTTTGTCAAGAAGAAGGAACCGTTCCTCCTGTCAGTAATAGCTGCAAAAAATAGCAAGAAAAAAAAAAAACAATGTTAGCCACACAACCCTAAAAGGCATCATTTCACATCTATGTCATGTGAACATATATGAGCCGGAAAATTTTTCTGCAAATTAACTATTTGTATAAATAGTTGCTGGCTTGGTATCAATAAACTTTAAGACCGGTAATAAATTTTTTGAAACATGTAGTTTGGCCCCAATAAAACTTTGAAAAAATATAATTCAGACCCCCTAGAGAAAATTCTTAACTCTGCCCTTGCAAACAAGACATTAATACACTATAACAAGTGTTTTATGAATCTACTCTTTTTGTTTTTTTAATTAGATTTATGAGAGGCGGTAACGATGTGTTGTTGTTGCCAAACAACCTCATAAATCGACCATATTGGGGAATAATATGTAAGACTGTCCTCATTTGCTATTAAAACATTCAAATGAGAGAGAGCACTGGGGAATGGAGGGAAGGGGGGAGGTTTCGGCCTTCACTCATGCAGTGAGATTAGCCTCTCGTTCAACTGAGAGGAAGGAAGAGAGAAAAAGAGAGATTATACCTTCTAGGTCAGACTTGTTAAGATCGTATACTTCTTTGTCTGGAATCCTAGAACGTTGGGCAGGGTTCCAATGCTTTGGGATCAAGTACAACTCTATCATCTGGGCATCTGATAGATTCATGGTTACAAACCAATATAACTTGTCTCTCTAGCTTCCACACTGAGTGCTACAACCTTTACCATGAGCGCCTATTTATACTTGGAAAAGAAGTAGAAATATGCTTCTTTTTGGTTGCTTCCATGCACCTGATATTTCCATCTACAAGTGAAGCAAATCCAACTTGGTTTTAGTGCATGAAATAATTTTGACCTCCTACATAGTATGTGTTTTTTCTTTTGATTTCCACCAATCAAATTAATCTTTTCTATCTATACATATCGCTTAATAACAATCTTGTAAATGATATCATTCTTCTTATTCCATATATATCTCTTAAAAATTTTATGAAATATTCATTTGCACACTAAAATCCTATCAGGCCACCTATACATTGAGAAAACATGACTTTTTATATGAAAGATATATATATATGAGCAGTGCTCTCCAAAGGAACGTCTTAAGCAGCTTATTGAACATGAAATTGAGAAACTTTGTAAGGACAAGGTTAAGGATGTTAATATATCCGATTTGAATTGTATATCCGATCAAACCGATATGAAAAAATCGGATATAAAAAAATATTTAATATCCGATTAAGAAATCATATCAGATTCAAATTTAAGAAATGACATCTGATCGGATTCAGATATATGTAAATATCCAATCAGATTTGGATGCAGATTCATATCAAATTCATTTTTAGATAAATATCTTATATTTAATGCCTTTAAATTTTGAATATTGGTAAAATTTGTTTCAAAATTTGTGTTCATATTTAAATATAAATATATAAATCGGTTCGGATATGACTTTTCTTTATTTGTATTTGAATCCAAATGTGTGAATATTCTAAAAAGGAGTTATGGTCAAGGGTTTATCTGATCCGTTGACATACCTGGACAAGCCACAATGTTGACATTAGACTAATTACTGGAAATCTTTTTTTTTTAAATAAGCAAGTTGGAGTTAGGCAAACTATGATGGAACAATTTTAACATCTAGTTTGGATGTAGGGGAAAAATTTAAGAAGAAAGGAAATGATAGTCAATATTGTGTTTGGACAGCTAATTTTAAAGGAAGAAAAGGAAAGTGTAAAAAAAAATTGTGTTGATTTGAGAGACTGGAAAAGAGGAGAAAGGGAAGGAGATGAAAAACTAGTGCATGTCGAATCCCTCAGGAAATAGAAAGATTGGAAGAGAAATGAAAGAAACTTTCTCAAGAATGACGGTTTTACTGAATCTGATCTGGTGCATACTCTTGAGAAGATGACCCTATGGGCTTTTGCCTCGCTTGAGTAAACTCGGCCCCAGCACGACTCACTTCTTAAATGAGCCAGACTCAAGCTTAAATCTAAGCTCGAGCTTATAAATGAATCAGGTTTGAGTTGTCTTGACTCGTCTCAACTAAATTAAACTTGACTCGATTATTTCGATCATTTTTTTAGGTTAAATTATTGTTAACCCGAGTGGTTATTCGAGTTCAATCGGCTCGAACAAAAACCAAAGGCACATTTATTCTTTTTTTGAATCATATACATATATATGTAATTCCGAGCCAATTGCATTGGAGAACAATGTGTGTTAGTTAACATCTAGAGTCATTGAGTGAGTTGGCAGGGTGGTTAGATTCGGTTTTGAATCCCTAAGGCATCAATGCTTTGTGTTGCAAAAAGGGGGCCACCAATCGTGCAAGTTAAATAGTGGTGAAGGTGGCACTTTAAAGCACTGAAAGCAGAGTTTTTACCCAAAACAAGGGGTTGGGTAGAGGCTTCGGCCTTTAACCTTTACTCTGTTCACCCGAAACGCTTACATCTGAGATGATGATGCTTCCAATGAAAGATGTCTTTGTCTAGGATTATTGCTGATAGCCAAGGAACTTTTTTATCTGGTAGAATAATTTATGTAGCTACTTGATCGCCCATGAAATGATGCATCTCCTGGCAAAGGGTTCAGTTCTTGGTTTACGTACTAAAGTGGATCTAGTAAAGCGTACGATAAGACTTAACTAGAGATTCTTAAAAGCCACGGTATTTAGGTTGGATGAGTGATAAAATGTGCTACTACTTGTGTTTTCTTTATTAAAGTTGCTGAGAAAAATATCAGAGAACCTAATGAGGTGTTTGCCGTAATTTGATGAATTAATCAAGGTGCTGGAATTAGTGCAGGAAAATACTGAATAATCTTTTTATTTCCCATTTAATATGAATAATATAATATGTAATAAAGTGGAAAAAAATTGTCAGCTTGACGAAAGGGGTCTTTTCCCATCATCAAGTGGAAAAAATAGCTTGTTAAATAAGTGATAAAAGATAGCAGCGAGAAGGATCATACTTTTAGGCTTATGTTAGCCTTTACATACACCTAAAAGCATTTGTCCTTCATCTCCACCGTTCTCTCTCTTTCTATATATATACATATATATCATAAAATTATTAAACTGACAAAAAATCGTCGTTAAATCCACTATAAACCATTGTTGCACCATAAACCATGGTAAATGTCAATCTACTAATTGTTTTTTTAACGGTCTAGTTTAAATTTTAACCATGGCAATGTTGAGCACATGGTAACATTGAACTATCCTCTCTCTCTCTCTCTCTCTCTCTCTCTAGTGAGTGAATGGTATTCCTATGGTAGATTGTTGACCTTCACCTCACCCCAAAAAAAATGAAATTGACATCTTCTTTATTACATAAAGTCAAGCAATAAATAAAATCCTTGACAATATTTTCAATTAAATACTAAAAAATTTAATGTTCTAGTCAACAAGAGCCTTGGAGAGGATTCGCTGCAAGCGAGCAGGGCGAGACCCAATCAAAGAACAACTGAATGGTTTTCGGAATAAATTCTTCGAGAAGAAAATAATATGTTTTTTTCTATGTGTTTAATTCTGTCATTAAGAAAGTGGTCGCCGGTTCTTTCACTAAAAATGTGATTATAGCTGGATTTGTAGATTGCACTAATATATGTTACCCATAACAGACTTTTGTTGCATCATTTATAAGAATTGCCACATTTTGTAAAAACCTACTCCTTGTAAATGTGGCTTGACTATTCAACTTTTGTTGAGGATAAAGAAACTTTGTTTAGATTCTTCCAGATATTAGAGATTAATCACCCGAGGAAACATAAAAAACTAGCAAGTGGAGTACCAATTATTAGGATCATATAAGCAATCATTTTGTAAATTTCAAAAATTTTAGTTTAACGTATATAAACAATTTGAAAAATATCCAATGATCTTGAAAGCTCACGCGTGAGCATGCACCATTCCATCCATATTTGGCCCTAGATAGATAGTTGCGCTGCCATACTTAGTCTCTCGAACTCTTGATCCTGTCGGGTCTACTCGATATACCCGGTCCACATGCAAAAATTAAAAGCAATAAGCAAATCTATTTAGGTAAGAAATAGGATCATCAAATCCCAGGTTATGGACTCGAGCAAATGTCGATAGGTTGAATTGCGTTGTAAAACCTTTTTTAATGTTTTTCGCTTTAGCAATCCGAATGTGACACTATACTATTTTACTAACAATATTCTATTTCAAGTCCTGTCAAAATTTTAAAACCATAGTTCGGCCCATGTAACAAAAAATTTCCAGCTCCATCACGCATAAAGAGGTGACATAGGCTGCGATATGCAAGTATTTTTTTTCTTTTTCTTTTTGCTGTATTTTCCCTTTTTTTTTCTATTTTATCCTTGTATCTTTCTTTGGATAAAATATCTCCAGCCATTTGCTAGTTCCAACGGCCTGTTTTCAAGCAGTAGGAACTAGTCGAACATCTAGATTCTCTTTGCTTTAATTGTCTTTCTTCGATAAATATTGTATCCATCTAGTAAATCTAATGCCACTTTTGAAGCCAGTTCTGTAACGCTGTTTTGGAGAATACTTTGAAAAAAAAAAATAGCAAATGAATGTAAATTGCAGATCAATCCTTAAATAACCGTCACTCGAAGGGTCTTGGTGACGGTTTATGGGGCATGTTTATGATGCTTTTAATAATACAGGCGACATTTTTTGAGCTTTTTGGCTATCCAGCACACACACACACATATATGTGTGTGTGTGTAGAGAGAGAGAGAAAGAGAAAGAGGACTTGATAGATTGGTAAAAACCTTACACTTATGTCAGAAATAAAGCTCGACCTTTTAATTTTTTGCTAAAAATATTATTTCAAATAAGATATAAACATATTAATTTATTTATAAAAACTATTTTGATATAAAACATGCTAATCAAGTTGTTTATGAAAAATGTTGATTTTTCTATTATCAAAATGTTGATGCTATAAGAGCCTTTCATTTTTGTTTATTATAAAAACACTATTGAAACAAAAAAAAAAGACCAATTTAATATATGTTATGCATCAGCTTATCCTTAATGTGATATTGGTATGGCTAGTTTAAAAAAAAAACAATTTTAAATATCATATTTTAAAACTCTGGTTTTAGTCCTTGACCTATTGGTTTCTACCAATCACTCTTTCTCTCTTTATATATATATATATATATATATATATATAGGCATACACACACACACAAATGTGATATTGGTATGGCTAGTTTAAAAAAAAAACAACTTTAAATATCATATTTTAAAACTCTGGTTTTAGTCCTTGACCTATTGGTTTCTACCAATCACTCTTTCTCTCTTTTATATATATATATATATATATATATATATATATAGGCACACACACACACACACACACAAACAATCTGGGGCCATCCTTATCACATGAAAAGTTCCATTACTTAAGTTGGGTACAATTATTATATGAAAACTAAATGTTTCCTCTTACATAATGCCGCAACCCCTATTCTAGATCTAGCTACTACCCATTCTTCTGCTTTCATCCGGTCACAAAAATTGCTTCTTAAACTTCTGCTTGGACCCGGTTTTAGAAGTTGCATCTTTTACTTCCGTTGTGACTCCGTCATTAACTTTCGTCGCCGCTAGAGCACAAGGGCGAGCACGAGGACGACCACGAGGACGAGGACGAGGAGCTTGAAGCCGGATCCTTGCAAACAAATTCTAACTTGCACCCTACGAGCTCCACCTGTTCATTGTATAATTCCAAGCAACAATTTTAGTCAAACAGAGTTTGAACAAATAGCGAAAACCAATCTTTGATCTATTCTTTTATTCGTTTTCAACCAGCAAATGTTATATGCCGTGAAGAATTCAGCATTGATTTTCAAGAAATTTATGATGTGATGAGACGTAGATAAGAGGGTCCACTATGCTATTCATAACATGCAAATACGATCTGTATGACTATATATGCATTCATGCACATAGAAAATATGTAAACACACACACAATGAAAGTATGGGCAGCAAATATGGATGTGTTTTGGTGCTCACTGGCTCGTTTTCTGCGTTTTCTTCAGGACAATATTCAGTAGCAAACCAGGAACTCGGAGTTCCAGGTCGCCCCAGAAAGAATTGGAACGTCGTCTTGGTTCCAAGTACTACATTTCTGTTGGGGTGCATCATTGTTTCAGTTTCACCACATTGTCTCCAGGACCCCTCCGCGTTACTTCTTGCTTCTGTTTTCTTTGTCAAAAAGATGGGAACCTCGTTATCGGCAGTACTTTCTGTCAAAAATGCCAATAAAAAGAGCAAATGCAACGTCAGCGACAAACTCTAAAATGCTTTTAAATCTATGTAATGAAAATTTATATGAGGAAAAGTTTCTTTTTAACCATTTGTAACTCGTGGAGATTGTCTCTAAGCTGAGATTTAGCGTGTGTTTGGCTGTAGTAAAGGGTTGTTACTGTTCTACGAATGTACCCCAAGATTTGGAGCAGATTTAAATGACAATATTTTAAGAGTCTGTCTTACTTTTGAATATAGATTCATGAAAGAGCAACTTGTTCATGTTGCCAAACAGCCGCTTGTGGATCATTTGGTATCATAAAACTTCAAAGCTAACTCTTAGAGATCATGCTTGTTTTGAAGACTTTATTCAATATGTTGATGTCTACTAGACTAGAGTGGTTGATTGGTATTCTATTAGCCATTGGCTCAACCATTTATACTAAATCCCTTTCAAGTCAACTCTCTATACATTTTTTTTTCAATTTCCCAAACATTGTACCGACCCCAAGAAAAGAAAAATTCTTAGCTCTGCCTTTGCCCACATGGCACCAGTAGTTGTAAAAGTGGGTTAGATTCCACATGAACCTTTGGTAGATCTGAAGCTGGACCAACAAAAAACACTCTTAGATTTACTATTTGGTGAAAAAGGGCGTAGAACTCTCATACTGCGATTAAAAGCATTGAAATTGAAATGAGTCAATGGATCTGGTTCGAATCAGATGTACTATTAACAGTATCCATTTTTTTTCTCGGATATTCACATATTTGGATTTGAATATAAACAAAGAAAAGTTATAAATCTGAATCTGAAATCCAATTTACAAATTGAATCCGATTGAATTCATATCTGAATCCGAATCTGAATTTTGAATCGAATCAAGCCCATTTTCAAAATGTAAGAGAACATCAGATCTAAAATACTTATTTAAAGGTAAATCCATTTGAATCTGAATCCCGTCGAACATTTATGCATATCTGAATCCGAATCTGAGACCCATTGGATGCCATTTATTATCATCCAAATTCAATCCAATTTCTTAATCAGATATTACTTTTTTTTTTTTTTTTTTGCACATCCGATCAAAATCAAATATATTGACATGCCTACAAATGGGAGAGACAGGAGAGGCTGCACTTACCATATAATTGCATAACAGTGAAACCGTATACTTCAGCCACTGGATAATCCAGCTCAGGAGTAGGCTCATAAGGGTTTGTTTTATTCTTTGCGATTTTCTGCAAGTACTCCATGAGCCTTCTCTCTTGAACATCCATGGTTGAAAACCAACGCAACCTGTTGGCTTTCTAGCTTCCACCCTGAACGCCTATTTATACTTAGAAAAGAAAAAGGGTTGTATTTTTTTTTTTTTTTTGGTTAATTGCTTCCATATACGCTACGGGTATTTCCTTCGATAATCCAAGCAAATCCAATTTGATTTAATCCCTGACATTGCAATCCACCACATAGAACCTAATTTTTTTCATTGGTTTTCCCCAAACAAATTAACCAATCTTTCGTATCCATATATATCCATTAATAAAAATCTTGTAGATATTATCAATCTTTTTTATCCATATATGAAAATATTATGAAACGATTTACACACTATGATCTTTTAAGGTCGCCAATACCTTGGGAAAACATGCATAGGCAGCGTTTGGATGACGCATTCAAAAATTGATTTTTCAGAAAACTTGGTTTTGTGAAAATAATTTTTTTAATGTGTTACAAATAAAAAAAGTAGTTTTTATGTTTGGGTCGGCAAGCAAAACTGGATTTGGGTGTTTGTTTTTTCACAACTTAATTATGAAGACAACGTTTTGAGAAATCCAATTTCTCTGAAAACTCCGTTTTGTAGCTAGGGATGTTTATGGATTGGATTAGAAAACCATAACCCCTTTTTTGATATTTACAAGTTCAGATTTTAATGCGAACAAAGAAAGTTATATCCTAATCTGATTTAACAATCCAAATCTGATTTCTACACTCATATCCAAATCTGCATCTGAATTTTTGAACCGAATATGTCCAATTTCCAAAATGCAAGATAATTGGATATAAGATATACAATTAAAACTAAATCGAATCGGAACACAATCAGATGCTTGAATATTTTTTCTACATCCTATCTTTTCGAAACAGAATGGGATATATTGACCTGTCTATTTAAACATACATGTTATGTTAATGTTAATGTTGTCTACATTAAGACTGATTCTATTACAAACATATAACTCAACATTGTCTACATACATGTTATGTTAATGTTGTTTATCTTCAGTCTTCTTAAACAAATTTGTTAATGAATATTGATATGATTGATTTGCATCCAAGCATATGCCTTGGCATTGTCTACTTCAATGTTATACCGATGCTATTTATCATTGTTTTAAACATGTTCACTAATAAAAATTGATCAACGAAGCAAATCTGGAATTGGATCAGGCTGAAAGGTGCACAATTTTGAATTGGCAAAAGAACATCTGGACCTATTCCCAGAGTGTCGTGGTTCACTTACATTGCAAGTACAAAGGATTGCCTGCAGAGGCTAGATTTCAAAGATTCAGAGTTGCCCTTGCCTCCAAACAGTTCTCTTGGTTTAGAGTTGGCAGAATTCCCTCAAGGGATTTGTAATAGAAATGCAATGGTAGTCCAAGAAAGAATTATGTCGCAGAGAATTGAATCTTTCTGTCAACAGCAGGTTTTTGTTGGCAAACAAATTACTTGTTTGTGATGAATGTCTTTCTGTAGATGTCATCAGATTCTTGACTGGTTGAGGCGTGGCCTCTGCTGCATTGGCTACATTTTTTTTCATCTTGAACGGAGGTGTACATAACTATTCATTTATTCTTTCCTCTTTTGTTTGGTGATCAATATATTTGGGGACAACTTGTAGTAGGTTTGCATAAAAAAAAAAAAAAACTTCTTGTCATCTAGCCCCCTTACTGGATGCATATTTAACTTAGAAAAGAAGATGAAATGATCTTTTTGATTGCTTCCACATATACATCTTGTATTTCATCGCACAACCGAAGCAAATTTATTTTGACTTTGTTTGTGACATTTGAGCCTCCAAATCCCACCCCCAATAGAAGCTTTTTTTTTTCTCTTTGTCTATCCCCCAACCAAATTAATATTTTCCTTCCATACATATCCGTTAAAAATCTTGTAAACGAGATTAATCTTTTTTATGCATATATATCTCTCAACAATCTTATGAAATCATTTACACACTAGATCATGCATGGTCAACCGTACATAGGGAAATCATCATTTTTTTATGCGATAGATGAATATGGAAGAGGTCTACTAATAAATAACTTAAACAACTTATCAAACATAAAATTTTGAATACGTGACAAAATTTGTAAAAGGCAAGACATAGAGTTGGCAATTGACTAATATGATCTTTTTATAAGCAACTTGGAGTCTATGCCACAATGGTACGGGTGAGAGTATAGGTACGGGTACTGGTATGGCGTTTTTGTATATCTTGGTACGGCGTTATGATGAATATTATATGTTATTATACACTTTTAATTCAAAAAATTAAAAAAACCATATGATATCATCACATTCCTTTCATAAATTTGTATATAATCTCATAAACAAAAAAAACAAAAACAAAACTTTTTAGGTTATAATATAGGTTGGATTTAGTTCCGACCCAAAACCAGATCCAAACATACTGAGCCGTACCACCGTACAGCCATACCAGCGTACTGGTACGGGTAGTCCACCAAAAGTGGCGTACCACTGTGACATAGGTTGGAGTTAGGTAACCCTTATAAAGCACTACTAAGATGAATCTCTACTGATTGGATTCGAAACGGATATTACCCTTTACCATATTTGATTTGATCAAATATTTGCATATTCAGATTCAAATGCCAACTAATTTGATTTATCAAATATCTGCATATTCTGATTCAAATGCCAACTAACGATTGCCTTACCATATGAGTGCCAAATTTTTTAAATCATAATTTAAATACAATTTGGATTCCCATGCAAGACTGCAGGGATTAATGTTCCTTACCCTCTTATTTCTCAAAAGGATAAAAGAATATTAGATACAGTAACACAAAAGAATAAAAATCTAATTTGAATTCATAACTTAAGATGTCTCGTTTCTTTTAACTTGTTTCTTTTATCTAATTCAACTACGAGTGACCATCTAATAGATAATCCGAAGAAAGAAGGCATATAAATGGAGTTCTTATAAATCTAATTCTTGACATTTAGCCCCGCCTTATGCAAGTGGAGTTCTTGTAACTCGCACTTGACTCGTTTAACGTTTCAAACATAAATTTAAGCTGGATTTGACTCATTCATATACAAATCGAGCTCGAGCGAGCTTTTATGGGCGAGTTTGAGTCTATCCCAAGCTTGCTCGACTCATTGTGTAGCCCTGCATGCTGGTCGGATGGGGGGAGGGGTAGTTTCTACAGAACCTCATGAAAACAACATTTTGAGAAAAGTAATTTTTGTGAAAGCTCTGTTTCGAACCCACCCAGAAAAGCCAAAAAAGATATTTTGAAGCTGTTTTGCCTCCAAAACTCTTTTTTGGGTGTGCAACCAAACATGCCCATGGAGTTCCCATTAGACTAATGACAGTAAATTTTTATAAGCAAATTGGAGTTAGGCAAACTCTTATAGAGAATACTAAGATTATGTATGTATGTCTACTGATTGGATTCAAAATGCACATACCCTTTACCATATTTGAATTATCAAATGTTTTCATATTCGGATTCAAATGCCAATTAAGGAATGACTTATACCATATTAGTGCCCAATTTTTACATACATAATTGAAAGCTAATTTTAATCATAACGGAAACCAAACTGCTTCATAATATGTTCAGCATTGACTTCCAAAACCAATTGATATTAGATCAAGGAAACTTTAAGTGGCTATGTTAATTATTATTGGTTGATTAGATATATATCTAAAACAAAATCCAGATCTTACCGAATGCCATTCATTAAACACAATGCCAAGTATCTTCCAAGATTGAAACTGTGTTGAGAGTTGCCCTATAAATTCGGCTGCCTAATTTTATAAGTCCACAAGTGGAATTGCTTGGTGTTCTTGGTCAGAGGCAAAGCCAAGGTATGCCCGGCTTGGGCGACCTTACCTCAAAATTTTTTGTTTATTTAAGTTTACATGTAAATTTTTAAAAATTTCACTTACTTTATATTAAAATTTTGAAAATTGATATTTCAGCCATAGTAAAAATTTAGAAACTTTAATTCGGCTCGTCTTATAAAAAGTTCTTACTCTGCCTCTATTCTTGGTAGTGGTGAGGATGATTGGTGTTTTCCTCCTTGATGCAGAAGTGTTCACGTAAAGTTGTGCCAAGCTTGGATATGTAACGTTTCTTACTTTCATTCCATTATATTTCTGCCAAGATCTTCCCTTTATGTGGCCGATGGTGATGTGATATTAGAACAACAATTGGTTTATGAAGGTAAAATCACATCTTGTGCTAGATGTAGGGCTACCTCTCACTTTGTGTACGACCTCCTTTGCTGAAAAGGAGAACTACAAACATGACCAACGAGGAGTGTAAGCATGAAGGCAAGAGGAATTAGTTGGAGACCATGAAAAGGGGGAAAGGTGGAATCAGGTATATATATGCTGCCCAAAAGTTAAAGCGGATTCATAAAATACATTTTAAGGTGTTTCATAAATCTATTTCAATCTTTGGGTCATATCCATGAAACTATATATATCGTTCTCTTTGCCAAACAGACCTTAGACATCCAAAGGCATTAGTGATGGTTTACGGTGCACGGATAGTTTATGATGCCCTTAATAATACTAGCGACATATTTTACATTTTTTTGCTATCCAGCACACACACACACACATATATATATGCATAAAAGATTCAAAAGCAGCTTAATCACAAGAGAAGCTCCACTACTTAGGTTGAGTACATTTATAGTGGCAGAAACAAACTTTCCCTCGTACATAATTTTGCATGAAGAGTTCCACTACTTAGGTTGAGTACATTTATTATAACAGAAAAAAACTTTTCCTCTCACATAAATGCTGCAACCACTATTCTAGAGATCTAGTACTCATTCTAGAACTTTTTCCTTTCCCTTGCATTTGGACCCCTTTTTACTGCTTGAGTTGCTGCTCGAAGCGTCAGTGGTCTGCTAGATCGGCTCATATTCTGGGACGCATGTTACATACTCCACCTGTTCATTGTAGAATTCACAGCAACAATACTCCGTCAGCAGAGTTTGAACAAATACAGAAAACCAATCTTCCTTCTAAAGTTCTAGAATTGGAAAAATGAGGTGGTGCTAGAAAATTTTTGTTCTAATTAAAAAAAAAAAAACTAACATCATACAAATTGATAGTAAATGATATTTGAGGGTCGCAATATACTGACAAGTAAATCATTAATGTGTGCTGCCATATATAAGTAAATAGTTGGGGCCAAACAATATGTAATTACATGAATTTCATGGGAGATTATGGAGAACTACCCACACAAGCCCAAATGCATGTTTAAACGTGTGAAAGATTGCAAATAGTGGTCGTTTGATAATAACACATCGTTACTGTCTAATAAGCCTGCCCCAAAAATAGGGCAGATTCACAAAATCCTTGTTAAGTGTTCTGCGAAGCTTCTCCTTTTTTTGGGGGGTAGATTCATGGAACAGCAATACAATGTTATTATTATAAAACTGCCCCAAAAACTGGCCAGAGTATGACTGGTCCCCATTGAGCAGTAATAGTAATGTTTAGGCAGAAGTAAATGAAAGGCACTCAAATGTCTTCTTCTATTCACCCATGGTCTACATGCAGATTTACTATTAGGGATGTCAACGGATCAGATTTGAATTGTGTATACCGTTAACTTTATCCGCTTTTCAGATATTCACATCTTCTTATTCAAATACAAACAAAGAAAAGTCATATCCAAAATCCAATTTAATAATTTGAGCCAAATCTGATTTTCACATTAATATCCGAACCTGAATCCGAATTTTGAACCGAATCTGACTGATTTTCAGAATGTAAGAGTATTGGATATATGCTATTTATTTAAAAATAAATCTGGTCTGAATCCAAATCCAAATCCAAATCCAATCAGATGTTTATGCATATCTAAATCTGATATATGATGTCATTTTTTAAATTAGAATATGATCTGATTTCTTAATTGGAGGTTATATATTTTTTCCATATCCGATTTTTTTTTTTTTTTTTGAATAGGTCGGATGTCCGATCAAAATCGGATATATTGACATCACTAGTTACAATATCTTGAATAGACAATGTAGAAGCGAAATTTCAATCTAATGAAAACACAGTAACATGACGAGGTTATCTATCTCAATTGGCCCAAATCTAGTTCAATCATGCTTTGGGAAAATTTTAGTTCTTCCTTGTTCCAATCAAATGATATGCTGTGAAGAGTTTATCATTGGTTTTCAAGAAATTAATAATGTGAGATGTAGGACCCGTAAGGTGCAAATATGATCTTCATGACTATATGCATTTACGAACATGGCCCTAATATATATGTTTTATATACATAGAAAATAGGTGCACACACACAAACAAAGTATGGGCTGCAAATATGGATGTGTTTTAGCGCTCACTGGATCCTTTGGTAGGTTGTGTCGAACTCGATAAAGTTCATCACGACGATATTCAGTAAGAATGAATCTGCCTTCCGGAGTTTCCTGAGGATTTTTTTCAATGTACATGAACTTCATCTTCGTTCCAACTACTTCAGATTTCTCACGGAGCTTCACAATTGTTGGTTTTTCACCAAATGGTATCCATTTCCCAAGCTTGTTGGATCTTTTTTCGTCTAGCTTTGTGAAGAAAAAGTAATCTTCGTCCCTTTCGCTAATTTCTGCATAAAATTCTAAAACAGTGCAAATGCAATGTCAGCGACAAACTCTAAAATGCATTATAAGTCTATGCCGTATGAATAAATATGAGGAAAAGTTTTTCTTTTAACTATTTGTAACTCAAGGAACGCAGAGATTTAGAGGGTGTTTGCCTGCAGTAACGGGTTGTTACAAGATATAGTAATGGGTTGTTATTTTATATATATCTTCAATTTTCTGTTTGTATATAAATGGATATTTTATGGTGGAGCCAAGGGCAGGAGAATTATGTTCTTCGCTCTGACTTGGCAGACATGACACTAATAGTTGTAAAAATAGGTTGATTTTCAATTGGTGATGTCAACGGATTGGATTCAAATTGGATATATCACTAACATATCCGCTTTTTAATCAGATATTCATACATACTAACAAAAAAGTCATATTTCAATTTAAGTCTAAAATCCAATTTCCAGAATCCAAATCTGATTTTTATGCTCATACCTTAATGCAAATCTGAATTTTGAACTAAATCTGGCTGATCTTCAACTTGTATGAGCATTGGATACTTAAATTTTAAATCTGATCCGAATCTGAATCCGATCGAGTGTCATTTCTTAGATCCAATCCATTTCTTGATCATATTAATTTTTTTTTCCACATCCCATTCTTTAGAAAGAGTTTAGTTGGAGACCGACTGTGATGGTGAGGAGGCAGAGAGGCTGAGAGGCGCAGCCGCGCAGAGCTTAGACGGGCGGTGAGCATAGTCGAGAGACACTCTAATTCAATAAAAGTGTGTTTTTTTTGTTCTTGGGCTTTTCGAGTCTGGATAAAGCTGAGACCTGCCCGTTAAAGCTCCGGGTCGGGTCAGGCCCAATAAAAACAACCCAAAATCGTTTTTCTGTTACCCGAGCCAGGGCCCGAGTTGGGCCGGGTACCGGGTGCCCGGCAGCAGCTCGACCCGGTGCCCAGGCTTCATGAACTTAAGCTGAAAAAGGGCTTAGATTAACTATTTGGTGAAAAAGAAAATACATTAAACCCAAACGAGAGAGAGGGAGAGCCTAAACCTACCCTTTACTTTTGAAGGCGAGAAACTGTATATATCAACCTCTGGACCATTACTAGCAACATTCAAGATCTGCACGAACCTGGCATCTTTATCAGCCATGGTTTAAAAACCTATGTGACCTATTGTCTCTCCCCAGCTGAACGCCTATTTATATTTGAAAAGAAGATGAAATATTTTTTTCTTTGGTTAATTGCTTCCAAATATACGACCTGCATTTCCTTCCATAGCCCAAACCAATCTAATTTCATTTAGAGCGTCGCAGCTTATGAAACCTACTTTTTTGTCTTTGGATTCCCCCCAGACGAATCACTTAAATCTTTTCTATCCATACGTATCCATTAATAAAAATCTTATACATGATAACAATCTTTTTTATCCATACATAAAATCTTATGAAGTAAATTACACGCTCTTGTTTCGGGTTATTGTGAATAACCTAGGTAGGATTGCACACGAGCCGAGTCGAGCTCAGCTATGAGATATGAGCGACCATCTGACAAAAATCCAAAGAAAGAACGGAAATATTCTGCATCCAAATGTCCAATAAAGAAAAACTTAGCAACAGAACATCCCTGATTCTTGACATTTTTGTAGTCAAGGGACTTGAGCTGAGCGAGTTTAAACCAGTTGAGTTCTTACAACTTGTCGTTTAACATTTAAAACGTAAATTTAAAATTCTATTTAAAATTCTATTTTGACTTGTTTATCAATAATAATAAAGCTTTTGTGAGCGAGTTTGAGTTGATCTCAAGTTGCGTACTCGACTCATTGTGCATCCCTACGATGGTGGGTATTGAGGCGGGAAACCAAAAACTCTATCTTCAAGCCACCCAAACGTGCCGAAAAAGGAATTTTGGAAGTTGTTTTGCCGCCGTGTGTTTGTGGGGGTTATATATATATATATATATATATATATATATATCTTATATGCACAAAAGAATTATAGAAGGAAGGCTCTATCACAAGAAGAGTTCCACTATTTAGATTGAGTATAATTATTACATCAGAACTAAACTTTCCCCTATTACATAATGCTGGAACCGCAATTCCAGATCTAGCTAGTACCATTCTTCTGCTTTCACTCGGTCGTAGAACTTGCTTCTTTAACTTCAGTCTTTTGCTTCCATTATGGCTTATTAGACGAGGTAGCTTCATCCAGCTGCTGGGACACAAATTCTAGCTTGCAGATTACGCGCTCCTGTTCATTGTATAATTTCAAGCAACAATATTACGTCAACAACAGAGTTTGAACAAATAGCTAAAACCAACAATTGCTCTATTCTTTTATTCCTTTTTCTAGTTTCCAACCACCAATTCTGCGTCATTGGCAAAACCGCAAAGATTTAAATGCTTCATCTTTTTAACACGTTCATAGGACAGTAGCAGTGATGTTTCAGCAGGAGTAAATTAAAAGAAACAATCAAATGCCTCCTTCTATACCCATGGTCTACCAGTAGATTCACAAAATCTTGAACATGACTAAGTTATTTTAATTGACCCCAATCTAGATCGTTCATTCTTTCAGGAAATTTTAGTTTCTCTTTCTTTCAATCTATCGATATGCTGTGAAGCATTCAACATTGATTTTCAAGAAATTTATCATGCGATGTGTAGATATGAGGATTCCACTACGGGAATCACAACATGCAGATATGATCTTTATGGCTACATGCATCTATGGAAATGGCACCAATAAATAACTATATATATATATATATAGATGCACAGAGAAAATAGGTGCACATGCGCAAACAAATTAACGATGATGGGCAGCAAATATGGATGTGCTGTAGTGCTCACCGGATTCCTTGTTATGTTGTGTCGAGTTCGAAAATCTTTATCAAGACAATATTCAGTGACGAACCAGCTACTCGGAGTTCCTCCGGCATGAAAGAATTGGAACACTGTCTTGGTTCCAAATACTTCATTTCCACCCTCGTACATCAATGTTTCAGTTGTACCATGTTGTCTCCAAGTCCCCTTGCTGTGCTTTCTTGTTTCGGTTTTCGTTGTGACAAAGGTAGACTCTTTGTTCGCGACAGAAATTTCTGTTAGAAAACATGCCAAAAAAGCAAATGCAATGTTAGCGGCAAACTCTAAAATGGATTATAAGTCCATGAAACCTTTTTCTTTTAACTATTTGTAAATTGTATCTCCAAGAGATTTTCTCCATGCCGACATTTAGGCCCCGTTTGATGCATACCCCTGATCTTTTGTTAAATCAGGGTAAAACCACCCTGAAAAAAAGTAAGTAGGACCTCTGATAAAATTTCTGCCCGTTAAGTCTTCCCTCTGATACAAAGTAGTACCTCCAGTCCGCCGGAGAGGCACTCCCAAGTGCGATCACTAGGCCGAACACACTATTACCACCGACGAACTGGAAAACGAGCAAGCTAGAAGGAGTTCGATTGTTGAGATTGTTGGGGAAATAATCTGAGGCATCCACTGAGCTGTTATTCTTCATCGGATTCTGGCCTCTGAGTTTCTGGTTTATTTGGAGTTGTAGGGCAAGGGGCTACTGGTGGTGGGTGTAGGATGTCGACTCCGGCGAGGAAGAGGCTGATGCCGGACTTCAAGCGGTTGCAGCAAGATCCGCGCTCTGGAATTAGCGGCACCCCGCAGGATAACAACATCATGCTGTGGAACGCTGTCATCTTCGGGTGAATCTTCGATTTCGTTTTTGCGTTTCCTTGTTTTCTGAACTTTTTTTTTCTAGGTCGTTTCTGATTGTTTTAGGGTTTTTGTTTTTCTGGCGCCTTTGGTTTCAGCCCCGATGATACTCCTTGGATGGAGGTGAGATTTTTCCCTCGGCGTTGCTGTTATTTTCTTTTGGCATTCTTTGCAACGGAAGATTGGGGTTTTTGTGCTGTCTTTTTTTTTTTTTTTGTTTCGCTACGAATGCATGGTGAAGGATGTTGTATTCAGTTTATTTGTTTGTTGGATTGTTCTCTTCCTAGGTTTTGGAAATTGTAGCATTAGGACACTTTCATTTTGAACATTTTTCTGTGTCATTATTTTGCTTGTTGGATTGTTCTCTTCCATATGAACTCATGCCTTCAAGTGAACATTCAACACAACACACAACCGTAAAAAAAATTCTGTGTTAATTTTTTACTATTCACCAAACTTAGTTAAATTTCGCCCTGTAAAAACCTTTCCCGCCATCAAACATGGTTTGGAAAGGAAAATCAAAATTTCCCCTTCCATACATTTTTCCTGAAGTTTTGGCCATGTTAATTTTATCGCTTCATTTTTTACCTTGCCATCAAAGGGGGCCTGAGGGAGCATTTGGCGATATGTAACCAGTTATTATTATTTTAGAAATCAACCCCAAGATTTGGGGCACCTTCATAAAACACAATGCGACATCATTTTATGAATTTGCCTCAATTTTCAATATAGGTTCATGAAACAGCTATATCTTATCAAACTGCAGCTTATGGATCAATTGGCATAATAAAACTTCAAGGCTAATATCTTTGCTCTTAGAGATCATGACGACTGTATTCAGTATGTTCATGTCTGCGAGAGTAGAGCAGTTGATTGGTTTTTGATTAACAGCGCATTGACCCAATCAACTATACTAAATCCCTTTTAATGCAACTCTTTACATATATATTTTTAAAATTTCCATGTTAGCATATAACATGTCACATCACGACCCCATCTAAGATTAACTTATATAAAACTCTCTTTTTCCGATTAAAAGCTTCCAAATGAGAGATATAGAAGAGCTTGCAGCACCAACCGTATAAGTATGAAATCGAGAAGCCATATACATCAGCCTCTGGATACGGTCCTTCAGATTTTTGACTCTCTGCGATCAAGGACATCAACCTGGTGTCTTCGTCAGCCATGGCAAAAACCAATGTAACCTGTTGTCTCTCTAGCCGCCACACTGAACGCCTATTTATACTTTGAAAAGAAGAAGAAATATTTTTCTCTTTGGTTAATTGCTTCCAAATATACGACCTGCATTTCCTTCTATAACCCAAGCAAATCTAATTTCATGTAGAGCATCACAGCTTAATCCCCCACAATAGAACCAATCTTTTCTATCCATGTATAACCATCAATAAAAATCTTGTAGATGATATCAATCTTTTTTATCCATGTATAAAATCTTATGAAATAAATTACACACTCAGATCTTGTAAGGTATCCAATACATTACGATAACATGGCTTCTTAGGTGGAAGATGAATGTATGAGCGGTCTCAGAAGGAATATCATGAGTACCTTATTGAACATAAAATACTAAATGCGGGAGAAAGTTTGTAAAGAGGCGGCATTTGAATGACACGTAGACAAAATGATTTTTCAACAAACTTGGCTTTGTTAAAATATGTTGTTGTTTTGTTTTTTTTTTTGAAGTGGTTAGGTAGGAAAACAAAAACTGGCTTTGGGTGAATAACTTAACATTTTGTTTCTTTTAACTAATTCAACTATGAGTGGCCATTTAACAAAAATTCAAAGAAAGAATGAAAATATTCTGCATCCAAATGTCTAATAAAGAAAAACTTAGCAACAGAACATCTCTCATTCTTGACATTTATGTAGTCCAGGGACTCGAGCCGAGAGTTTAAACTAGTTGAGTTCTTACAACTAGAACTTGACTCGTTTAACATTTCAAACATAAATTCGAGTTTGACTCTTTTATCAACAATTAAAACCCTAGTCGAGTTTTTACGAGCGAGTTTGAGTCAATCACAGGTTTGAGAAAACCAAATTTTGAAACTCTGTTTCCAAGCCACCCAAGCAGGCCGAAAAAGGAATTTTGGAAGTTGTTTGCCGCCAAAACGCCTTTTTGGGTGTGCAATCAAACATGCACATGGAATTGTCATTAGACTAATGATATGAATTCTTTTTTATAAGCAAGTTGGAGTTAGGGAAACCCTTTTGGAGCAACACTCAGATTATGGATGTCTACTGACTGGATTCAAAATGGTTTTACCCTTTACCATATTTGATTTATCAAATGTCTACATATCCTGATTCATTAAGTAATGTCTTATATCATACCCAAATTTGAAATTGATAATTGAAATCTAATTGGAATCATAACTAAATCCAAAGTGCTTTATAATATGTTTAACACCGACTCCCAAAATCAATTGATATTAGATAGGAAACTTTAACTGGCTATGTTAATAATTACGATTTGACTAGATATGAACGTAAAACAAAGTCCAGATCTTGTCTCGAATGCCATCCATTAAAGACATTAGCAGTCTAAGTTTTTAAATTGGAAGTTTAAAATTTTTTCATATCTGAAATTTTATTTAAATCCATTTAGTTTCATATCTAATCTAAATCTGATCCACTGACATCCCTAATCAAGATATCATATATAATAAATTTTTTGGCAACAAATACCTTTAACATCGAAGGTAATACTAAGAAATGCGCAGTTCCTCTTAATTTCGAGCAACTTTGTTATGATCTAACAGGGTGGTGGAACTCACGTTAACATGAAAGACGACGTGTAGTTGATGATAAAGATATGTGATGTACTGAATCTTCTGATTACCAGCAACATGACCCAACCTTCTAATCTTCGATATAGTTTGATGGAACATGATCTGTTGTCAGGCGCAATTGCAAAAAGCATGTCACGTCAGATCATAGAGTAATCAAACATCTCCCAGAAAACTATGGTGCTAGGAGAGTAAGTTGACATTTAAAGTGTTGCCTCAGGGACTGTTCTCTGTTTGATTGGCCTTGGTGGTGGCCGACTTTGAAGTGATCCTTCAACCTGCAATGGAATTTTTGCTTAGTCTCCAAAAGGTGTGGCAGACAGGAGCGAAGGTAGAAATTTTTCATTAGAGGGGCCGAACTAAACTTTTTAAATTTTAACAAAAGTCAAAATATCATTTTTCAAAAATTTTATATATAATAGTGAATTTTTGTAAAATTTACATGTAAATTTAAACAACAAAAAAAAATTGACGTGTGGCGAGGGCCCATGCAGGCCCCCTTTGGCTCTGCCCTTGTGTAGCAGCTATGTATGTGTATCAAGATTGATGCAGTGTTAAAAGTCCCCATATGTCCCCATATGCATTCAGCTGCCTACACTACAAAAAAAAAAAGAACGAGGATTTACCGACAGTTGAAAAACGCTGGTAAAATAACATGTTCGCCGACGTGTGTTTAACGTAGTTAAATAAACGATTACTTAATAACGACTATTGTCGACACATTGTAAGATGTAGGAAAAAAAATTTTCGGCACCCAATTGGACGTCGGTAATTCGGTAAAAAAGTTACCAATTCAAGAGGATTAACTAAAAAAAACATGGAATCACTGACCGTGAGATGTTGGGCTGTCGATGAAAGTCGCCTTCTAAACTGAAGTTTTCCTCGTTGATGCAGAAGTGATCACTTAAAGTTGAGCCAAATTTGGATATGTAAGGCTTCTTGTTTCCATTCGGTTGAATTTCTGCCATGTTGCTTAAATTTATAAGGTCGATGGCGATGTGATATTAGGACAACAATTGGCTTGGGAAGGTAAAATCACATTTTTGTGCTTCATGTTGAGTTCCTCACATGGGATTATTGTGTGCACTAGGTCTACACAATGTGTCGAGCCAGTTCGAACCAGACTCAATCTTGCTCGTCAAAACTGATTCAAACTCAACTACGTTTATAAAGAGTCAAGTTTGAGTTCAAATATATGCTCAAAGTGTTAGACGAGTCAAGTTCGAGTTGTAAAGAGTCTGACTCATTTAAACTCAACTTGGCTCAAGTTTATATTAAATGTTGAATTATAATAAAGGAATAGTTAAACGACTTAATCGAGTTAAAGAAATGGTTATAGGTAAATAAGTTAAATGAGTCGAGTTCAATCTCTACATTGTATAGTTGCGCTGAGCTCGAGCTTGTTCTATCGAGCTTGACTCAAGTTCAAATAGAGTTTGACCTCAAGTTTTCTAAGTCGAGTTGAGTTTAAGCTGAACAAACTAGAGCCCGACACGCTCAAGTGCAGCCATAACGTGCCCTCTCTAATACCAAATATGATTGAAAATTCAGTTCTTGATCCATTTAAATTATCAAAAATCTGACCGCAGACCAAGTACATTGAAATTTTCTGAAAACATAAATTCAAATTTGTAGAAGGATACTACTAATTTGTTGCAGCTGTTGATTTTTCAAAGATACCGATGGAAATTACAAGTAGAAAATAAAGAAATTCTATGAAACTCCAGCCAGAATCCAACCACTAAAACAGACTGGTCTGTGTGAAGATGAAACGAGGGCCCAGTTGGGTACATAGCCGACTTTGGCAGATCAAGATGCAACAACCCTAACTCATGTTACTTATATTTTAAATTTTTGGATTTACATATTTTCCTTTTTTTATTTCTTCATGGAGAATAAGCTTGGAAACAAGTCGTGAAAAACTGAATAAGAAGAAAGACGGAGGTGTTACAAATTAATTAATAAGTAGAAAATTGTGGTATATATAAACCAACTGTTAAATAGACAAAGAGTGCGCTTTGATATTAGTTTAATTCAATATACTTTTATATTTAAATGAAACATAAAACCACCATAGGTTTAGGTTCTCCATTGTGCAAACCGATTTGGTCACACTGACCATAATCTTTACACGCACCTAAAAATGTTTGTCCTTCATCTCCACCGGTCACAATATATATATATATATATATATATATATATATATATATATATATATATATATATATATATATATAGTGTTTTCCTTTCTTTCTTATTTACTTTTTATTTTTCTCTTCTACAGATGGAACCAAACATATAATTTCCCTTTTCTTTAATTGTCCTTATTGGACAAATATTATTTTCTTCTTATGAATCTTCAGCGCAGTAGCAACAAATGCGAGACATCTTTTGAATATATATATATATATATATATATATATACACACACTCATAGACACATGGCAGAATTGAAACGTATATACATGCATTCTATTTCCTTTCTTTTGAATATTTTATTTTTAACCGAACATATAGTTTCCCTTTTCTTTAATTGTCTTTCTTGGACAAATATTATTTTCTTCTAGCACAGTAGCAACAAATGCGAGACTTCTTTTGAATATATATATATATATATATATATATATATATATATATATATATATATATATATACACATACACACTCATGGACACATGGCAGAATTGAAACGTATATACATGCATTCTATTTCCTTTCTTTTGAATATTTTATTTTTCTTTTCAAGACAAATATCTTTCCTTACAAAATTTCTTATATATACACATGTATACGTATGTGTATTTCTCTTTTCCTCTAAAAATTTCTCTTCGTATTCAAATCAATATCATTCTTTACAAATTTTTATATAGGTACATATGTGATGACATGTACATGTATATGTACATCATTTTTTATCTCTCTCTCTCCCTCTCTCTTTCTTTGTTTTTAAGACAGTATTTCATCTTTTCCATACTTTTTAACATTTTCCTTTCATGATCTTTTTACTTACCGACTTAATTAAGACAAAAATCAAGTAATGAACCAATATTTATTTCATGCTTGATAGTCTACAACCACAATCTATTTTAGAAAAAATATTTTTTTTTTAAAATATGATAGTTATCAAAACAAAAATCCTAAATGTATCTTATGTTAGGAATATTTGTAGATGAGTGTTGTGGTATAAATGAATTACTTTCTTTTAATCATATATGATCAATGCACTCATGTATTTTTACTCACTTAATTTCACTTATGATTACAAGCACCTCTCTAAAGAACTTAAGCAAGATGAGATAGAACACTAAGTAGGTCGTAACCGAATAAGAGCAAAATCTCAAACCTTCGTAAAATCCCAAGACAACACTAAAATGACTTCAAAATGATTTGTTAAGCTTTATAAATGATATTTAAAAAGACTTCACAATTTTAGTTTTCTCAAAAACATTTCACATTTTCAACTAATTTTTCAAGAACATTTTCAAAAGTTTGAAACATCAAACTTTCAATATTCTTCTACACTGCATATGAAATGAAAGAGATATTCAAGTGAAAATGAAATGCATCAATAATAAACATTGCCCTTGAATTAATTACTCCCGGTAAAGGCGCTGTGAAAGGTCGATCATCGTACTGACGGTCGCGTCCATTTCTCTCCCATTTTCAAAACAAAACTCATGTTTCTGGAGCACTCCAAAAACCAAAACCCAAAATAAAAAATTTGGGGATGCAAACAAGTGCCTACAACTTGTATCAGAGTAACACAACCTCGAATTTAAAGGGAGGCCTGTGGGGGAATTATCTCCCTAAAAAACTTGTTCGGATATGTGTCTCCCTCATTTTCAGGAGGTGGAGTGTAGAAGTTGGATCAAGTTTGGTTATGTTCCTTGATATTGTCTCTCTTCCTATAAATATGGTGAGCATCCTCATTGTTGTTCTATATCAAAAGAAAGGGAAAAGACTACTGGTAGAAGGTTTTGAAGATCACAAAAATGTTGGTAGCGTTTCAGATGTTATTGAAAATGACATCAAATATTGTTTTGAGGAAATGCAGATTCCCAATTCGGTTTTGGGAGAACGTCCTTTATGGGTGACTTGTAAAGTGGTGGGTACCATCAATCACAAGCCATGGCTCAGATACCTGAAGGAGATTATAGAGAGTGGAAATTTGTTGAAACAGGATTTCAAGACGTCAGAAAGCTTTACCTTAATCTTCCAATGTTGTTTTTTGAACCTGCGACAGATCTTTTTTCTTTTTTTAAGTGTGAAGGTTTGACTCCAACCATATTGGTTGCTGAGTATTTGCTACCCTTCTTTTGATTCTTGTATTGATTTTCATTTGTCTTAATAAAATGTGAAGACGTATAGGGTTATGATGTTAGCCCGTGATTCAGAATTTTACGTTCATTTGTCTCCACATGTAGTCATAAATATCTCGACCTCCCATGATAAACTTTTTGAAAATCAATGTCGACTTCTTCACTGCATATCATTAGAATGAAACAATGAGCAACTAAACTACCCTGAACGCATGCTCAACCAAGATTCGGGCCAACTAAAATAACTTGGTCATGTTATTGTGCTTTCATTAAGATTCAAAGACAATGTCTGTTAAAGATGAAGGTGTAAATATGAAGGTAGACCATGTTTTGTGGTGGATATTGAAAAATTAATACCCTATTAACAAATCAAACTGCATTCTGATTTGAGACATCTTGTAGTAGGTTTGCATAAAAAAAAAAAAAAAAAAACTTCTTGTCATCTAGCCCCGTTACTGGATGCATATTTAACTTAGAAAAGAAGATGAAATGATCTTTTGATTGCTTCCACATATACATCTTGTATTTCGTCGCACAACCGAAGCAAATTTATTTTGACTTTGTTTGTGACATTTGAGCCTCCAAATCCCACCCCCGATAGAAGCCTTTTTTTTTTTTTTCTCTCTTTGTCTATCCCCCAACCAAATTAATATTTTCCTTCCATACATATCCATTAAAAATCTTGTAAATGAGATTAATCTTTTTTATATCTTATGAAATCATTTACACACTAGAACATGTATGGTCAACCGTACATAGGGAAATCATCATTTTTTTTGCGATAGATGAATATGGAAGAGGTCTACTAATAAATAACTTAAACAACTTATCAAACATAAAATTTTGAATACGTGACAAAATTTGTAATATGCAAGACATAGAGTTGGCAATTGACTAATACGTGAGGGTATAGGTACGGGTACTGGTATGGCATTTTTGTATATCTTCGTACGGTGGTATGATGAATATTATATGTTATTATATACTTTTAATTCAAAAAATTATAAAAACCATATGATATCATCACATTCCTATCATAAATTTGTATATAATCTCATAAATAAAAAAAACAAAAACAAAACTTTTTAGGTTATAATATAGGTTGGATTTAGTTCCGACCCAGAACCAGATCCAAACATACCGAGCCGTACCACCGTACCGCCATACCAGCGTACCGGTACGGGTAGTCCACCAAAAGTGGCGTACCACTGTGACATAGGTTGGAGTTAGGCAACCCTTACAAAGCAATACAAAGATGAATCTCTGTTTAAAGCAATACTAAGATGAATCTCTACTGATTGGATTCTAAACGGATATTACCTTTTACCATATTTGATTTGATCAAATATTTGCATACTCGGATTCAAATGCCAACTAATTTGATTTATCAAATATCTGCATATTCTGATTCAAATGCCAACTAACGATTGCCTTACCATATGAGTGCCAAATTTTTTAAATCATAATTTAAATACAATTTGGATTCCCATGCAAGACTGCAGGGATTAATGTTCCTTACCCTTTTATTTCTCAATAGGATAAAAGAATATTGGATACAGTAACACAAAAGAATAAAAGTCTAATTTGAATTCACAACTTAAGATGTCTCGTTTCTTTTAACTTGTTTCTTTTATCTAATTCAACTACGAGTGACCATCTAATAGAAAATCCGAAGAAAGAAGGCATATAAATGGAGCTCTTATAAATTTAATTCTTGACATTTAGCCCCGCCTTATGCAAGTGGAGTTCTTGTAACTCGCACTTGACTCGTTTAATGTTTCAAACATAAATTTAAACTGGATTTGACTCATTCATATACAAATCGAGCTCGAGCGAGCTTTTATGAGCAAGTTTGAGTCTATCCCAAGCTTGCTCGACTCATTTTGCAGCCCTGCATGCCGGTCGGATGAGGGGAGGGGTAGTTTCTACAGAACCTCATGAAAACAACATTTTGAGAAAACTAATTTTTGTGAAAGCTCTGTTTTGAACCCACCCAGAAAAGCCAAAAAAGGTGTTTTGAAGCTGTTTTGCCTCCAAAACTCTTTTTTGGGTGTGCAATCACACATGCCCATGGAGTTTCCATTAGACTAATGACAGTAAATTTTTATAAGCAAATTGGAGTTAGGCAAACCCTTATAGAGAATACTAAGATTATGTATGTCTACTGATTGGATTCAAAATGCACATACCCTTTACCATATTTGAATTATCAAATGTTTGCATATTCGGATTCAAATGCCAATTAAGGAATGACTTATACAAGGTGCTAACAATGAATCCACACCAAACATAAATGTATTAGTGCCCAATTCTTACATACGTAATTGAAAGCTAATTTTAATCATAACGGAATCCAAACTGCTTCATAATATGTTCAACATTGACTTCCAAAACAAATTGATATTAGATAAAGGAAACTTTAAGTGGCTATGTTAATGATTATTGGTTGATTAGATATGTATCTAAAACAAATTCCAGAACTTACCGAATGCCATTCATTAAACACAATGCCAAGTATCTTCCAAGATCGGAGCTGTGTTGAGAGTTGCCCTATAAATTCGGCTGCCTAATTTTATAAGTCCACAAGTGGAATTGCTTGGTGTTCTTGGTCAGAGGCAAAGCCAAGGTAGGCCCCGCTTGGGCGACCTTACCTCAAAATTTTTTGTTTATTTAAGTTTGCATGTAAATTTTTAAAACTTTCACTTGTTTTATATTAAAATTTTGAAAATTGATATTTCAACGCCATAGTAAAAACTTAAAAAATTTAATTCAGCTCGCCTTATAAAAAGTTCTGGCTCCGCCTGTGTTCTTGGTAGTGGTGAGGATGCTTGGTGCTTTCCTCCTTGATGCATATGTGTTCACGTTAAGTTGTGCCAAGCTTGGATATGTAACGTTTCTTACTTTCATTCCCTTACATTTCTGCCAAGCTCTTCCCTTTATGTGGCCGATGGTGATGTGATATTAGAACAACAATTGGTTTATGAAGGTAAAATCACATCTTGTGCTAGATGTAGGGCTACCTCTCACTTGGTGTACGACCTCCTTTGGTGAAAAGGAGAACTACAAACATGACCAACGAGGAGTGTAAGCATGAAGGCAAGAGGAATTAGTTGGAGACCATGAAAAGGGGGAAAGGTGGAATCAGGTATATATATGCTGCCCAAAAGTTAAAGCGGATTCATAAAATACATTTTAAGGTGTTTCATAAATCTATTTCAATCTTTGAGTCATATCTATGAAACTATATATATCGTTCTCTTTGCCAAACAGACCTTAGACATCCAAAGGCATTAGTGATGGTTTACTGTGCACGGATAGTTTATGATGCCCTTAATAATACTAGGACATATTTTACATTTGTTTGCTATCCAGCACACACACACACATATATATATATACATAAAAGATTCAAAAGCAAGCTTAATCACATGAGAAGCTCCACTAATTAGGTTGAGTACATTTATTGTGACAGAAACAAACTTTCCCTCGTACATAATTTTGCATGAAGAGTTCCACTACTTAGGTTGAGTACATTTATTATAACAGAAAAAAACTTTTCCTCTCACATAAATGCTGCAACCACTATTCTAGAGATCTAGTACTCATTCTAGAACTTTTTCCTTTCCCTTGCATTTGGACCCCTTTTTACTGCTTGAGTTGCTGCCGGAAGCGTCAGTGGTCTGCTGGATCGGCTCATATTCTGGGACGCATGTTACATACTCCACCTGTTCATTGTAGAATTCACAGCAACAATACTCCGTCAGCAGAGTTTGAACAAATACAGAAAACCAATCTTCCTTCTAAAGTTCTAGAATTGGAAAAATGAGGTGGTGCTAGAAAATTTTTGTTCTAATTAAAAAAAAAAAAACTAACATCATACAAATTCATAGTAAATGATATTTGAGGGTCGCAATATACTGACAAGTAAATCATTAATGTGTGCTGCCATATATAAGTAAATAGTTGGGGCCAAACAATATGTAATTACATGAATTTCATGGGAGATTATGGAGAACTACCCACACAAGCCCAAATGCATGTTTAAACGTGTGAAAGATTGCAATAAGTGGTCATTTTGATAATAACAAATCGTTACTGTCTAATAAGCCTGCCCCCAAAATAGGGCAGATTCACAAAATCCTTGTTAAGTGTTCTGCGAAGCTTCTCCTTTTTTTGGGGGTAGATTCATGGAACAGCAATACAATGTTATTATTATAAAACAGCCCTAAAAACTGGCCAGAGTATGACTGGTCCCCATTGAGCAGTAATAGTAATGTTTAGGCAGAAGTAAATGAAAGACACTCAAATGTCTTCTTCTATTCACCCATGGTCTACATGCAGATTTACTATTAGGGATGTGAACGGATCAGATGTGAATTGTGTATACCGTTAACTTTATCCGCTTTTCAGATATTCACATCTTCTTATTCAAATACAAACAAAGAAAAGTCATATCCAAAATCCAATTTAATAATTTGAGCCAAATCTGATTTTCACATTAATATCCGAACCTGAATCCAAATTTTGAACGGAATCTGACTGATTTTCAAAATGTAAGAGTATTGGATATATGCTATTTATTTAAAAATAAATCTGGTCTGAATCCAAATCCAAATCCAAATCCAATCAGATGTTTATGCATATCTAAGTCTGATATATGATGTCATTTTTCAAATTAGAATCTGATCTGATTTCTTAATTGGAGGTTATATATTTTTTCCATATCCGATTTTTTTTTTTTTGAATAGGTCGGATGTCCGATCAAAATCGGATATATTGACATCACTAGTTACAATATCTTGAGTAGACAATGTAGAAGCGAAATTTCAATCTAATGAAAACACAGTAACATGACGAGGTTATCTATCTTAATTGGCCCAAATCTAGTTCAATCATGCTTTCGGAAAATTTTAGTTCTTCCTTGTTCCAATCAAATGATATGCTGTGAAGAGTTTATCATTGGTTTTCAAGAAATTAATAATGTGAGATGTAGGACCCGTAAGGTGCAAATATGATCTTCATGACTATATGCATTTACGAACATGGCCCTAATATATATGTTTTATATACATAGAAAATAGGTGCACACACACAAACAAAGTATGGGCTGCAAATATGGATGTGTTTTAGTGCTCACTGGATCCTTTGGTAGGTTGTGTCGAACTCGATAAAATTCATCACGACGATATTCAGTAAGAAAGAATCTGCCTTCCGGAGTTTCCTGAGGATTTATTTCAAAGTACATGAACTTCGTCTTCGTTCCAACTACTTCAGATTTCTCACGGAGCTTCACAGTTGTTGGCTTTTCACCAAATCGTATCCATTTCCCAAGCTTGTTGGATCTTTTTTCGTCTAGCTTTGTGAAGAAAAAGTAATCTTCGTTCCTTTCGCTAATTTCTGCATAAAATTCTAAAACAGTGCAAATGCAATGTCAGCGACAAACTCTAAAATGCATTATAAGTCTATGCCGTATGAATAAGTATGAGGAAAAGTTTTTCTTTTAACAATTTGTAACTCAAGGAACGCAGAGATTTAGAGGGTGTTTGCCTGCAGTAACGGGTTGTTATTGTTCTATGAATCTACTACACCATATAGTAATGGGTTGTTATTTTATATATATCTTTAATTTTCTGTTTGTATATAAATGGATATTTTATGGTGGAGCCAAGGGCAGGAGAATTATGTTCTTCGCTCTGACTTGGCAGACATGACACTAATAGTTGTAAAAATAGGTTGATTTTAATTAGTGATGTCAACGGATTGGATTCAAATTGGATATATCACTAACATATCCGCTTTTTAATCAGATATTCATACATACTAACAAAAAAGTCATATTTCAATTTAAGTCTAAAATCCAATTTCCAGAATCCAAATCTGATTTTTATGCTCATACCTTAATGAAAATCTGAATTTTGAACTAAATCTGGCTGATCTTCAACTTGTATGAGCATTGGATACTTAAATTTTAAATCTGATCCGAATCTGAATCCGATCGAGTGTCATTTCTTAGATCCAATCCATTTCTTGATCATATTAATTTTTTTTTCCACATCCCATTCTTTAGAAAGAGTTTAGTTGGAGACCGACGGTGATGGTGAGGAGGCAGAGAGGCTGGGAGGCGCAGCCGCGCAGAGCTTAGACGGGCGGTGAGCATAGTCGAGAGACATTTTAATTCAATAAAAGTGTGTTTTTTTTGTTCTTGGGCTTTTCGAGTCTGGATAAAGCTGAGACCTTCCCGTTAAAGCTCCGGGCCGGGTCAGGCCCAATAAAAACAACCCAAAATCGTTTTTCTGTTACCCGAGCCAGGGCCCGAGTTGGGCCGGGTACCGGGTGCCCGGCAGCAGCTCGACCCGGTGCCCAGGCTTCATGAACTTAAGCTGAAAAAGGGCTTAGATTAACTATTTGGTGAAAAAGAAAATACATTAAACCCAAACGAGAGAGAGGGAGAGCCTAAACCTACCCTTTACTTTTGAAGGCGAGAAACTGTATATATCAACCTCTGGACCATTACTAGCAACATTCAAGATCTGCACCAACCTGGCATCTTTATCAGCCATGGTTTAAAAACCTATGTGACCTATTGTCTCTCCCCAGCTGAACGCCTATTTATATTTGAAAAGAAGATGAAATATTTTTTTCTTTGGTTAATTGCTTCCAAATATACGACCTGCATTTCCTTCCATAGCCCAAGCCAATCTAATTTCATTTAGAGCGTCGCAGCTTATGAAACCTACTTTTTTGTCTTTGGAATCCCCCCAGACGAATCACTTAAATCTTTTCTATCCATACGTATCCATTAATAAAGTCTTATACATGATAACAATCTTTTTTATCCATACATAAAATCTTATGAAATAAATTACACGCTCTTGTTTCGGGTTATTGTGAATAACGTAGGTAGGATTGCACACGAGCCGAGTTGAGCTCAGCTATGAGATATGAGCGACCTTCTGACAAAAATCCAAAGAAAGAAGAGAAATATTCTGCATCCAAATGTCCAATAAAGAAAAACTTAGCAACAGAACATCCCTGATTCTTGACATTTTTGTAGTCAAGGGACTTGAGCTGAGCGAGTTTAAACGAGTTGAGTTCTTACAACTTGTCATTTAACATTTAAAACGTAAATTTAAAATTCTATTTTGACTTGTTTATCAATAATAATAAAGCTTTTGTGAGCGAGTTTGAGTTGATCCCAAGTTGCGTACTCGACTCATTGTGCATCCTTATGATGGTGGGTATTGAGGCGGGAGTACTATTTTCACATCCTCGCGAAAGCTTCAGCTTGAGAAAACCAAAAACTCTGTCTTCAAGCCAACCAAACGTGCTGAAAAAGGAATTTTGGAAGTTGTTTTGCCGCCGTGTGTTTGTGGGGGTTATATATATTTAGTTCTGATATAATAATTATACTCAATCTAAATAGTGGAACTCTTCTTGTGATAGAGCTTTGCTTCTATAATTCTTTTGTGCATATAATATATATATATATATATATATATATATTATATGCACAAAAGAATTATAGAAGCAAAGCTCTATCACAAGAAGAGTTCCACTATTTAGATTGAGTAACAATTATTATATCAAACCTAAGCTTTCCCTATTACATAATGCTGGAACCGCTATTCTAAATCTTGCTAGTACCCATTCTTCTGCTTTCACTCGGTCACAGAACTCGCTTCTTTAACTTCTGCTTGGACTCGCACTTGGAACTTGCGTCTTTTGCTTCCATTTTGACTGCCTCATTCGTTTTCATCGCTGTCCGAAGATGAGTCATTTTGAAACCAGTTTTGTAGAATACATTTGAAATCTTTCCATTTTGACTGCCTCATTCGTTTTCATCGCTGGCCGAAAAAAGGAATTTTGGTTGTTTGCCGCCAAAACGCCTTTTTGGGTGTGCAATCAAACATGCACATGGAATTGGCATTAGACTAATGATATGAATTCTTTTTTATAAGCAAGTTGGAGTTAGGGAAACCCTTTTGGAGCAACACTCAGATTATGGATGTCTACTGACTGGATTCAAAATGGTTTTACCATTTACCATATTTGATTTATCAAATGTCTACATATCCTGATTCATTAAGTAATGTCTTATATCATACCCAAATTTGAAATTGATAATTGAAGTCTAATTGGAATCATAACTAAATCCAAAGTGCTTTATAATATGTTTAACACCGACTCCCAAAATCAATTGATATTAGATAGGAAACTTTAACTGGCTATGTAAATAATTACGATTTGACTAGATATGAACGTAAAACAAAGTCCAGATCTTGTCTCGAATGCCATCCATTAAAGACATTAGCAGTCTAAGTTTTTAAATTGGAAGTTTAAAATTTTTTCATATCTGAAATTTTATTTAAATCCATTTAGTTTCATATCTAATCTAAATCTGATCCACTGACATCCCTAATCAAGATATCATATATAATAAATTTTTTGGCAACAAATACCTTTAACATCGAAGGTAATACTAAGAAATGCGCAGTTCCTCTTAATTTCGAGCAACTTTGTTATGATCTAACAGGGTGGTGGAACTCACGTTAACATGAAAGACGACGTGTAGTTGATGATAAAGATATGTGATGTACTGAATCTTCTGATTACCAGCAACATGACCCAACCTTCTAATCTTCGATATAGTTTGATGGAACATGATCTGTTGTCAGGCGCAATTGCAAAAAGCATGTCACGTCAGATCATAGAGTAATCAAACATCTCCCAGAAAACTATGGTGCTAGGAGAGTAAGTTGACATTTAAAGTGTTGCCTCAGGGACTGTTCTCTGTTTGATTGGCCTTGGTGGTGGCCGACTTTGAAGTGATCCTTCAACCTGCAATGGAATTTTTGCTTAGTCTCCAAAAGGTGTGGCAGACAGGAGCGAAGGTAGAAATTTTTCATTAGAGGGGCCGAACTAAACTTTTTAAATTTTAACAAAAGTCAAAATATCATTTTTCAAAAATTTTATATATAATAGTGAATTTTTGTAAAATTTACATGTAAATTTAAACAACAAAAAAAAATTGACGTGTGGCGAGGGCCCATGCAGGCCCCCTTTGGCTCTGCCCTTGTGTAGCAGCTATGTATGTGTATCAAGATTGATGCAGTGTTAAAAGTCCCCATATGTCCCCATATGCATTCAGCTGCCTATACTACCAAAAAAAAAGAACGAGGATTTACCGACAGTTGAAAAACGCTGGTAAAATAACATGTTCTCCGACGTGTGTTTAACGTAGCTAAATAAACGATTACTTAATAACGACTATTGTCGACACATTCTAAGATGTAGGAAAAAAAAAAATTCGGCACCCAATTGGACGTCGGTAAGTCGGTAAAAAAGTTACCAATTCAAGAGGGAAATAGCAGTGTTCTTGGTACTGAGGAATAACTAAAAAAAGCATGGAATCACTGACCGTGAGATGTTGGGCTGTGATGAAAGTCGCCTTCTAAACTGAAGTTTTCCTCGTTGATGCAGAAGTGTTCACGTAAAGTTGAGCCAAATTTGGATATGTAAGGCTTCTTGTTTCCATTCGGTTGAATTTCTGCCATGTTGCTTAAATTTATAAGTCGATGGCGATGTGATATTAGGACAACAATTGCCTTGGGAAGGTAAAATCACATTTTTGTGCTTCATGTTGAGTTCCTCACATGGGATTATTGTGTGCACTAGGTCTACACAATGTGTCGAGCCAGTTCGAACCAGACTCAATCTTGCTCGTCAAAACTCGATTCAAACTCAACTACGTTTATAAACGAGTCAAGTTTGAGTTCAAATATATGCTCAAAGTGTTAGACAAGTCAAGTTCGAGTTGTAAAAAGTCTGACTCATTTAAACTCAACTTGGCTCAAGTTTATATTAAATGTTGAATTATAATAAAGGAATAGTTAAACGACTTAATCGAGTTAAAGAAATGGTTAAAGGTAAATAAGTTAAATGAGTCGAGTTCAATCTCTACATTGTATAGTTGTGCTGAGCTCGATCTTGTTCTATCGAGCTTGACTCAAGTTCAAATAGAGTTTGACCTCAAGTTTTCTAAGTCGAGTTGAGTTTAAGCTGAACAAACTCGAGCCCGACACGCTCAAGTGCAGCCATAACGTGCCCTCTCTAATACCAAATATGATTGAAAATTCAGTTCTTGATCCATTTAAATTATCAAAAATCTGACCGCAGACCAAGTACATTGAAATTTTCTGAAAACATAAATTCAAATTTGTAGAAGGATACTACTAATTTGTTGCAGCTGTTGATTTTTCAAAGATACCGATGGAAATTACAAGTAGAAAATAAAGAAATTCTATGAAACTCCAGCCAGAATCCAACCACTAAAACAGACTGGTCTGTGTGAAGATGAAACGAGGGCCCAGTTGGGTACATAGCCGACTTTGGCAGATCAAGATGCAACAACCCTAACTCATGTTACTTCTATTTTAAATTTTTGGATATACATATTTTCCTTTTTTTATTTCTTCATGGAGAATCAGCTTGGAAACAAGTCGTGAAAAACTGAATAAGAAGAAAGACGGAGGTGTTACAAATTAATTAATAAGTAGAAAATTGTGGTATATATAAACCAACTGTTAAATAGACGAAGAGTGCGCTTTGATATTAGTTTAATTCAATATACTTTTATATTTAAATGAAACATAAAACCACCATAGGTTTGGGTTCTCCATTGTGCAAACCAATTTGGTCACACTGACCACAATCTTTACACGCACCTAAAAATGTTTGTCCTTCGTCTCCACCGGTCACAATATATATATATATAGTGTTTTCCTTTCTTTCTTATTTACTTTTTATTTTTCTCTTCTGCAGATGGAACCGAACATATAGTTTCCCTTTTCTTTAATTGTCTTTCTTGGACAAATATTATTTTCTTCTTATGAATCTTCAGCGCAGTAGCAACAAATGCGAGACATCTTTTGAATATATATATATATATATATATATATATATATATATATATATATATATATATATATATATATACACACACTCATAGACACACCGCAGAATTGAAACGTATATACATGCATTCTATTTCCTTTCTTTTTAATATTTTATTTTTAACCGAACATATAGTTTCCCTTTTCTTTAATTGTCTTTCTTGGATAAATATTATTTTCTTCTTATGAATCTTCAGCACAGTAGCAACAAATGCGAGACTTCTTTTGAATATATATATATATATACACACACACACTCATAGACACACGGCAGAATTGAAACGTATATACATGCATTCTATTTCCTTTCTTTTGAATATTTTATTTTTCTTTTCAAGACAAATATCTTTCCTTACAAAATTTCTTATATATACACATGTATACGTATGTGTATTTCTCTTTTCCTCTAAAAATCTCTCTTCGTATTCAAATCAATATCATTCTTTACAAATTTTTATATAGGTACATATGTGATGACATGTACATGTATATGTACATCATTTTTTATCTCTCTCTCTCTCTCTCCCTCTCTCTTTCTTTGTTTTTAAGACAGTATTTCATCTTTTCCATACTTTTTAACATTTTCCTTTCATGATCTTTTTACTTACCGACTTAATTAAGACAAAAATCAAGTAATGAACCAATATTTATTTCATGCTTGATAGTCTACAACCACAATCTATTTTAAAAAAAATATTTTTTTCTTATATATAATAGTTATCAAAACAAAAATCCTAAATGTATCTTATGGTAGGAATATTTGTAGATGAGTGTTGTGGTATAAATGAATTACTTTGTTTTAATCATATATGATCAATGCACTCATGTATTGTTACTCACTTAATTTTACTTATGATTACAAGCACCTTTCTAAAGAACTTAAGCAAGATGAGATAGAACACTAAGTAGGTCGTAACCGAATAAGAGCAAAATCTCAAACCTTCTTAAAATCCCAAGACAACACTAAAATGACTTCAAAATGATTACTTAAGCTTTATAAATGATATTTAAAAAGACTTCACAATTTTAGTTTTCTCAAAAACATTTCACATTTTCCACTAATTTTTCAAGAACATTTTCAAAAGTTTGAAACATCAAACTTTCAATATTCTTCTACACCGCATATGAAATGAAAGAGATATTCAAGTGAAAATGAAATGCATCAATAATAAACATTGCCCTTGAATTGATTACTCCCGGTAAAGGCGTTGTGAGAGGTCAATCATCGTACTGACGGTCGCGTCCATTTCTCTCCCATTTTCAAAACAAAACTCATGTTTCTGGAGCACTCCAAAAACCAAAACCCAAAATAAAAAATTTGGGGATACAAACAAGTGCCTACAACTTGTATCAAAGTAACACAACCTCGAATTTAAAGGGAGGCCTGTGGGGTAATTATCTCCCTAAAAAACATGTTCGGATATGTGTCTCCCTCATTTTCAGGAGGTGGAGTGTAGAAGTTGGCTCAAGTTTGGTTATGTTCCTTGATATTGTCTCTCTTTCTATAAATATGGTGAGCATCCTCATTGTTGTTCTATATCAAAAGAAAGGGAAAAGACTACTGGTAGAAGGTTTTGAAGATCACAAAAATGTTGGTAGCGTTTCAGATGTTATTGAAAATGACATCAAATATTCTTTTGAGGAAATGCAGATTCCCAATTCGGTTTTGGGAGAACGTCCTTTATGGGTGACTTGTAAAGTGGTGGGTACCATCAATCACAAGCCATGGCTCAGATACCTGAAGGAGATTATAGAGAGTGGAAATTTGTTGAAACAGGATTTCAAGACGTCAGAAAGCTTTACCTTAATCTTTCAATGTTGTTTTTTGAACCTGCGACAGATCTTTTTTTTTTTTTTAAGTGTGAAGGTTTGACTCCAACCATATTGGTTGCTGAGTATTTGCTACCCTTCTTTTGATTCTTGTATTGATTTTCATTCGTCTTAATAAAATGTGGAGATGTATAGGGTTATGATGTTAGACCGTGATTCAGAATTTTACGTTCATTTGTCTCCACATGTAGTCATAAATATCTCGACCTCCCATGATAAACTTTTTGAAAATCAATGTCGACTTCTTCACTGCATATCATTAGAATGAAACAATGAGCAACTAAACTTCCCTGAATGCATGATCAACCAAGATTCGGGCCAACTAAAATAACTTGGTCATGTTATTGTGCTTTCATTAAGATTCAAAGACAATGTCAGTTAAAGATCAAGCTGTAAATATGAAGGTAGACCATGTTTTGTGGTGGATATTGAAAAATTAATACCCTATTAACAAATCGAACTGCATTCTGATTTGAGAAATGATAAATATCTTGCATGTTTAAACTATTTTGCATGTTTTAAGTCATCAGTTTTTGGCGCTTTCATGACCATTGGACTTTTAGAGAATCTCGAGAACTTAGGATTAAAGTGAGTCGATTGAAAAATGCTAGTCCAGAATCTAATGCTAGTCTCGTGAATTTAGGATTTAAGAAATTAACAGCTAGGCAGATGAAAAATGCTAGTCCATAATCTAATGACATGTTATAGATAACATGTTCTATCAAACATTTCCTGACAAACAAATGAAAGCATGAGAACTTTCCAACCTGCTTGCCGCTTTTCAACCCTTTCAACAAGGTCAGAGCAACGATCAACCTCTAAGTTTACCATGAATAGGAGAAGACCCAGGCATTTTATAGAGAGATCCTACTGTTGGAATATTAGCAGCGGAACCAATCTCCTCTTCCAGTAAGTTCACTCCCAGCGGCATGTCAGCCTTTAGTCTCTTTGGGTCGGCATGTCAGCCTTTAGTCTCTTTGGGCGCGAAGGGACAACACCTGTGAAAGAAAAGAGGCAGAATAAGGGAAACAATTGATTCGTGCGTTTGCTTCTGGGAGGCGCTTCAACGTCGACCTTCACATAGATGTGAGCTCGGACTTTATAGTCCACCTCCCATGATTTCTCATATCCCAATGTCGGTTATGGCCCAAGAAATGCTTGGCAAGCTCGTGAATGGTAATAAATCAGACTTTAATTCTGTTTAATGAAAACTTTATTTTGGAAATCAGTTTTCTTTCTTAACTTAATCTCGTAACTGCAATTTGGCCTAATTGCACTTACCAAGTGAAGGATAGGGCTCAGGGCCACTATCCTACACCTCCCATCTCCAATCCAATAAATTGGACATGGCTACACTTCTGTCATCATCTATATCGGAAAATAACATTGCAAACTTCTCATTGTTTTAAGTCAGCCTTGAAGTTGTCTTCCATTCCTCTAACAACTCCTTAAATTTCTCCTTTGATTTTTTCTCTCTGCCTTACAAAAGACTAACAAGTCATCAACATACGCTAACAAAGCAAGCACAAACCAGCTTTGGGCGCACGGGGAATCTTGACGGCTCCATCTTCCACCAAACAATAGAGTCTTCTCCACCAATTCTCAGGACAATTAGAAAAAGGTGGGGCGAGACAAGATCACCCTACCTTACACCCCTTCTAAGCTCAAAAAGTGACCAAGCCGATGATACATATATCATAATTAGTTTCACCCATCTCATATCAAAGCCTAGGGAGCACACTGAGGATTTCGAAAATTCCAATTGACTTTGTCATATGCATTGGAGATAAGAGCTTGATTCCTACGAAATTGAAGGGAATGAACTATCTCATTCCAAGAATAATGTTGTGCTGCAACTTCCTGCCCAGTAGAAAAGCACCATGTTTGCCCTATAATCCTTGCAAGAACCACGTTCATCTTGTCAGCTATCGACCTAAGATCTCTCATCATTTTTATCTCCCAGCTTCAACTTCTGGATAAAGGAAATGAAAGTCATACGATCAAAAACTTCGAGAGCACTACCAATTTTTCCAACGAAGGGACTAAATTGCATGCCAAGCTTGTCTCGAGGCAAGCAGTTCTAGTGACAAGGATACACTACATGTCAGTAGTGATTCTTTTTCACCGAAACATGTTATTTCATGGATTTTAAAGACTCATAACATCTATCGTTTGGTTAAATTCAATTACCTCAAAATTGCAGTCGAAATCAAACTTTGACATATAAGCAAATCTCTCTAACAATGAGATTCATCCATTCACCCAGAGATTTTACTTTCGTTCAGTCAAAATTTAGAGAATTTTGAACCTCAAACCATAGTGGCAAACTCGCTGCATTGGCTCAGGAATTACCCAAATGAACTCGGATCGCTGAAAAACCTGACCAATAGTTAAGGTTGACCGAGCTTGGCTCGGCCCAACTCACCCTTGATGGAAGATTTCCTTCATATATGCACAAAACGAATATGCCCTAAACAGAATCATGCTTATGCTAAATCATTGAAACAAAAAATCATAACTGTATGAGAAGTGTACTTGAATCCATCTGAAGAAATGGATGATGAGATTGTAGTAGGATCTTTCAGAGTCTTTGCGGTGCACGTGCAGTGACTCTCAAATCGGGAAGAGACCACCCTAGAAACCAACGTTTCTAGCGATCATTCACACGACCCCAGAGACCACTACCATTTTATATTATGGACAATTACAGATTCAACTCATCAAAGAATCCATAATTACGTACAGGTATTTATACATTACAAAATTACCCCATACCATATAAAATGATGTAATATCCCAAAACGCAATCACTTAAGTGGATATTTACATTAAAACAGCCATAATATCTGAAATTCCTCATAGACATATGCCGACCCACCAAATGATCTTTACAATCTCCCACTTGGACCAAATATGTCTTTATACATTTAGACATTACATAAAACCTTAGCAGCTCATAACTACTATCTTATTAAACATCATTTTCACCAATCTCGTCCATGATCATATCAACACAGGACCAAAGCGGCTTTCGTTATATAAAAATTAGTTAAACCTTCAATGATCACAAATGTTAACACAATCAATGACATAGATCTAATATGGATGTATAACATGAGAATTACATGTAATGCGATTACAACATGTCTATTTTCAACTGGTCCAACTTTAAAACCTTATGAAAATCAAAAACACAAACACAGAATAGAACTAAAGAACTTTAAACTTTATTCTGCAGAAAAACTGAATGTGTCTATACATAAGAGCAAATAAAATACAAACTCTCACTAAACCAACACATCATTCAAAGGTAACACCCCCATATAAACAACATGTTCGTGAAAGACCTTGGGTGTTGAACCATTGTTAAGCGGATTCGCAATCATAGATTTTGTCCCAATATGCTCTAAAGACACCTGACCATTTTGTATCCTCTTTTTAACAGCCAAAAAACTTAATGTCGATGTGTTTCGACTTTGACAAACTTTAGCTGTTATTAGAGTACATGACTGCTGAATTATTGTCATACAATAACCTTAGTGGTCTTTCTACACCATTTATAATGCGCAGCTCCGTAACAAAATTCTGCAACCACAAAGCATGATTGGATGTCTCGTAACATGCTATGCTACTTTATTGGCATACAGTAAAGTCGGAATCTAAATACCCAATGACCTCCAACTGATCTGACTTCTTGTATGTGAGCATGAAACATTTTGTTTTTTGTAAGTACTTCAATACCCTTTTGGTTGTTTTCCAATGATCCATACCAAAATCACTTAAGTATCTGCCTAATATTATAACGATAAATGCAATATTCAAACGAGTACAAACCTGAGCGTACATAAGGCTTCCCACAACAGACGAATAGAGAATCCTTTCCATTTTCTTAGATTCGATTTCACTTTTAGGGTACTGTTTGTGACTAAACTTGTCTCCTTTAGTAACTAGAGTATCTCCTGGTTTGCAATCATTTATGTTGTATCGCTGAAGCACCTTTTCAATGTAGGCCTTTTGTGATAATCTAAGAATATCTCAAAAGCGATCTCGAAATATTTGGATCCTCAATACAAAAGATGCAGCACCAAGATTCTTTATGTCAAACTTTGTTAACAAAATTTCTTAGTTTCATGTAATATACCCACATCATTACTTACCAACAATGTATTATCGACATATAAAACCAGAAAGATAAATTTACCCCCACTGAACTTTTGGTATACACATCAATCAACCATATTAGTTTCGAAACCAAATGAAACTATAACTTGATGAAATTTGTAATACCATTGACGGAAAGTTTGCTTTATCTCATAGATGGATTTCTTAAGTTTGCAAACTATTTTCTTTGCATCTCTTGAAACAAAGTTGTCTGGTTGTACCATATATATCGTTTTATCAATGTCTCCATTTGAAAACACTATCTTTACATCAATCTATTACAGCTTTAAGTCAAAATGAGCCACAAGTGTCATTATAGTCTTAAAAGAGTCTTTCAACGAAACTGAAGAGAAAGTCTATGTATAATCATGTCTTCCTTTTGAGTAAAATCCTTTGTGACAAGACGTGCCTTGTACCTTTTGAGTAAAGCCCTTTACAACTCGAAGTCAACTTGTCTAACACTTCGAGCATACATTTGAACTCTAACTTGACTTGTTTATAAACTTAGTAGAGTTTGAGTCAAGTTTTGATGAACAAGATTGAGTTGGGCTCGAGCTAGCTCGACACATTGTGCAGCCTTTTAGGCACCCCATAATCCCATGTCAGGAACATAACATGTAGCAGAGAATGTGATTTTGCCTTCTCAAGCCATTTGTTGTCCTAATATCATGTCACCATCGACCATATAAATGGAAGCAACATGGCAGAAATTTAACGGAATGGAAATAAGAAACCTTTCGTATCCAAACTTAGCACAACTTTACGTGGACATTTCTGCATCAAGGAGGAAAACTCCAGTTTAGAAAGGGACTTTCATCGACAGCCCAACATCTCACGCTCAGTGATTCCATGTTTTTTTTTTTATCTAAACCTCAGTACTAAGAACACTATGATATTTCACTCGTGGAACTGGTAAATTAGCTAAGCAGCTGTTGGTAAAATTTATTTACCAACGTCCAATTGGGTGTCGAAAAAATTTTTTGCCTACGTCTTCCAATGTGTGACAATAGTCTCAATGGATAGGATACAAAAACTATTTTTTGCTTACGTCTTCCGATTTTTCAGATATGCATGTTTTTGGATTCAAATTCGAACAAAAAAAAATCTTCATAATATCTGAATATTCCAAAACACACATTCAAATTGAAATCCGAATCGATCTTTAAATGCAAAATCCGATTAAGATCCGAATCCGATTCTTTGATTCAATATCTGATTTCAATCAGAATCCAAATTTTATATTTAAAGATCCCATTCTGATCTATAGAATTTCAAATTTGACATCCAAAACTAACTTGTCATTTGTTTCACTGAAAACCGGCGAGCGAGATAATCCAAGCCTCCATGGACGTTAATTAACAATGGGCTTTTTTTTTTTTAAAAAAATGCCCAATGTAGGGCGAGACACCCCATAGACTGCCCAATAAGTTTCCATTAGATATGTAGACATCTGCAAAAAACTATATAATATGAAGCCTTCAACGCCTCAATTCTTGTACGAGTCTTCAGTCACTTGAGGTTGTCAAAGAAATTTGATGTAAAGTCTCTGGAAGCACTCAAGACTGATGTACACTTGAACTTATGACATAGAGATGAAAGTAATTGGTGAGAATGGAACAAAAACATTAATTCTCAAAACAAAACTCTGATAAGAAACAAAAGTCTACCTTCTGCTGTGTATTTTCCCATCAGTTGGTTCATATCGGGTCATTCTTGTCCAGTTCAGTCCACATATTCGGTTTATATGGCTTGTTGGGAGTGAAATAATCGCAGTAATATCCATTGCATGTATTAATTTGTCATCAAATTGATAAATTCATCTGGAAAAATATAACAAGTCCTGCTGCCCCATATTGCACGGTACACCTGTCTTTGAAACAGAAAGTATGTTATCTAACCTCCTTTAGGAACCAACATGCAAGAGAAAATTCCATAAACAAATACAGGCAGCTGATTAACAATAAGGAAAATTCTCTCCCAGCCAACAAAATCATATATGCCACAACAGAACTAGGTCGTTCATGATTATCAGATCGCCGGAACACTTCAAAAACTGTCTCTCTCTCCCGCATACACCAGGAAAATTCTCTCCCAGCTACTAAAAACAAAGTATGAAGCGATTTCCAGCAGTCTACAAAATGGGAAAGAAGATTTCCAGCTAATAGCCAGTTCATCCTCCAAAAGAAATGCTTCCATACTTGTGACAAGATGATTGGTCCGCCTTGTGTCTCGAACAGCCCTTCAGCTTTCATCATCTCAACAATCTTTTGAGTGAATCCCTTCATTGCAGCCTTCATAATTCAAAAAAACAAAAGAAACAGAAACTCATCACGGCCCACTTTTTCATTTCACTAGATCTAAACATGTCGCCAAAAGAAAATTCTTAAACAGCTAGAGGCAACAAAGCAAAAAAATACCTTAAAAATAACACTGCAAAGAACAGAAATATATAGGATAGACAACATTATGAACCTATCCACCAAAAAACAAAAAAAGCACTAAAAGAGAATCTGGAAGTAGAAGGAAACGAAATGTTACCTTCCCAGGAGAGGGCTCATGGCCGTTCCAGAAATATAAGTTTGGATAGCATCCATGCCTCATTCCTTGGCTTTCTGTATCGCGCCTTCTTTAGTAACAGAATATCCAAAAAACGAACAGGAAGAGAAGAAACCCATTTTCCTCATTTCCAGATTTTTTGATGAATGTGCCTCAGGAGTGCTCCATGGGTAGTGAATAGATCCAGAGATGAGAATCCTCCTCTACCCATTGATGATGATTGAAGTGTGATCATAAGAAACAGAGCACAACACCCCCTTAGGGAATGTGGCTAACGTCAACAAGAACTATAACATGGTGCATTCTCTCCACATTCTTCCAGCGTTTCTTCTGTTACCGGGAAAACAGGAATAACAAGGAAAGAAAGGGTTTCCTCTCTTCTTTGTCCTTTCAGTGAGCCTCTGAGGATGAGGTCACGAGAGTTTAAGAGAGAGAGACAAAGAGAGAGGACATGAAAGAGAGGGGAAATGTTACATACCTGATACCAATGGTACAAAGATGGATGACTAGATGTCGGTGTGCTGGTGGCTAGATAGGGATGGTCGACCTAAGAGAGAGAGAGAGATACAACAATGGGGGAAAGAAACAACCAACCACTCAGTATAAAAACCTTCACCTTAAATCAGTCAACCGGTTTCGATGAGTTGGTGTATTGGTTTTCAATACACCCAAAACTGGTAAACCGGTTTTGATGACTTGGTGTATCGGTTTTCAATATTTAATCGGTTTTATAATAAGGAATCAAGTCCATGTAAACAAGTGCTAAAAGAACTCAAACATGACTTTTATTGATTGTTTCAAGCAGAGATTTTTCGAGCAAGTTTGATTTGAGTTTGAGTTGGCTCGACTCATTGTGTAGCCCTAAAAAACCAGCAAAATCTCCAAGGATGAAAATAAGTCAATTTCTTAAATTCTTTCATCCATCTTAGTTGTCCTAATCTAAGTCCATCTTCTGTTATTTTTTATTTACTTACTCAATGTTAATTAATAAAAATGACACATTGATGTTTAATTAAACAGTTACAATAGGCCACTTCTTAATTTTTTACTTATTTTTTATTTACTTGTTAAATAGTTGTTTTTTTATTAAATTAAATAAAAAATATTGCATTGATTTATTAATGAATAAAATAAATAAACTCATTGAATAAAACTTGAGTTTAATTCTTGATTCGAAATTTTTGTATTATTTTCACATACTTTTTCAGATCAATTCTTTTTTTTTTAATGTTTATATAAAACCTATCTTTCATTTCATAATATGGTTGGTTTTGAAGGATAACCATAATTTTTTCCTTTATAAATACTTCAGTAAAAGTCAGATTATTGCTTTATACATGTGATTTCATATGGTTTTGTCAAGTTTTATTCCTAACTCTTTTGGACAAATAATTTTATTTTGATCTTTTAGATTTTCATATTTTATTTTGATGAAAAAATATTTATTACTTAATTTTGACGTGGTTGGCTAAGATGTTTTAACTTTTAGCTCATCAATTTTCCCAATAAGTTCTTCATACTCATAATTTGTCATAATTGATTTCTATATGACGTGTTATATCATTTTCACATGCATTTTTTGACATTTCTTTTTTTTAAAAAAAAAATATTTATTTAAAACAACTAGTTTATCAGATAAATAAAATTTTTATGAGGTTGCATGTTTGAGCAAATGATATGTTTGAGTAGTTAGACAAACAGTCTTTTTCAATCAACAAATTTATTATATGATTTTCACACTTCATCTAGAAATTTTAATTGAGTTAATTGAAATAATTTGTGTTGTATCCGTAAAAAAAAGTGTTAAATTATGTCAAACTTTCATTCGCTCCACATCATCATTAATTTTTTTGCATTAGTTCTCTTAACTTTATTGCAATAGGTGTTTTTTTATATAAAATTATATTTTTTATTCAAATCATATTTCAGATAATTTATAAAGTCAAAAAATTTGTTGTTTTCCTATTAATTAAAAGTTTTTGTTTTTAAATTTGTGAATTATGTGTTATATATCAAATACCTAAGACTTTTGGACAAATTGTATGATTATACAAAACAATTATTTGATTGATTAAATAAGTAATTGATAATTTCATCAATAAAACATTTTTATGAGTTCAACCTTTTTTTCATATTAAATATATTTATTTGTGATTAATTTTCAAATTTTTAAAAAATCCAATTTTTGTTGAAATTTATTAATTGAAGTTTTCTTTATCATTGTCAATTAAAAAAATATATTATTTTAAGATATCCTGCTTAGTTGATGTCTTAACTATAATGGTATGCTTATTTATACAAAAACATTTAATTAAACACAATATTAGTTATTAATTAATTAGTTTTATATGATATAGTTTTCAATACTTTAAGTTAAATAATGTATATGATAACTATTTGACTATTATTATATTGAACTTCATAAAAGTCATTACCTTTAATCAGATTATACTTTTAATCAGATTATACTTTCATATAGAATTTATATTCTCTTATTTTTATAACTTTAAGTTGGTGCGTTTGGTTAGGTCTTTTTTCCAATCATTCATAAGTCGCAACTTCAAAAGGTGTGGGCCCTAACTTTCTCAGATTCTCGGATATCATCAGATGTCAGCACTTGCGAATTCATATATCAACTTACAGATTCAGATATCAAGCTATAATTCAGATTCAAATATCAAACTGTAGTTCAGATTCAGATACCAACTTACGGTTCAGATTCAAATATCAAGCTGTAATTCAGATTCAGATATTAACCCTGGTTTAGATAGTATCCGATAAATATTTACTTAAAACCGAATCTGAATCTGTATCCGATTGGATAGGACGGTTAAGTATCTGATCAGATATTTAAGTAAATTCGAATCAGTTCGGATGTTATTTCTTAAATCCGAATCCGATCCAGTTTTCTTATTCGAATGTTAAATTGCTTACCATATCAGATTTTTTGAAGGCAGTTCATATCCGATCAGATATTTAGGTAAATCTGAATCGGATCGGATGTTATTTCTTAAATCTGAAACCCATCCGATTTTCTTATTTGGATGTTAAATTGCTTACCATATCCGATTTTTTAAAGGCAGTTCAGATGGATATCTAATCCATTGACGTCTCTATATATTAGTGAAGATGTCTAGACCAACGCACACAAATGTATGTGCTGCGAAAATGTCAGGTCGTTTTTTCTTTTGGTAGTGTAGGCAGCTGAATGCATATAGGGACTCTTAACACTGCTTCAAACTTGATAAAGGCCTGCATGGGTGTGGCCACACCTAATCTTTTTTTTTTTTTTTAACTTTACATGTAAAGTTTAAAAAATTTCAGTTGTCTTTTATAAAAATTTTTAAAAATAATATTTTAGTCCTTATCAAAATTTAAAAACTCTAATTGGGTCTCCCACATAAAAAATTTCTGACTTGGCTCCCTCCCTGACTGGCACATTAATTTTGTGTCAATTCCCCCTTCCAGGTTACAAGAGAGTTCCTCGTATGGTACTTTAACTGTCAACTTATTCAGCTAGCTCGGTGGTTTTTGAAAGATGTTCCATTATTCTATGGATCTGACGTGACATGTTTTTTGCACAACAATTGTGCCTGATGTGACATGTTCAATCAAACTATATAAGGATTAGAAAGTTGGGCCATGGTGCTGGCAATCAGCAGATTCAATACATCACATATCTTTTATCATCAACTACACGTTGTCTTTCATGTTAAGATGAGTTCCACCGCCCTGTAAGAATAACATAAAGATCACAAGAAAGGGGATAAAAATGCGGATAAACACGAATCTACTAAAAAAAATTCAACAACGAAGTATAGCCCAAACCGATCATGCAATAAGCAACAGATCAACGACAAAACAATCACAATCACAATCACAAACTGCACAAGAAGATTTTTACGTGGAAAACTCTTCAAAACAATGAGGGTAAAACTACGGGGTACTACAACCCAAAACTCAATCCACTATAATCAATGATATAAGTTTTCCCACGAGGGGCTACACAAAGCCAACCCTCCAACAATAATATATTACCAAAGCTATATGAGAAAAACAATGGAAATATCACTGATTGAATGCGGAAATCGTGGATTGAGAGAAAATGCGCCTGACTTCCTCCTTGGAATCGAATCTTGCTCTAGCCAAATGCTCGCAACATTCTCTTCCTCTTCTCATTCTCTCCTTTCCTCTTCTCCTTCTCTCCTCTCTTCTTCTCATTCTCTCCTCTTGCAGTGCAGCCACCAAGAAAGAGCACGAGAGACCACACCTCTCTTTTTTTCTTTTCCCAAAACGGAATCCTAGAGAGAGAGAGAGGGAGACACACGAAAAAGATTGGGGGCACCATCGGGTGCCCCCTTTTCCTCCCGCTTAAGTGACAGACCGGGTCGGGTTCTCTCTTGAGGCTGGACCTGACCCAACACTTAGTACTACCTTCGATGTAAAGACCTTTATTGCCAAAAATTGATTATGTATGATATATCAGGAGGTCAGATTTGGATTAGCTATGAAGCTAAATGGATTTAAATAATACATCATAGATGGAAAAGTTTTAAACAACCAATTAAACAAGTTAGATTGCTAATGTGCTTAATGGATGGCATTCCAGATAAGATTTGGATTTTGTTTTAGTTACATATCTAATCAAATGATAATCATTAACATAGCAAGTTAAAGTTTCCTTTATCTAATAATAATATCAGTTGGTTTTGGAAGTCGGTGAACATATTATAATGCACTTTGGATTCAGTTATAGTTCAAATTAGATTTCAATTATCAATTTAAAAATTGGGCACTAATATGATTAGACATCCCTTAGTTGGCATTTGAATCAAGATATGTAGACATTTGATGAATCAAATATGGTAAAGGGTATAACCATTTTGAATCCAATCAGACATCCTTAATCATCCAGAAACTAGTTCAACGAGGCAAGCAAGTCGAGCTCAAGCTCGTCATTGTATCCTCGAGTTGAGTTCGAGCCTGTTCTATGGAGAACAACTTGAAGTCAAGCTAAGCTCGAGCTCGACTCGGCTCGTGTGTTGTCCTACCTATGTTATTAACCCAAAACTACTTTTTGTTTGACTACCCAACCACTTAAAAAAAAAAAGAAGCATTTTTTAACAAAGCCAAGTGTGTTGAAATCATTTTGTGGATGTGTCATTTAAATTCCGCCTCTTTACAAACTTTCTATGGCATTTAGATTTTTATGTTCAATAAGGTACTTATCATATTCCTTCTGAGGCCACTCATATATACATCTTCCATCTAAAAAGACAGGCTTTCGTAATGTATTGGATACCTTACAAGATCTGAGTTTGTAATTAATTCGACGAGATTTTATATATGGATAAAAAAGATTTATATCATCTACAAGATTTTTGTTGATGGACATGTATGGATAGAAAAGATTAAGTAATTTATTTGGGGGGAAATCCAAAGAAAAAAATTAGGTTCTATGTGGGGGATTAAGCTGTGACGCACTAGATGAAATTAGATTTTCTTGGTTTATGGAAGGAAATGCAGGTCGTATATTTGGAATTAATTAACCAAAGAGAAAAACATTTCTTCTACTTTTTAAAGTATAAATAGGCGTTCAGTGTGGCGGCTAGAGAGACAGCAAGTTACATTGGTTTTTAGCCATGGCTAACAAAGACGCCATGTTGAAATCCTTGATCAAAGCGAGTCAAAGGTCTGCAGGTCCGCATCCAGAGGCTGATGTATATGACTTCTCCATTTCATACTTAAACGGTTGGTGCTGCAAACTCTCTCATATCTCTCCCATTTGGAAGCTTTTAATCCGAGAATGCGAGTTTTATATAAGTGAATCTCAAATAGGGTCGTGGGCTGATTCCACAAAGCACTCACTTTTCCATGCTCATTCTTTCAGCCCTTTCATAAAAACTAATCCCGAACCATTATTTTGTTCTATTGGAATCTAACCCATTACGACAACTACTAGTTTCACGTCCTCGAAGATTTTTTTTTTTTTTTTGTTATTGTTCAAAATTTGATAGGGGCTTAACTATATTTTTAAACAATTTTGTATGGAACAATTTAACATTTTTAAGAAAGTTGCAAGCATTATTCTCTCCTAAATCATAGGAGGGCCATGGCCCTTTCCTAACATCGGCTGCGACACTATATGTCCAGTTCATTTATTAACATTAATATATATATATATATATATATATATATATATATATATATATATAAAGAGTTGTATACGTTAACGAGTATAATACGGCGAGGAAAAAAATATCAAGAATAAAACGAGAAAGAGACGGTAAATTTTTAAAAAATAAATAAAAAATCTTAACAATTATATAAAAATAAAATAAATGAGAAATTAAAAAAATATTGGAAAATAGCTAGATAAGCAACAAATTTTAGGTACACGTCTGAAACGATTTGCCAACTTAAAAATTGAAAATAAAGTTTAAAGTTAATAAACTCTTCCCCTTTCCCCCGCAAGTGAACTCCAGCAAGAGGCGGGAAAAGGGAAAAAGAGAACAAGGAGAGGATGGCGGGAAGTTAATAAGCCCCTTTCTCTTTTAAAAAGACGTTATTGCCATTAAACGGAGCATCCAAGTTAAAAAAAACCAATTCGTTTACAAATATTACACGCGTGCCATCCTTTAAAAAGACGTTTTAGCCATTAAAAGGAGCGTCCACGTTAAAAAAAACCAATTCGTTTACAAATATTACACTCATGTCATCCTTTAAAATGACGTTTTTGCCATTAAAAGGAGCATCCAAGTTAAAAAAAACCAATTCTTTTACAAATATTACACGCGTGCCATTTCTTTTCATGTGTCTTAAAAAACGTGGAAGACGCGTATAAAACGCGTTTTATACGCGTCTTTTATCTTTAAACGTTTTTTTGAAAAAAACGCGTTTTATTCCCGTTTTACACGGTAAAGACATTTTTAACGTATACTACGAGTTTTTTTTAAAATAACGGCGTTTAGGTATATTAAAAGAGATTTAGTATAGTTGGTTGGGCCAGTGTGGGGTTAATCGAAAACCAATGTGCAGCTCTAATATCGCAGACATGAATATATTGAACATAGTCGTCAAAACAAGCATGATCTCTAAGAGTGAGAATATTATCGTTGAAGTTTTATGATGCCGATTGATCCATAAGCAGCTGTTTGGTAACATGTAGCTGTTTCACAAACTTGTATTGAAAATTCAGGCAGATTCTTAAAATGATGTCACACAATATTTCATGAATTTGCCTGAAAACTAGGAGTTGATTTTTAAAACGATAAGAACCAGTTACTATAGCAAATACTCCAAGAGAGACAAATAGTCAAAAGAAAAGCTTTTCCTTGCGTATATTCAGATCGATGACATATAAACCATTTTAGAGTTTGTCGCTAACTTTGCATTTGCATTGTTTGGCATTTTTTCTTACAGAAATTACTGCCGCGAACAAAGTGTCTACCTTCTTGACAAAGAAAACCGAAACGAGAAAGCACAGTACGGGGACTTGGAGACAACATGGTGGAACTGAAACAGTAATGTGTTCGGGTGGAAAGGAATTATTTGGAACCAAGACAGTGTTCCGATTCCATCATCCCGGAGGAGCTCCGAGTAAATGGATTGTTACTGAGATTTGTATTGATAAAGATTACCGAATTCGACACAGAATGCCAAACCCGGTGAGCACTACACTACATCCATATTTGCTGCCCATGATTTGTTAATTTGTTTGCGCGTATGCACTTATTTTCTGTCATTGTCCTATTTTGGGAGGGGAATACCCTACCAAAAAAAAAATGAGGCAGATCTATAGAAGACTGTAACATGCACCTATTTTGGGTGGCAGAACACCCAACCAAAAAAAAAAAAAAAAAAATCCTTGCGCTTGGGCCATTGACGCAGCTGGCGACTAAAAAACCCAAGCACATCAATTGTTGGTTGGAAACTAGAAAGGAATAAAAGAATAGAGTAATTATTGGTTTTCGCTTTTTGTTTAAACTCTCTTGACGTAATATTGTTGCTTGAAATTATACAATGAACAGGATCACGTAATCTGCAAGCTAGAACTTGATGAAGCGTCCTCGTCTAAGCCATAATGGAAGCAAAAGACTGAAGTTAAAGAAGCAAGTTCTACGACCGAGTGAAAGCAGAAGAATGGGTACTAGCTAGATATACAATAGCGGTTTCAGCATTATGTAATAGGGAAAGTTTAGTTTTGATGTAATAATTGTACTCAATCTAAATAGTGGAACTCTTCTTGTGATAAAGCTCGCTTCTGATCATTCTTTTGCATATATATATATATATATATATATATATATATATATATATATATATATATATCTATATCTATATATATATATATATATATATATATATATATATATATATATATATATATATGCTTTCACAGACACATGGCAGAATTGAAACTAATCCTAAGGCTAAAGTTTCAGGTGCAAGTTTGCGTAACCCAATCTATACATATATGTGCGAATTTACTAATATATAGATATTTTTTTCAAAAGTATTCTACAAAACTGGTTTCAAAAGACGCCATAAAGATTCATTAGATGAAAATAATATTTACCGAAGAAAGACAATTAAAGGAAAGGGAAACTATATGTTCGGTTCCTTCTGCAAGAGAGCAAAATAAAAAATAAATAAGAAAAAAAAGAAAATACTAACATATATATATATAAACTGATATCAAAGCGCACTCTTCGTCAATTTAACTGTTGGTGTATATATACCAAAATCTTCAACTTATTAATTAATTTGTAATACCTATGTCATTCTTCTGGTTCAGTTTTTCACGACTTGTTTCCAAGCTGGATTCTCCATGAGGGAATAAAAAAAGGAAAATAGGTAAATCAAGAAATTTAAAATATATGTAACAATTGTTAGGGTTGTTGCATCTTGATCTGCCAAGTCGGCTATGTATCCAATTGGGCCCTCGTTTACACAGACCAGTCCGTTTGGGGGGTTGGATTCTGGCTGGAGTTTCATGGAAATTCTTTATTTTTTACTTGTAATTTCCATCGGCATCGTTGAAAAATCAACAGCTGCGACGAATTAGTAGTATCCTTTCATAAATTCGAATTTATGTTTTCATAAAATTTTCAACTTACTTGCTCCGCTGTCTGATTTCTGATTATTTAATAGATCATGAACTGATTTTTTTAGAGAGCGCACAGTAGGGCTGCACATGAGCTGAGTAGGGCTCTAGTTTGGTCAGCTTAAACTTGACTCGACTCAGAAAACTTGAGCTCAAACACTACTCGAACTTGAGTCAAGTTCGATAGAACGAACTGGAGCTCGACATAGCGATACAACATGGAGATCAAGCTGGAGTCGTTTAACTTGTTTACCTTAAGCCATTTCTTTTAACTTGTTTAAGCCGTTTAACTATTCTTTCATTATAATTCAACATTATAATATATTCTTACAACTCAAACTCGACTCATCTAGCATTTCGAGCATACATTTGAATTCGAACTTAACTCGTTTACAAACGTAGTTGAGTTTAAGTAGAGTTTTGAGGAGCAAGATTGAGTCGGGTCCACACATTATGCAGGCCCAGTCCCATGTCAGGAACCCAACATGTAGCGCAAAATGTGATTTTATCGTCACAAGCGAATTGTTGAGCTTCCTCCAAATATTGTTTTCACTGTATACTGCAGTTTCCTTCTTAGCTCTTGAGGGTGAAGTTTATCAAGTAATGGTCTTTGTTTTCTAAAAGGTACAAATCAATGTCCTAATTATCGGTTTCCATCTAATATTAGGAACCCAAAAAAATATGCTATATCAGATGACGTGAGTTGGGTTGTATCAAACACATTTTTAAATCAACTATATTTGTTGTCATTATATTATTATTTAAATTCGGTTATATTATTCTGCTGCCCCAATGCTGGTAAGAACCAAAGAACATCAAAATCCACCACCTAAATCTAGATGGTTGAAAGATGGTGATCACCACGCATCTTTCTTTCAAGCGTCTGGGAAAGGCAGGAAAAAGAAGAACTATAACTATATAAAACGTCTCGTTTGTAAGGACAAAATTATTGAAGATCCCTAGGAAATTCGTCAATACTGAGGTTTTTATTTTTTTTTTTTCAGAATCTGTTAAACATTTTAAAAGATACTGGTAAGCTGGCTGGGAGGTTGAATGCTGGTCTTAAGGTAACTGAATCAAAAAATATATTTCTGTTTTGTCCTATTACTCTGGATGAAGTAAGAAGGGTTGTCTTTCAGGAAGATAGGCTTAGTTCACCTGGCCCCGATGGTTTTGGTGCATGTTTTCATCAGGATCGTTGGGAGACTGTTGGATCCAAATCTTCCAAGTGTTGCAGACTTTTCCAAGACTGGCCGGTAAGCTAAAAAGCGAAAAAAGTGAACAAATCTATCATCTCTTTTAATTCCAGAAGTTGAAGATGGGAACTAAAGGTGTTGGAGATCTTAGGCCGATTGCCCTATGTAACTCGGTTTACAAATTCTTTTGACTGGATGAATGGGGTTCTTGCAAGGGTTATAGGGCAGGAAGAAGTTGCTTTTTTACAACATTATTGTTGGAATGAGATAGTTCATTCCCTTCAATTTGGTAGGAATCCAGCTCTGTCTTAGAATTGATATCTCCAAGGCGTATGACAAGGTCAATTGGAATTTCCGAAATTCTCAGTGTGCTCGCTAGGCTTTGATAAAAGAGACGTGTGAAACTAACTATGATGTATGTTTCATCGGCTTCGTCTGCTATCCTTGTAAATGATCAGCTAGGTCACTTTTTTTAGCTTAGAAGGGGTGTAAAGCAAGATGAAAACAACTTGGTCGAGAAGACTATTGTTTGGTGGAAGATGGAGACATTCAAATTCCCCTTGCGCCCAAAGCAGGTTTGTGCGCTGCTTCGTCAGCGTATGTTGACGACTTGCTAATCTTTTGTAAGGCAGATTTCATCCTGCTTGTTAAAATCCTTGGAGAAATTTAAGGAGTTGTTAAACGACATATTGACGACAACCATGAGAGATTAACGGAGGACAACTTCAAGGCTAGCGTATGTTGACAACATGTTCCATGAGAATTGAACCTTTCCATCAAGGAAATGCTAGATTCAGATTTCTGTTAGCAAAAGGAATGACTTGCCTGCACGACCTCTTCTTGTGCCCCTGTGAATGACACACCACAAGAATACAACACACTAATCTAGCACTTGTTTCTACAAGTGATCACAAAGACATGACACACGATAAGAGCACACAACACTAAAATTTGTTGCAGGAATGCTTTCTCACACACACTTTGGCCAACCCAAAGGGCTATATTTATATATGAAAAAAGAAAAAACTGAAAAATAAATGACATTGACTCTTGGTGATTCCATTATGGTCATTATTGACATATTAAAAACAAAAACTGAAAATATAATGACCATTTTAAAAACAAAAAACTGAAAATTTAATGAGGCAAGGTGAAGGGGCACATGTCTTGGCACGATGGAACTTTTGGAGAGCCCAAAAGTTGAACCATTCACCTTCTTCATAAAGGCAGCTGCATGCTTTTAATTTTGCATTAACTTTCATCACTCCCCCTTAATGCAAAGTTTGAAACACCAAGGTGAGACCGAAACTTCATAAATTTTGGGTATGAAAGTGTCTTTGTAAACTCATCCGCAACTTGCTCATTGGTTGAGCAATACTTCAACACGATTTGACTTTTACCAACAATCTCATGAATGAAATGATGACGAAGTTCAATATGTTTTGTCCATCCATGGTAAATCAGATTTCTTGTCATTGCTATAGTTGCCTTGTTGTCACAATGAATTGTTGTTCCTTCAATTTGACTTTGACCAAGATCTTCCAAAACTCGACGCATCCAAATTGCTTGAAAAGTAGCTGCAGATGCAGCAATATACTCCGCTTCTGAAGATGATAATGCCGTCGTACTTTGCTTCTTTGAACACCATGATATAGCACCTGATCCAAGTGTAAAAACATAACCGCTTGTGCTCCTTCGATGATCTACAGCTCTTGCCCAGTCACTATCAGTGTAACTAAGTAAGTTAAAACAAACATCTGATTTATACCAAATTCCATATTCAGTAGTTTCACAGATGTAACACAAAAACACGTTATGCTGCCCCAAAATGGTATAATGATGGATTGTGCATGAATCTGGATACCAAGCTGATAGCAAATAAAATATCTGGTCGTGTACGAGTCAAGTATAACAAGCCACCAACTAGACCTCTAAACAATGTTTCATTAGCTTTAGCAGTTCCATTAGACAAAGTCAACTTTTCACCTGTATTCATAGGAGTAGAACACGACTTGCAATCTAACATTTTATACCTTTTAAGTAGGCTTAATGCATATTTTTCTTGAGAGATAAAAATGTCATTATTTGTTTGGACAACTTGAAGACCAAGAAAGAAATGCAATAAACCTAAATCTGACATTTCAAACTCACTTATCATACTGTTCTTAAATTTTTGTATGAGCACATCACTTAATCCCATGTAGATATTGTCATCTACATAAACACATACCACAAGCATATCAATGCCTTCATTTTTCAAGTATAATGTAGGTTCACTCTCACAACGTTCCGGACAATGGCTGCATGGGGGTTAGGCCCCCTACCTTTTATTGCAAACAAAATAAGGTGATATGTACAACAAAAATGGGTTCCCACAGAACCTCAACTCAAGTAAGTTTTTCGTTAAATGGATCCCACATGTTGTCATGGGAAATCCATTTTCTATACAAACCATTGGCCGGAATAATAGACAAAAGGTGATTAGCTTCAGCAATCGGCCATCCGTTGCAAATGGACAGCCTATATAGATAGTTGTTACTCCTCAGAAAATGACCAGTAGTATCTGTGTGTTGCTCAAAGGTGTTGCGTAAGTGCTGCTTCCAATCTCCATCGTTGGCCCGCAGGTAAATGCGTCCGAAGTTATCTTCAATGTTTGCCAAGTGACCAATGCATTCTAATAGAACCTCTGTCTCGCACCACCCTGTGGTGTTCCCGAACCAGCAAGCCAAGCCAAACCGGAAACCACCAGATACGTCTCTAATGAGACCTGCCACTCCTCTTTTGTTGTCCTTGCACCACGAAGAGATGTTGATATCGACCCATCTATCTTCATACATGACGCCATTGCTCCAAGGGATCCCAGAGCGAAGCCAGTTACAAACTTTGTTATGCTCGGTTCCTTTCCAATGAGAATTCCACCAGTACTCGCTGCAGTGCATCCAAAATTGTGTTGCCAAACTGCCAATGGGGAGATCTCCTTTATGCTTAGTGTGATTACGAGTTTTCCAAAGGAACCAAATCGCCATATGGAAACTATCTTTCCAACATTTGTCAAAGCTTTTTTCTTTGAAACCTTTCTTATGCCACCAAACAAGACCTTGCATGATATTATTGGGACTCCTATACCATTGTTTGGCCCTCCCAAATTTATCAAAGGTGTAATTCCAGATAGACCGAGCTCCTTTGCAGGTGAAAAACACATGCTTGAGGTCTTCGATCTCTTGCTTGCAGACAGAGCACCTCGAAGCGAGAGAATGGCCCTGATTTTGGACATAACTATCAGTGGGAAGACGACCTGATACACCTAGATAGACCGTCCAGGTGGCTCTTGGGGGTCTTCTCCCGTTCCAAACGAGCATATTATCATTGTTTTTTGTACCATTTTTTCTAATCCTTTGCCAAATTTCATGCCGATTGAGATCCTTATGATCGCCATATCTCCATACCAGGACATCTTGCTGCTCATCATGAAGTCTAGGACAGTTAAATGGAATGTTTAAGCTAGCAAGGAAGTGAGTAATGTGATCCCCATTCTCTTCCATGATGTCTTTGACTGTGCTCCCAATCGTGTCACGGACCAGATGTAAATGGGTAGTGGGAATTTTGTCAATCATTCGGTCTGCTCCCCACTGGTCTGTCCAGAATTTGACCATCTTGCCATTGCCAATCTTCCAACAGACATCTCCTTTGATCTTGTTCCATGCCTGCAAGGCTCTACGCCAAGCTTTGGACACTCTTTTGCCCCTTATACTATTGTCGTTCAGGCCTTTGCGCTCATAGTAACGACCTCTAACAAGCTCTGCCCAAGGGGAGGATTGCTGAGACATGCGATACACTAGGTATGCCAAATTAGCCTGATTGGTTTCACTAAGGTCTCTGAGCCCTACACCTCCCTCTATCTTGGGCAGACATAAGGTGGCCCATTTAATGCGATGGTGGTTTTTGTGATCCGTAGAAACACCCCATAGGAACTCGGCTGCCATTTTGTTGAGCAGTTTGCAAGTCGTGGCAGGGAGTTTGATCACCAGGCTCCAGTATGCAGGCACCATAGAAAGAACATGCTTTATAAGGCTGAGTCTGCCAGCAAATGAGAGACATTTTTGTTTCCAAAGAGAAAGCTTCTGAGATGAGCGAAGAACTAAATGCCTGCATTGCTCCTCTGTCACGTCGATCGCTTGGAGGGGTATGCCTAGATACTTAGAGGGAAGACTTCCTTTACGCCAACCTAATTCCTGCTCTATCTGAGTTTGAACCCCGCTATCCAGATTGAAATAGAGGACAGAGCTTTTGTCATTATTAATGACAAGGCCAGAACGAGAGGAGAAGTCATCAAGACACGCTTTCAAGTTCCGAAAGTTTTTAAGTCTTCCTTGAATAAAGAAAATGATGTCGTCTGCATATAAGGTGGAAAGAGGTGGGGGGTTATCAGCCCCCATAGCAGGGATCCTAATTTGATTGTTATTGACATGAGCTTGAAAGCTGCGCGTGAGCATTTCCATCATAGTGATAAAAAGATAGGGGGACAACGGATCCCCTTGCCTGAGCCCTCTCTTGTTATCAAACCACGTGCCTTCCTTCCCATTGTTGAGAAGAGCCGATTTAACTGTGGTCACAATGATCATAATTTTCTTTATCCACAAATCATGAAATCCTAGGTAACGCAAGGTGGCCTGCAAGAACTCCCAATTCACTCTATCATAGGCCTTACTTAAATCAATTTTTACACAAGCTGCTTGCTTCCTGCTGTTTTGGAAAATGTGAACAATTTCCTGGCTAAGCAGAATGCTATCTTGGATGCACCTCCCTGGGAGGAAGGCATTTTGATTCTTGGATATAATCCTGTTCAAAATTGGCCTCATACGTTTGACCATGATCCTGGTGATAAATTTCAAAATGCTGGTGCAAAGAGAGATAGGACGAAATTTCTCCACCTGCGTCGCACCTTGCTCCTTAGGCAGAAGAACAATGTGAGTCTTATTAATTGATTTCACAAGTCTGCTGGTATTGAAAAAGCCACGAATAGCCCCCCCCACCGCTTCATGCACTACGCTCCAATTCGCTTGGAAGAAACTGTTGCCAAACCCATCTGGACCAGGCGCAGAGTCCCTATCAGCCTCCATAACGGCCCACTTGATTTCAGTGTCAGTGATAGGTTTAAGAAGTTCATCATTTTCCTCAGGTGTCACCGTAGGACCAGGCGCGAGAATTTGAGGTAAGCGACCTGAGCCATGCGTGGTTCCTAATAACGTAACAAAAAACTCGGTACAGGCGATGAAGATATCATGACTGTCCGTCGCAAGTCGACCCTCATAAGAAATAGTCTCAATCTTGTTACGACGCCTCCTACCATTGGCAATCCCCTGAAAGAATTTGGTGTTCATGTCTCCGTCCCTCAACCATTTAATTCTAGACTTTTGACGCCAAAGACGTTCTTCTAGCCAAAGAAGTCTGGATAGATCATGCTTAAGTCTGTTTTCTTCTTCAATCGCCTCACGCATGCCACACTCACTATGGGTTTGAATGCACTTGATTTTGGATTTTGTCGCCATAATTTGGTTAGGGAGATTATTGACTTCACCCCTGCACCAAATCTTAAGCTTGTCCCTGGTGGCCTCCAGTTTATGAATGAGCTTGATCATGCGGCAGCCCCTTGTGTCTACTGCCCAGGCAGAACAGACCAGATCACTATACCCTGTCATGTCCTGCCAATACTGAAAGTGACGAAAAGGTGTGCGACCCCAAGTACTGTACCTGCGTTTAGATATATGGAGCAAAATGGAATTGTGATCAGAGATGGTCCTCGGCAGCACTTCCAGTTGGAGAGTTAGGACAGGATCATCCAACCAATCCTGGGAGACATAACACCTATCAATCTTTGACATGACATTCTCTTGTCCCAGACGGTTGTTAGTCCAAGTGAATTTCATGTCAGAGCAGGATATTTCAGATAATGTCGAGTGAGAAACAAAATTGGATAGTGCGATACAGGCTTGTAAAGCCGGTGCCCTCCCCGTTTTTTCATCACTGTTAGAAACAACATTGAAATCGCCCAAACAAATAACTGGCATGCTCCAGTGATTCACTACAGCGCAAAGGTTCAAGAATAATTCCTTTCTGATTCTAAAATCAGTATGCATATAAACCCCGATGACCACAAAGTGCAAACCAGATTGACTGTTGGATAAATGTAAAACGATCCAATGAGGATGAGCATACCAGTTTTGGAGGGATACCTCATGAGGGTCCCATAAAGCGATGATGCGAGCCCACGGGCCTGTCATATGAATGTTGGAGACAAGTTGCATCTCTGGAACCTTGTAACGGAACTTCTGAAGTTGATCCATGTTAAGTTTGGAATCAATAGCAAAAGCAATGGTGGTGTTCATATTCCTGAGAGTCCGTAAGAACTCGTGTTGAGCTGGAGGAGCCGCCAGCCCACGGACATTCCAGGCAAGAATATTTATGAGCAAAGGTTTCCGAGCCCCCTCCCTTCTCGGCTACCCATTAGGTCTTTGGAGGTACCATCCTCATTATCATCTTCCATGGCCTCTGTCGATGCCTTGGCCACTGCTTTTCCAACGTCCATATCGTCTGGAGGGAGGCCATCCTCGAGCACTGGTGTGGCCTCCACCATAGTAGGGTCAATTTTTTCCTTTATGCACCCTCCCATCTTCGCCTTTCTATCGATCTCTTTGGGTGAGCTATTTCGCTTTTTAGTGCCATTCACCTCCCTATGCTTAAGTGGTCGTTTCTTCACTTTCTCTGACATGCGGGTATTGTTAGACTCTAGCGGGAGGTTTGTACCTGTTGTTGCAGAAAACACTATGTGTTTTGGGGTGCTTGGGGTTGTCCCTGATGACTCCGAGGCAGCATGTGGGGCTTGCACACCTTCAACGCCTTGCTGGGTGGGAGGAGTAGCTGGAGTAGCCTTCCCCTTCGCTTCTGTGTTGTTCATACCCCGCTCACCAAGACGTTTGGCAGTGCTTTCTCCATCTATTTTTGTCTCTGGCAAAGACGTAAGAGCTTGGAATCTGTTTTGTTTTAAAGGATCCTCTTTATCCTTATTGAAAGGGGCACGTCTTCTGGGTGTTTTAACCAATTGCCACCCAGTGGGGGCGATCTTCTCCCCTTCCGTGGTTGCCACCCTCACAATGCAGGAACCTTCAAAATGAGCTGTGGACCCACATTTTGTGCAGTACTTAACCTTCGTTTCATATTCTATGGTTTGAACGAAGATCTTTCCCCCTAAAATCTCCATCTCGATCTCTGGGATGGGGCTGAACCCTAATGGTATTTCAATCTTTATGCGAGCAAAGCCAAAACGATGAAGATGCCTGGTGTAGTCATCTGCTTCCACGAATGAGCCTCCTATTAACTCTGCGATGTCAGTGAAAATGCGAGGATTCCACCATTCTACGGGTAGATCTGGCAGTCTAATCCATATTCGTACTCGATTAGAACTCTCTATCCTCATGGGCATACCAGGGTGCCATTGATTAGCTATAAGAAGTCTCCCACCTACATACCATCTACCGGGAGACAAGATGAATTTAAGATCAGATTCAGAGGAGGTTCGAAGGAGAAACATACCTTTGCCTACAGATGTAAACCGCAGATCAGCAACGGCCTGCCATAAGTTTTTGAGGCTAGCGAAGATGTAGTTGTAGTCGAGACGACCTTTTCCAGCACCACCCGCAAGAGTAGCAATGGCACTATACTGGAAGGGCTTACACAAGCGTTCATAAGATTGTTGTGTTATAGTCAGTCGCTTCTTCCCTGATATCTCTATCTTCTCTAGCGGAGGTAGGCTCATCTCTGTTTCAACCCTCCCTCCATCGACTATGGACGCCCAAGACTTACTGTGGGGGTTAGTCGCTGACGGCAGCTGCACACCCTTGCTAGCTCGCTCTGCGCCTCGACCCAAAACCATGGGTTCTCCACTACCGGTGAGAGCCACCGTTTCCCCTCTGTTGGCAGACTCTGCACCTCCTTCTACTATCATCCGTTCTCCACTCCCGTCTGATCCCACCGTGTTCTCCACCATCATCCGATGCCCCAGATGGGCCAGAGGCGCATCCATGCCAGTTGCTGCCTCTTCCTCAATCGCAAAAGCTCCAATGCCCATGTTCCCCATCATGTGATGATGCCCCTGATGGACCATGTTCTCCACCATCATCTGGTGCCCCCGATCGATGCCAGCTGCTACCCCATCGATGCCAGTGGCTGCCTCTTCCTCAATCACAGAAACTCCCATGTCCATGTTCTCCACCATGTGATGCTGCCCCTGATGGGCCATGTTCTCCACCATGATCGGATGCCTCTGATGGGCCAGAGGCCCACCGAGGTCAGCTGCTGCCTCTTCCACAATCGCGAGAGTTCCTATGCCCTAGGAGAGAGAAAACTCACAAGTGCACCTCACTCTCACAACGTTGAAACCCATTTTTGTGAAGATACGTGTCAAGCCTCTCATACCATGCTCTTGGTGCTTGCTTGAGGCCATAAAGGGCTTTCTTCAACTTATACACTCTCTTATATCCACTTATGACAAAGCCCTATGGTTGATGTACATATACATTTTCTTCTAAAGCATTATTCAAAAAAGCAGATTTGACATCAAATTGAAATACTTTCCATTTTAAGTGAGCTGCAAATGCCAATACTAGCCTAATAGTCTCAAAACAAGCAATAGGAGAAAAAGTTTCAAAATAATCAATGCTATATTTTTGTGCATACCCTCTGACGACTAGTCTGGCCTTGTATTTTTGCACATCTCCATCAATATTATACTTCAATTTGTAAACTTATTTTACATTTATAGGTTCCTTTTCTTGTGGCAAATCTACTAGCTGGCATATATTATTTCTCTTAATTGTATCAATCTCTTCTTGCATTGTTTTTTCTCATTCTTCTTTACCACATGCTTCCTCATAACATGATGGTTCAGTTACCACAAAAACAAATGAACAAGAAGCATATATGTCATGTAAAGATCGTACATTTCTTGATGGAGAAGACCCATCTGTATTTATTTCGACATCTTCTTCATGATCTGAATTGGTTTCTTTTGAATGAGTAGCACTTGACGTTGATGCATTTGATTGAGAAGTTGATTCAACAAATGGAATATGTTGATCTTCTATTATTGTCCATTCCCATGATCCATTCTCATCAAAAATGATATCACACCGAATGATTAAAGACTTTGTTACTAGATTGTATAGTCTATAACCTTTTGAGTTATTACTATAACCCACAAAAATACATTTCTCACTATTTTTATCCATTTTGTCTCGACTACTAGAATCAAGCAGAGAGTAGGAAATGCATCAAAAAACTTTCAAATTACTTACATCAGGTTTTTTTGTCCACCATGCTTTATATGGAGTCATATTGCAGACTGCTTTGGTTGATGATATGTTGAGAAGATACACAGCCGTAGCGACTGCTTCAGCCCAAAACTCATTTGGAAGATGCTTCTCATTCAATATGCTACGAGCCATCTCTACCATTGTACGGTTTTTTCTTTCAGCTACTCCATTTTGTTGGGGAGTTTTTCTTACTGTCAACTGTCTACGTATGCCATGTAATTTGCAAAAATTGTCAAAATCATTTAACAAAAATTCTCCCTCTCTATCAGTACAAAATATTTTTATAAGTCGCTCACTTTCTTTTTCTGCAAACACTTTAAATTCCTTGAATTTTTCAAAGGCTTCAGATTTTTCAACAAGAAAAAACACTCAACTCATGCGAGAAAAATCGTCAGTGAATAGTAAAAAATATCTACTATTATTCATAGATGGAGTTATTGTTGGTCCACAAATGTCAGCATGCACTAATTCTAAAGGAGTTTTTGCTCTCCATGCTTTCCAAACTGGAAATAAAAGACAATGTTGTTTTCCATACACACATGCTTCACAAATATCTTCATTATTGGTAAGACGAGGTAGACGAACAACTAATTTTTTCTGCCCCAATAACTTCAGTCAATTGTAGTGCAAGTGTCCATATCTTAAGTGCCATAACATAGATACTTTATTCATGTCTGCAACTAAGGCATATGCATCAAAGTGTGAAAGCTGGATTGGAAACATTTTGTTCTTTGTCATGTGCACTACTATAGTTGGCATGGTAGAACATTTCTTTTTTATTTCACATACATCATCATGAAATGAAATCAAATATCATTTTTGTGCTAACTGTCTAATGCTTAGTAAGTTATATGCTAATCCAGATATATAATAAATATCATGTACCAACCTTTTAGTACCACCTTTAATTGATATCTCAATTGTGCCCTTACCATCAATTTGTACCTTTTTGTTCTCTCCAAGTCGAACTTGTTACTTCACCGATTCATCAATGTCACAAAATAAGCCTCTCTTTCCTATCATATGATTACTGCATCTACTATCTAAAAACCATACATGATCAATATTTTCATTTAACTTTGTATGAGTAAAAAATAAGTTACCATATTCTGTTTTCTCTTCCACTACATTAGCTTGTCGTTTTGCGTTATCTCAACAAAACGCTTCAATATGACCATTTTTCTTGCAAAAAACACAGTACCTATTTTTGTGGTCATGTCTTTGATTGTTAGTGTCACCTCGTTCTGATTTGTTTCTGTCTGCCTCAAATCTTCCTCGTCCACGTCCATGATAGTTACCTCTACTTCGCTCGCGACATGCATTCTTTCGTACAGTTGCTTCCTTTCTCTCTTTGCTAAAGTCATCCAACTTGACTTGAGCTTGGAATGCTTGTTCAACATTTTTCTCAGTTGGCCTGTTCATTCTTTGTTCATGGGCTAAAAGAAAACCCAATAGTTCATTAGCAGAGTTTGCAGTCAAATCCTTAGACTATTCTATGGCCGTAACTACATGATCAAATTTAGGCGGTAAGCTCCTCAATATTTTTTCTACAATTTTTTGGTTGCTAACAACCTCTCCAAAGGTTTTCATCTCATTTATAATTATGAAAGTTCTTGAAAAAAAAATCTTGGACTGATTCATTTGAAGTTTCACTGTCATTACCTTATTATCACCATGATATTCTTGCTTGAGAATAGTCCAAGCTTCATTTGAACTAGTAGCACCAGCAATTCGAGGAAAGATAGTCTCACTTACAACTTGTTGAAGAAAAAACAAGGCTTTTGAATCCTTCTTCCGTTGCTCTCTTGATTCAAGAGTCTTTTCTCCTTGTTTTGAGCTTTCTCACTTTCTATATAGTCATTCTCAACTAAATCCCAAAGATTTTGTGACAAAAAGAAAGTCTTAATTTTTATGCTCCAAAAACCATAATTATCACCACTTAATACAGGTATGAGCGATTGAAAAATATTCGAAGTGGACATGCCATTAGCCATAATGAACAAAAATTTCCCACAGAAATTTTGTTGAAACAAGTTATGTGCAGACTTTACCTTGCAGGCTTCTCTTTTGCACTTTTACCAGTAATCACGACAACACAATAAACTTGGCTTTGGAATGACTTGCCTGCACGACCTCTTCTTGTGCTCCTGCGAATGACACAACACAAGAACACAACACACTAATTTAGCCCTTATTTCTACAAGTCATCACAAAGACATGACACATGATAAGAGTACACAACACTAAAATTTGGAGCACACTTGAAATGCTTTCTCACACACACTTTGGCCAACCCAATGGGCCATATTTATACATGTAAAAAAAAAACTGAAAAATAAATGACATTGACTCTTGGTGATTCCAGTATGGTCATTATTGACATATTAAAAACAATAAACTGAAAATTAAATGAAGCAAGGTGAAAGGGCACATGTCTTGGCACGATGGAACTTTTGGAGAGCCCAAAAGTTGAACCATTCACCTTTTTTATAAAGGCAGCTACCTGCTTTTAATTTTGCATTAACTTTCATCAATTTCATCCTGCTTCATGAATTTAAAGCTATTTTTCATCCTTTGGATGTGTAGTGCCTACAACTTGTATCAGAGTAAGACAACCTCAAATTTAAAGGGAGGCCTGTGGGGGAATTATCTCCCTAAACAACTTGGTCGGATATGTTTCTCTCTCATTTTCAGGAGGTGGAGTGTAGAAGTTGGCTCAAGTTTGGTTATGTTCCTGGATATTGTCTATCTCTTTTTGTAAATATGGTGAGCATCCTCATTGTTGTTCTATATCAAAAGAATGGGAAAAGACTACTGGTAGAAGGTTTTGAAGATCAGGAAAATGATGGTAGCGTTTCAGATGTTATGGAATTTGACATCAGAGATTGTTTTGAGGAAATGCGGATTCTCAATTCGATTTTGGGTCCTTTATGGGTGAGTTGTAAAGTGGTGTGTACCTTCAATCACAAAGCATGGCTCAGATACCTGAAGGAGTTTACAGAGAGTGGAAATTTGTTAAGACAGTATTTCAAGACGTCAGAAAGCTTTAGCTTAATCTTTCAATGTTGTTTTCAGAAGCTGCGACAGACCTTTTTTTTGAAGTTTGAAGGTTTGACTCCAACCATATTGGTTGCTGATTATTTGCTACCCTTCTTTTGATTCTTGTATTGATTGTCATTTGTCTTCATAAAATGTGAAGGCGTATAGGGTTATGATATTATACCATGATTCAGAATTTTACGTTCAATAAGCTGGCAACTTAGTATATCCCTTCGGAGATCACTCATATATACATCATCCACATAAAAAGTCATGTTTTCCTAACGTATTGGCAGACTTCCAAGATCTTAGCTTGCAAAAAATTTCACAAGATTTTATATATGGATAAAAAAGATTGATATCATTTAAAAGTTTTTTATTAATGGATCTGTATGCTTAGAAAATATTAATTAATTAATTTGTTTGGAGAAAATCAAGGGAAAAAACTACGTTCAATGTGCGCAGTTAAACTATCACGCACTAAATCAAATTAGATTTGCTTGGAATATGGACGGAAATACAGGTCGTATATATGGAAGCAATTAATAAAAAATAAAATTTCCTTACAAAGCATAAATAGGCATACAGTGTGGAGGCTAGAGAGACAACAGGTTAGATTGGTTTTTAGCTATGGCTGAGGAAGATACCAAGTTGATGTCCTTGATCACACAGGGACAAAATTCTGAAGGACCGCCTCATATCTCTCTCATTTGGAAGCTTTTAATAGGAGAATGCCAATTTTATATAAGTTAATTTCAAACAGGGTCGTGACGTGATGTGACATGATGGGCCGGGACTTAATTGCTCAAAGCATTTCCTTTTCAACGCTCATGACGTTTCTCTTCCGCCTTTCATAAAAACCAATCCCAAACCGTTTTTTTGTTGGTCTATCTTTACATCTACCAAAGGTTTCTGTTGGAATCTAACCCATTACTACAACTACAAGTTTCACGTCCTCGATGAGTTTGTTTTTATTATTGTTCAAAATTTTATAGGGGCTTAACTACATTTTTAAACAATTTTGTAGGGAACAATTTAACATTTTTAAGAAATCCCAATAGGTACTTTTCTCCCTAAAATCATAGGGGGGCATGGCCCATGCCTCACCTTTGGCTCCAACGCTGGACATACACTACATGTCCAGTTTATATACTAACATGAAAATTTAATATATATATATATATATATATATATATATATATATATATATATATTAAAAGAGATTTAGTATAGCTGGTTAGGCCAATGTGCGATTAACCGAAAACCAATCTACAGCTCTACTCTCGCTCGCAGGCGTGAACATATTGCATACAGTCGTCAAAACAAGCATAATAGCTAAGAGTGAGGATATTATCCTTGTACTTTTATTATGCCAATTGATTCATAATAAGCAGCTGTTTGACAACATGTAGCGATTGCACAAGCCTATATTGAAAATTCCAGCAGATTCGTAAAACGATGTCACACAGTGTTTCATGAATCTATGACAATAATAACCAGTTACTATAGACAATACTCCCGGAGATACAAGTAGTTAAAAGAAAAGCTTTTTCTTGCGTATATTTAAATGGATGACATATAATCTATTTTAGAGTTTGTTTCTAACATTGCATTTGCATTTTTAGGCATTGTGTATTTAAATGGATGACATATAATCTATTTTAGAGTTTGTTTCTAACATTGCATTTGCATTTTTAGGCATTTTTTCTTACAGAAATTTCTGTCGCGAACAAAGTGTCTACCTTCATGACAAAGAAAAGCGAACTCGACACAAAATAACAAAGAAGCCGGTGAGCACTACAGCACATCCATGTGCACATATTTTCTCTATGCATCTGTATTAAACACACACACACACACACACACACATATATATATATATATATATATAGCCATAAAGATCATATTTGCATGTTGTGATTCCCATTGTGGATTCCTCATATCTACACATCGCAATATAAATTTATTGAAAATCGATGTTGAATTCTTCACGGCATGTCGTTAGATTGAAACAATGAGAAACTAAAATTTCCTAAAAGAACGAACGATCTGATTGGGACCAGTTAAAATAACGTAGTCATGTTCAAGATCGGATTGTGAATCTACTGGTAGACTATAAAATGTTATTGTCTAATAAAAGACACGCTCTTTTCAGCTGTAACAGTAATGTTTCGGCAGCAGAAAATTAAAGAAACAATCAAATGCCTCCTTCTATGCCCATCGTTTACCAGTAGATTCACAAAATCTTGAACATGACTAAGTTATTTTAATTGGCCCCAATCTAGATCGTTCAATCTTTCAGGAAATTTTAGTTTCTCTTTGTTTCAATCTAACGATATGCTGTGAAGAATTCAACATTGATTTTCAAGAAATTTATCATGAGATGTGTAGATTTGAGGATTCCACTATGGGAATCACAACATGCAAATATGATCTTTATGGCTACATGCATTTACGGAAATGGCACCAATATATATATATAGATGCACAGAGAAAATATGTGCACTCGCGCAAACATATTAAGAATTATTTGCAGCAAGTATGGATGTGCTGTAGTGCTCACCGGCTTGATTGGTAATTTGTGTCTAGTTCGAAAGCCTTTGTCAATACAATATTCAGCAACAAACCAGCTACTCTGAGTTCCCCCGGGATGATGGAATTGGAACACTCTCTTGGTTCCAAATACTTCCTTTCCACCCACGGGCGTCACTGTTTCAGTTTCACCGTATTGTCTCCAAGGCCCCTTACTGTGCTTTGTTGTTTCGGTTTTCTTTGTCACGAAGGTAGACTCTTTGTCCGCGACAGAAATTTCTGTAAGAAAAAATGCCAAAAAAAAAGCAATTGTAGTGTTAGCGACAAACTCTCTCATTTGATTAACTTACATAAAACTCTCGTTTCCCGATTAAAAGCTTCCAAGTGAGAGATATAGAAGAGCCAGCAGCACCAACCGTGTAAGTATGAAAGCGAGAAGCCATATACATCAGCCTCTGGATACGGTCCGTCAGATTTTTTTACTCTCTAGGATCAAGGACATCAACCTGGTGTGTTCGTCAGCCATGGCTAAAAACCAATGTCACCTGTTGTCTCTCTAGCCTGCACACTGAACGCCTATTTATACTTTGCAAAGAAGATGTGAAATTTTATTTTTTGTCATTTGCTTCCAAATGTACGACCGGCGTTTCTTTCCGTCACCCAAGCAAATCTGATTTGATTTATTGCGTGACACTTTAACTGCCCAATAAAAAAACCCAAAATCGTTTTTCTGTTACCCGAGCCTGGGCCCGAGTTCGGTCGGGTACTCGGGAATCGGTGCCCAGGCTTGAACAAAAAAAAAAAAAAAAATTTAGACCAACTATTTGATGAAAAACAATACATAAAACAAAACTCTCATACAGGAACTAAAAGCTTCCAAACGAGAGAGAGGGAGAGCCTAAACCTACCCTCTACTTTTGAAGGCGAGAAACTGTATACATGAGAGGTCTCCGAAGGAACTTCCTAAGTGCCTTTGAACATAAAATTCCAAATACCGGAGAAAGTTTGTAAAGAGGCGGTATTTGTAATTTATTTGGTAAGATTTTATATATCGACAAAAAAGATTGATATCATCTACAAAGTTTTTATTGATGGCTTTGTATGGATAGAAAAGATTGGTTCTATGTGGGGGATTAAGCTGTGACGCTCTAAATGAAATTAGATTTGCTTGGGTTATGGAAGGAAATGCAGGTCGTATATTTGGAAGCGCTTAACCAAAGAAAGAAAATATTTCTTCTTTTCAAAGTATAAATAGGCGTTCAGTGTGGCGGCTAGAGAGGCAACAGGTTATATTGGTTTTTAGCCATGGCTGACGAAGACACCAGGTTGATGTCCTTGATCGCAGAGAGTAAAAAATCTGACGGAAAGAAAATACCGTATCAAGAGGATACCGTATATGGCTTCTCGATTTCATACTTATACGGTTGGTGCTGCAAGCTCTTCTATATCTCTCACTTGAAAGATTTTTATCGGCAAATGAGTGTTTTACATAAGTTAATCTTAGATAGGGTTTGGATTTGACATGTTATATGCTAACATGGAAATTGTAAAGAGTTGCATTTAAAGGGATTTAGTATAGTTGGTTGGGCCAATGCACTGTTAATCAAAAACCAATCAAGGGCTCCACTCTCGCAGACATGAAGATACTGAATACAGTCGTCAATACAAGCATGATCGTAAGAGTTCTGATGCCAATTGATCCATAAGCAACTGTTTGGCAACTATAGCTGTTTCATGAACCTATATTGAAAATTGAGGCAGATTCAAAAAATGATGTCACACAATGTTCTCTGTATCTGCTCGGGGTTGATTTTGAGAAGAGTAATAACCCGTCACTACCGCCAAATACTCCCTAAATGTCTGCATGGAGACTATCTCTTGGAGATACAAATAGTTATAAGAAAAGCTTCTCCTTGATATAGATGGGGTTAGGCATAGACTTATAATCCATTTTAGAGTTTGTCGCTATCATTGCATTTGCTTTTTTGGTATTTTTTTCTTACAGAAATTTCTGTCGCCAACAAAGAGTCTACCTTCGTGACCACGAAAACCGAAACAAGAAAGCGCACTAAGGGGATGTTGAGACAATATGGTAGAACTGAAACAGTGATGTTTGAGGGTGGAAAGGAAGTATTTGGAACCAACACTGTTTCAATTCTTTCATCCCGGAGGAACTCCGAGTAGCTGGTTTGTGACTGAATATTGTCTTGGTAAAAGGTAACGAGCTCGACACAAACTTCCTTGTTATGTCGTGTCTGGTTCGAAAGCCCTTATCAATACAATATTCAGTAACAAACCAGCTACTGTAAGTTCCTCGGGGATGATGGAATCGGAACACTGTCTTGGTTCCAAATACTTCCTTTCCACCCACGGGCTTCGCTGTTTCAGTTTCTCCAAGTCCCTTTACTGTGCTTTCTTGTTTCCGTTTTCCTTGTCACGAAGGTAGACTCTTTGTTCGAGACAGAAATTTCTGTAAGAAAAAATGCCAAAAAAAAAGCAATTGTAATGTTAGCGACAAACTCTATCTGATTTGATTAACTTACATAAAACTCTCGTTTCCCGATAAAAAGCTTCCAAGTGAGAGATATAAAAGAGCCAGCAGCACCAACCGTGTAAGTTTGAAAGCGAGAAGCCATATACATCAGCCTCTGGATACGGTCCGTCAGATTTTTTTACTCTCTAGGATCAAGGACATCAACCTGGTGTCTTCGTCAGCCATGGCTAAAAACCAATGTCACCTGTTGTCTTTCTAGCCTCCACACTGAACGCCTATTTATACTTTGCAAAGAAGATGTGAAATTTTATTCTTTGTTATTTGCTTCCAAATGTACGACCGGTATTTCTTTCCGTCACCCAAGCAAATCTGATTTGATTTAGTGCGTGACAGTTTAACCGCCCACATTGAACCTAGTATTTTCCTTTGGATTTCCCCCAAACAAATTAATTAATCTTTTCTATCCATACAGATCCATTAATAAAAATCTTGTAAATGGTATCAATCCTTTTAAACCATTTATAAGATCTTCTGAAATTGTTTGCACGGTAAGATCTTGTAAGTCTGCCAATACATTAGCAAAAGAACAGAGAAGCGTAGGTGGCGGACGGTGGCGGTGAGGAGGCAGAGAGGCGTAGCCGAGCAGAGCTTCGACGGGTGATGGGCATAGTCCAGAAACACAAGCCCTAATTTGATAAAAGCGTGTGTTTTTTGTTGGGCCTTTCAAGCCTGGAAGGGTAGACATCCTAACCTGAGCCCGGCCCGTTAAAAGTTCAGGGCGTCTTATTGGTAATATCCCTTTCTAGCGGCCTTGGCTCCCCAACCATGAAAGCTCTCTTTATAAGGGTTTATAAGGGTAAATGAAGGTTGTGAAAAAAAAAAAAAAGTCTAAAATGTCTTTTACTTTATAAAAAAAATTCAAAAAATAACTTTGACCCTTTCTGTGTGTGTATAATTCAAAAAATAACTTTGACCCTTTCTTGGTATGTATAAGGGTGGGCACCAGGCCGGATCCGGCCCATTCCCAATGGGCCAGTGAGCCCCGCCTGATAGCCCGAGTCTTGGTTCGGGCCTTGCCCGATAGCACGGTTCTCGGTTCAGGTTTGACTCATTTAAAATTAAAAAATAAATTTTTAATTATAAAATAATTTTTTAAATATAAAATTTATTTATTAATAATAAATATATATTATTAAAGAAATATTTTTTTTAATCTAAAGGGCCGGGCGGGGCTGACCCGGGCCGGCCTATCAGGCCCAGGCCCGGTTTTTCCCGGCCCAAACCCGAGCCCTATCGGGCCTGGCTCCCGACGCCCAGCCTTAGGTGTGTATACATATTTGTTTCATGTACAGTGGTGTGCTGCAACTCAATCCCTTCTTGTTGAACTAGGCGAGTGGACCTAGAAAAAAGACTTTGCAACACAAATGGGGCTTAGGCAATAGAAAAATAGCAAAAAAAGAAGAGATGAAAAGGAGGGAAAAATAGAAAATGAGACAAAGAAAGCTAGCTGAAAAACAAAGCTTGAAAGGTTGAAGGAGAAAAAATTAGAAGCAGGAAAAGTTTTGAGAAATTCATAAAACCCTGTGCAACTTTTAGTGTATTTACGAGGAACTGCCAATGTTTGGAAAACTAAAAATAGTCGCCTGTATCTATCAAATAATCACAAGCACATGCTTCGATAATTAAAAACATAACATTTTAAAGAACTGCCTCACCCTTAAAAAGTACGTATACCCTTAGGTTTTGACAGCCCACTAAGCCCCATTTGTGTTGCAAAGTCTTTTTTGGAGGTCCACTTGCCTAGCTCAACAAAAAGGGATTGAGTTGCAGCACACCACTGTACACGCAACAAATATGTATACACACCAAGAAAGGTCAAAGTTATTTTTTCAATTTTTTATAAAGTAGATGTCATTTTAGACTTTTTTTTTTCAGAATCCGTATTTACCCTTACAAAGAGAGCTTTTAAGGTTGGGGAGCCAAGGCGGCTAGAAAGGGATATTTTCACAATCCTTTTAAAACTATGTTCTCGCCTATCTTATGGGTCGGTAAAACGAAAAGATTTACAGGTGAAGAATGTGACTTGCTGATCAACTCTCCCCCTGGGAGGACAGGCGTTGGTATCATGCCTTGCTGGACACTGCTCAAGCACATGAAAGAGGCGCTGTGAAGGCATGCAATACTCTCAACCTTTTTGCTTTCTGTCTTCTTTTACCAGCAATTTGTTGTTTGGAATTCTCTGTCAATGTTCCACACATATTGGTCTTTTGCCTTACTTCTCTGCCCATTCCTGTCTCAGCTTTCATGGGGATCGGGCCCTTCCTTCATATCTTTGTTTGATTCAGCTTTGGAGCTTATGAAACAGAAAATAGCAAAGCTTAGACTCTGGTTCAGTATGAGGTGGATGTGTAAGTAGTGCGCCCTCCAATTTTATCGGATGTCTCGTATTCATGGTATATTTTCTTATTGAAGGCTTGGTAAGTGTTGCCATAACCTGACAAGCTCACTTTGAGTGCAAAGCAACACCACCTAGAAAACTTTCTTAAACCAGGCTTTTGGTAAAAGTGGAGCAATCGACGTTTCTTCCACGCCCAAAATCGTTTTTTTGTTACTGGAGCCCGGGCCGGGTACTTGGTACCTGGCGGCGGCTAGACCCGGTGCCCAGTCTTATGAAGTTTGTTAGATCCAAATCTGACCAACCAAAAAAATGAAAACTTAGATGAACTATTTGGTGAAAAAAAAAAAACATAAAACTCTCATTCTGCAACTAAAAGCTTCCAAACGAGAGAGAGGGGAGAGCCTAAACCTACTCTATATTTCAGAAGGCGAGAAACTGTATATATCAACCTCTAGACCATTATTAGCAACACTCAAGATCTGCACCAACCTCGCATCTTTATCAGCCAGAGTTTAAAACCACTGTGACCTATTGCCTCTCCAGCCACCACACTGAACTTCTATTTATGCTTTGAAATGAAGATGAAATATTTTTTTTTCTGTGGTTAATTGCTACCAAATATAGGACCTGCATTTCCTTCCATAACCCAAGCACATCTAATTTCATTTAGAGCGTCGCCCACATGGAATCTACTTTTTTGTCTTTGGATTTTCCCCCAAACGAATTACTTAATCTTTTCTATCCATACATATCCATTAATAACAATCTTATAGATGATATCAATCTTTTTCATCCATATATAAAATCTTATGAAATAAATTACGCACTCAGATCTTGTAAGGTATCCGAAAGAAGATCTTGTAAGGTATCCAATACATTAAGAAAACATGGCTTTTTAGATGGAAAATGAATACATGATTGGTCTCCCAAGAATTATCCTAAGTATCTTATTGAACATAAAATTCTAAATACCGGCGAAAGTTTGTAAAGAGGCGGCATTTGAATGACACATCAACAAACTGATTTTTCAACTCACTTGTCTGGTCACTCATATTAACATGAAAGACAACGTGTAGTTGATGATAAAAATATGTGATGTACTGAATCTACTGATTACCAACACCATAACCCAACTTTCTAATCATCAATATAGTTTGACGAAACATAATCTTTTGTCACATCAGGCACAATTGCACAAGAATGTTACATCAGATTCATAGAGTAATCAAACATCTCCCACAAAACTATTGTGCAAGCTGAATAAGTTGACATTTAAAGTATTGCCTGATGGACTGTTCTTTGTTTGAGTAGCCCCGGAGGGGGACTTGGAAGAGATCTTTCAACCTGCAATGGAGTTTTTGCTCGACAAACCTAATCCCCAAATAGAAAGTGACGTTGGTAACTGTGAAGGTCGCCAGTGAAAATAATATCGGTGAAAACTATAACCAACTATTCGCTTTTGATCTTTGGAGTGCTATGGAAAAATGAGGTTTTATTTTAAATGAGAGAGAAAGAGTCTCGTCTGTCAGTACGAGGATCGACCATTTCTGATGCCTTTACCAGGAATAACCAATCTAAGGTTATGTTTATTTTTTTGTCTTTCGTTTTCGCTAAAACAACTTTTTATTCTAAATGCGGTGTAGTATTTGAGAAAATGTTGAAGATTTGAAGTTTCAAAATTTTGATAAAATTTTGAAGAATCACTTGAGTGTGCAAAATATTTTGATTTGAGAAAATTTTCACAAATATCATTTGGAAATCATTGATGATTGTTTTTAAAGTCGATTTAGTGTTTTTCAAAAATTAAGTAGGTTAGATACCTTGCTCTAATTCAATTGCTACCTTAATAGAGTTTCATCTCATCTTGCATAGGTTCTTTTAAAAATGTGCTTGTAATCATTCATGATATTACGTGAATGAAGATGCATGAATGCATTGATCCTGTATGATTAAAAGAAAAGCATTCATTCCTACCATAATATTTATCTAAAAGCATTTCTATCATCACATGCATTTAAGTTCCACAATTTATAATTGTTATAAATATTTTTGGTAAAAAGAGAAAAAAAATTTAAAATAGAATATAGTTGTAGACCATGAAGCATGATTCCAATATTGAGTCACTATTTGAGTTTTGGTCTTGGTGAAGTCGGCAAAGGAAAAGATCTTGAAAGAATGATTTTCACAAGAATAGAAAAGAGAAAAGACTTTAATCCGAGAGGAATATGGAGAAAGAAACAGAGAAAGAGATCTTAAAATCACAAAATAAAAGATTCTTAAAAAAAAAGAGATGTACTTTTACATACTTATGTATACATATACGTATTTGAAAGCTTGTGAAAAGAAAGTATTAACTCAAAGGGAGAGTGAAAAGAAGATTTTAGAAAAAAGAGAGAGAAAGAGATTAAAGAGAAAAGGAGAATCTAAAGAGACATAGATTGTAGAGAGAGAGAGAGAGAGAGAGAATGTTAAATAATAAAAGAAGAACGACAAAGATAGATAATCATGTGCATGTATACGTATATAACATGTGTACACGAATATACTTTCATGATACTTGAAATAAAAAAATAACTTGAAAATATTCGACTTCAATTTTTCTATATAGGCCGAAGAGGAACTTGGGCTCATGCAAGACCTTAGGCTAAGTCTCCAAGGCCTCATTAAAGAAGATTTTTGCTATAAAAAAACTTTTAAAAACATAATTCTAAATATTTTTATACATGAATATAGAACCATGATTGTTTGTTATAAGATAATATTTTTCTTCATCTTTGAGTATGGAAGCAAATCAAGCAACGTAATGAAACACTCATTAGGGTTATTAATCGGGTGATTAAAAAAAAAACTAAACGTGAGAATGACATGAAAATACATTTTAACATGTACATATTCGTGAATGACTTTCTCGGGTTAGACAAATACCAATCTCAAAAATCAATATAAGAGTGTTGAAATCCCAACCCAAATACTCATTTTCGTCATACATTTGCTCATTAACTAAGGAAACTTAATACATCATGCATAAGCATCATCCCAAGTGTAAATGATGAGTAAAGTAATATAACAAGCATACTTTTTAAAATAAATGAAGAAATGGAATTTATTTGGTCGTGCTCATACTTATGGTGCATTCAAGATGTAGTTCCCGACTCCGTATAGAAAAACATTAGATTTTTCTTGCATGGCCATGGGGATATGGTAAGATGAAATGAAAATAAACGAAAAGTGGACTTCATACCTCTAACATCTCCTCATGCTCCTTTGAAAAGTTGGGACTTGGAGGAAAGAGAGAAATGGAAAGAGAGAGGGAAGGGGAAAACTCTAAGTTTTCAACTTAGAAAGCAGTAAAGGTTACCTAAGGATGAGCTCATGTTCAAGAGAGAAGATTGTGGAGGTATTTATAAAAAGTTTTGAAGCAAAATCTCAAAATTTGAATTTCTTTGAATTTAAGAAGATTTTCATGTAACTTCTAAGTTTTCACTGAATTATTTTTATTTTTATTTTTTAAATAGGGTTTGTCCAAGTGGCATTGGACATTCGCCCTGCAAATACCCCTTTGGTGTGTGGGCAGGGCTATTGCTCACACAACAGGGCTAACGGTGGTTTTTGACCCAAAATAGGGCCTATGCATGCGGCGCAATGGGCGATGTGCTGTCGCATGAGGCTGTGCGAGCGCGTGCATGTCGCGCACAGCACTAGGGCACCGCCCAGCTGTGCCGATTTTTCAAAGGAGGACGAAATGCCCCCCCCCCCCCCCCATGTGCCTCCCTAGCCTACTAAAGGGCCGTTGATAGAATAAAAACATAAAAGTCATATTTAAATATATATTTAAAATGGAAAAAAGTGGCTTTTGTTGCAAACAGAGCTGGCTCCGTTTTGAGTGACTTCGACCTCGTTTCCAAATTGAATTCAATTGGTCACTGGCACGTTTTAATGAGTGTTTTGGACTCAAAAACACATTTTGGTGTGAGAATGAAATATAAAATAAAGGGAAAGTCCGCACGTGTGTGTGCGGCGTTCAATTGCATCAATTTTTGTTGTTTTGTATTTGGGCTCGGACATGGGTTCCGAGATTTATTTTGGATCAAATTGTTGTGATTTTGTTTTGGGTCTAGGATTTGACATAGAACATTAAAATTTAAGTCTGAATAACTGAGAATACAGTCTTATTGAAAAGATTTGGGGTGATAACACCAACATTTTTGACGTGTTTTTAACGTAGTTAAATAGACAATTAAGTAATAAAGACTCTTATCGACATATTGAACGACTATTATCGGAAATCCCACCGCAGACCAAATACGTTGAAAATTTTCCGAAAACATAAATTCGAATTTATAGAAGGATAATTTATTGGAGCTGTTGATTTTTCAAGGACACTGATGAAAATTACAAGTAAAAAATAAAGAAATCCTATGAAACTCCAGCCAGAATCCAAACACTAAAATGGAATGATCTGGGTAAGTATTTGATCATAAAGATGAAACGAGGGCCCAATTGGATACATAGCCGACTTGGCTGGTCAAAATGTAACAACTCTATCACTTGTTACATATGTTTTAAATTTCTTGGTTTACAAATTTTCCATTTTTCATTTCCTCATGGAGAATCCAGCTTGGAAACAAGTCGTGGAAAACTGAACAAGAAGAAAGACGTAGGTCTACCAAATTAATTAATTAGTTGCAAATATTTGTATAGATACACCAACATGTAAATAGAAGAAGAGTCTTTGACATAAGTTTAATTCAATACACTTTCATATTTAATTGAAATATAAAACCGCCTTGGGTATAGTATTTTCCTTTTTTTATTTATTTTTTAATTTGTTCTTCTCAGAAGGAACCGAATATATAGTATCCTTTTCCTTAATCGTCTTTCCTCGATAAATATTGTTTTCATCTAATGAATCTTTCTGACGTCTTTTGGAGCCAGTTTTGTAGAATACTTTTGGGAAAAAAGAAATATTAGTAAATTGATGTCATTTAACGCACATATATGTATAGATTGAGTTACGCAAACTTGAACCTGAAACTTTAGCCATAAGATTAGTTTCAATTCGGCCATGTGTCTGTGGGGTATATATATATATATATATATATATATATATACGCAAAAGAATGATCAGAAGCGTGCTTTTTCACAAGAAGAGTTCCACTATTAAGATTGAGTAACAATTATTATATCAAAACTAAACTTTCCCTATTACATAATGCTGGAACCGCTATTCTAGATCTAGCTAGTACCCATTCTTCTGCTTTCACTCGGTCATAGAACTTGCTTCTTTAACTTCTGCTTGGACTCGCTCTTAGAACTTCAGTCTTTTGCTTCCATTATGGCCTAGACGAGGAACCTTCAGCCGGCCGCTTGGACACAAATTCTAGCTTGCAGACGACGTGATCCTGTTCAATGTATAATTTCAACCAACAATATTACGTCAACAACAGAGTTTGAACAAATAGCGAAAACCAATAATTGTTCTATTCTATTATTCCTTTCTAGTTTCTAACTTGCAATTGGCGTTCTTCGGTTTTGCTTCACCAGCTGTGCCATTGACCCATGCTCAAAAATTTTATGAAACCCTTGTTGCAGTGTTATATGAATCTGCTTAATTTTTTGGACACATTCACAGGACAATAACAGAATGTTGCTGTTGCTAAACAGGCATTCTCTTTTCAGCAGTGACAGTAAATGTTTCGACAGTAGTAAATTAAAGAAACAATCAAATGCCTCCTTCTATACCCATGGTCTGCCAATAGATTCACAAAATCTTGAACATGACTAAGCTATTTTAATTGGCCCCAATCTAGATCGTTCATTCTTTCAAGAAATTTTTGTTTCTCTTCATTTCAATCTAACGATATGCTTTGAAGAATTCAACATTGATTTTCAAGAAATTTATCGTGCGTTGTGTAGATATGATGGTTCCACTTTTGGAATCACAACATGCAAATATGATCTTTATGACTACATGCATTCATGGAAATGACACCAATATATATTTGTATATATATGCATAGAGAAAATATGTGCACACGTGCAAACAAATTAACAATCATGGGCATCAAATATGGATGTGCTGTAGTGCTCACCGGCTTAATTGGTAGTTTGTGTCTTGTTCGAAATCCTTCATCAAGACAATATTCAGTAACAAACCAGCTACTCGGAGTTCCTCCGGCATGAAAGAATTGAAACGTTGTCTTGGTTCCAAATACTTCGTTAGTACCCGTCTTCGTCACTGTTTCAGTTTTACCATATTGTTTCCAAGTCCCATTACTGTGCTTTCTTGTTTTGGTTTTCTTTGTCACAAAGGTAGACTCTTCGTTCGCGACAGAAATTTCTGTAAGAAAAAATGCCAAAAGAAAGCAAATGCAATGTTAAAGACAAACTCTAAAGTGGATGATAAGTCAATGACTAACCCGATCTGTATAGAAGCTTTTTCTTTTAACTATTTGTATCTCCAAGAGATTCTCTCCCTCTGTGACAGTTAGGGAGTATTTAGTGATAGTGATGGGTTACTGTTCTGAAAATCAACCCCATGATTTCGGGCAGATACATAGAAAACTGTTTGCATCATTTTACGAATCTGCCTCAATTGTCAAAATAGTTTTGTGATATAGTTTTGTGAAACAGCTACATGTTGCCAAACAGCTGCTTATGTATAAATTGGCATCATAAAACTTCAAGGCTAATATCCTCACTCTTAGAGATCATGCTTGTTTTGACGACTGTATTCAATATGTTCGTGTCTGCGAGAGTAGCGCTGGAGATTGGTCTTCGATCAACCAGCTATACTAAATTGCTTTGGACATAGACATGTAGTGTTGGAGCAGAGGTTAGTCAAGGGCCATGTCCCTCCTTAGATTTTAGGGAGAAAAATATCCATTGCAACTTTCTTAAAAATGTTTTCTTGTTCCATACAAAATTGTTTTAAAATATAGTTGATCCCCTATAAAATTTTGAATAATACTAAAGAAAAAATAAATTCTTAGCTCTGCCTTGATGGAGGTGAAACTAGTAGTTGTAATAGTGGGTTAGATTCCAATAGGCTACAAAATCAAACCACTGCAACCTTTGCTAGATCTAAAGATGGATAAAAAAAAAAAGGGTTTGGGATTGGTTTTTATGAAAAGCGAGTGTATTATGCAATCAAGTCGTGTGGGACATAATGTCACACACATCCACCCTATCTGAGATTAACTTATATAAAACACTCATTTGCCGATTAAAAGCTTTCAAGTGAGAGATATAGAAGAGCTTGGAGCACCAACCGTATAAGTATGAAATCGAGAAGCCATATACATCAGCCTCTGGATACGGTATTTTATTTCCGTCAGCTTTTTGACTCTCTGCGATGAAGGACATCAACCTGGTGTCTTCGTCAGCCATGGCTAAAAACCAATGCAACCTGTTGTCTCTCTAGCCTCCACACTGACCGCCTATTTATACTTTGAAAAGAAGATGTGAAATTTGTTTTTTTGTTATTTGCTTCCATATATCCGACCCGTGTTTCTTTACATCACCCAAGAAAATCTAATTTGATTTAGTGCGTGAGAGTTTAACCGCGCACATTGAACCTAGGTTTTTTCCTTTGGATTTCCCCCAAACAAATTAATTAATCTTTTCTATCCATACAGATCCGTTAATAAAAATCTTGTAAATGATATCAATCTTTTTTGCCCATATATGAAATCTTGCGAAATTGTTTTGCACGCTAAGATCTTGTAAGGCTGCCAATACATTAGGGAAACATGATTTTTTATATGGATGATGTATCTATGAGCGGTCTCCGAAGGAATATCTTAAGCCGCTAGCTTATTGTGTTGGGTCGGTCCAGCCTCAAGAGGACCTGATCCAGCCCGTCACTTAAGTGACGGGCGGAGGAAAAAGGGAGGGCACCCGATGCTCCCCCCCATCTCTCTCACGTCTCTTTTTCTCTTAGGTATTCTTTTTTTGAGGGAAAAGAAAGAGAAAAGGAAATGGGAGATCTTGTGTGTGGCTGCACAGCAAGAGGAGAGAGGAAGCAAGGAAGAAAAGGCCACGAGCACTTGGCTTGAGCAAGATTTTGATATCGAGGAGGAAGCCAGACGCATCTCCTCCCAATCCACGATTTCCGCATTCCTTCGGTGATATTCTCTTCGTTTATCTCATATTATTTTGATGAGATATTATTGTTTGAGGGTTGACTTTGTGTAGCCCCTCATGGGATAACTTATATCATTGATTATAGTGGATTGAGTTTGGGTCGTAGTACCCCGTGGTTTTTTTACCCTCATTGTTTTGAGGGATTTTTCCACGTAAAAATTTTTCGTGCAGTTTGTGATTGTGATTAGTTTGTTTGGATTGCTTGGTCGTTGATTCGTTGCTTATCGCATGATCTATTTGGGCTATAGTTTGTTGTTGAATTAATTTTAGTAGATTTGTGTCCACTCCATTTTTATCCCAACAAAGTGGTATTGGTGGAAAACAAAATTGTTTTTGGTACTAGTTGTATGATTAGCATAAATGAGACTAATTATAGTCTATGGAAAAATAAGATGAAAGATCTCTTATATGTAAAGGCTATACACCTCCAAGTTTTTTTCAAAGAAAAGCCCGATTCTAAGTCTGATGAGGAATGAGAATTTGAACACAAACAAGTTTGTGGTTTCATTTGACAATTTGTGGATGAAAATGTTTATAACCACACCCAAGATGAAAATCATGCATGTAGTTTGTGGGTAAAATTAGAAAATCTTTATGCCTCCAAGACAGGAAATAGTAAATTATTTCTTCTGAAAAGATTGATGAATTTGAATTTCAGGGATGGCAGTTCAGTGTCAGATTTTTTAAATGATTTTTAGAGGATCATCAGTCAGTTATCCAGTATGGGTGTTAAATTTGAATATGAGATTTTGGGATTATTATTACTTGCTACTTTTCTTGATTCATGGAAGACATTTAGAGTCTCGCTTACTAATTTTGCTACTAATAGGGCTGTTTCTTTAGAGACTGTTAAGTCAGTTATTCTTAATGAGGAGATGAGAAGAAAATCTTAGGCCTACTCTTCTCAGACAGAGGTTCTTTTCACAGAGAACAGGGGGAGAAGTAAATTCAAGAGTGACGGACAGAGATAAAAGCAGAAGCAAGACCAAATCCAGATATAAGAATTTGGAATGCCACCACAGCGGAAAGAAAGGGCACATAAAGAAGTATTGCTTCTAGCTGAAGAATGAGAATAAAATTGGGGAAAAACAGGAGATCGCAGTTGCTGCACAACATGAAATGTTTATGGTTTGTGATGCTGATATGGTTAATATTGCAAGAGATGATACTTGTTCGCTTGTTGATAGTGGTTCAGCTTTTCATGTTACTTCCCATAAGGATTTTTTCTCTTCATATATTTCTGGTGATTTTGGTACTTTGAGAATGAGTAATGATTCTTTGTCTCAGGTTGTAAGCAGAGGCGACGTCATTCTGAACAATGCAAATAGAGTCCTATTGAAGCTGACAGAAGTGAAGCATGCACCTGACATGCATCTGAACCTTATCTCTACAGGAAGGCTCCACAACACTTTTGATGATGGCCAATGGAAGTTTACCAGAGGTTCTTTGATTATTGCTCGAGGCAAGAAATGCAGCAACAATCCTTATATATGGTGCATGTGACACATGATGAGAATTCTATTGAGTTATGGCACAAGAGGTTGAGACATATGAGTGACAATGGACTGCAATTCTTGATCAAGAAGAATCTTCTGCGAGATGTAAAGAAGGATAAGCTTGATAAATCCAGTCTTTGCTTTGCAGAGAAGCAAACGCGGGTCTCTTTCAGGAGTCATCTATCTTCCAGAAAGTCTGAAGCACTTGAGCTGGTTCATACAGATGTATGTGCTCCTATGAAAGTAAGTTCACATGGTGGTGTATTTTATTTTGTCACGTTTATTGATGATTTTTTCAAGAAAGTTTGGGTCTATTCTTTGAAGAGAAAAGACCAAGTCCTTGGTGTTTTTAAGGACTTTCATGCAATGGTTGAAAGGCAGTAAAGAAAGAAGCTGAAGTGTGTTCGCAGCAATAATGGAGGAGAGTATATTGGTCCATTTGATGAGTATTGCAGATCTCATGGCATCAGACACCAGAAGACTCCACCTAAGACTCCTCGGTTGAATGGTGTGGCAGAAAGAATGAACATGACACTCATGGGGAGAGTTAGATGTCTCATATATGAAGCTAAGTTATCTGATTCTTTTTTGTGTGAAGCTTTACATACTGCTGCTTATGCGATTAACTTGTCTCCACATGTTCCTTTGGATGGTGATGTTCCTAACAGAGTTTGGTATGAGAAGGATGTATCCTATGAGCACTTACGTGTATTTGAATGCAGGGCATTTGTGCATATACCGAAGGATGAGAGATCGAAATTAGAATAAAAAAGCAGGCAGTGTATGTTTTTGAGTTATGGCCATGATGAATTTTGTTACATATTGTATGATCCAGTTGAGAAGAAGCTTGTCAGAAGCAGGGATGTGGTATTTGTTGAAGATCAGAATATTGAGAATATTCAGAAAATAGTAAGAGCTCGTTTGACGGGTAAGAAAAGTCCTGTAGCAGCAGAAAAAAAATTCAAAATTTTAAAAAATTTCTGGTTTCATCAAACGCGGAATTTTTTTTGGAGCCGTTAAACCTGTTTCCGAAAAAATATTTCCGGAAACATGTTTCCACCACGAGGGGTGGAAACATATTTCTGGATTTTTTTTTTCGCCCGTTAGGGCTCGCGTCTTCCTCCTGCCGCTGCTTCATCGTTCTCAACCTCCTGCTGCTGCTTCAATCCCCACGTCGTCTCTCTCACTCTCTTCGGCCTTCTCTTTCTTTCTCTCTTTGTCTCACTTTGGAAATCCCAAGCAGCTGGTGAATGGGTTCCCATCCACTGTCCTCTGCCAGGAGATGGCGTGGTCTCTTCAATGGAAACGTTTATCCTCGACATTGTGGAACTGCCAGAGCGGGACGGAGCTTGACGACCCCCTTCGGTTTAAAACTCGGCGTTGTGGCATTGTGCATCCTGTTCCTGTATCTGCAACTCTTCGAAGGAAAACGACCGAGTGAGTGAGACCCGTCATCATCTTTCTCTGTCCCTCTGTTATTTTCTGTATTCCGCTTCTTTTTGTTGGCAGAAAAAAGCGTGTCCTGTTTTTTTCCATATCTGCATTGTTTTTAGTTCTGGTTTGATCAATAATTCATAAGAAAAGGAAAAGATTATTCCTTTTTTCTTTCGCTCTTTTCTTTTTGGTTTCCTCTTTGTGGCTTAGTGCAATCTTGCATTATTGAGGTCATATTCCCGTCTCGATCAATTAACGAGTGGCCAGCTCAGTATTTTTCTTTTGTGGTTGATGTTGTTGTTTTTGTTGTTGTAGTGTTGATTATTCTAGGAACTGGAGATTCCGAATTTATAAAAGTATATTGGGCAAAAAGCGTCGCCTGCCTTGTGTTTTCGCCTGCATCATAATCGATTTAAGGAGCACTCACTTTGGGTTTTTTGCATTTTCTGCCTTATACCATCATTTTAGGAGTTGGGTTTGCAGAACCCATCATGAATAGGTTTCGTTGAAGGGATGCTTGTTGAGGTATAGGTGGGGAGAGAGAGTCCACAGTTATGATCAAACAGATATTGTTTCTGGGTTTGTTATTGTTTAGTCTTCCCTTTTTTATTTTTTAGCAACATAGAGAAATCAGTTTCTGGAATTTTGGGGCTAGGGCATACATGTTTAGAAGGAAACACTACTTAAGGACATGGTTGATAACTGCTTCTGTTTACGAATTACGGCTATCTGCGTTTAGTTGCCTTCATTCTTCTTTTCCTGTAAGGAAACCAGAAACCCTCTTCGTTGGTCTCCCTTGTCTAACTTGAAGAATATGATATGTGATATGCGGTTGTGGCTGTCTACCTTCAGAATTGGTAAGTTAAATGCTTTATGTCATATGGACCCTTCCTTTCTTCTTGCATGTTTTTGTTTTCATTTCCAATCAAGGTTGCTAGGAGATAGCTCCCGCCTTTTCATTCCAAACAAATTTATTTACATAATAAAATGGGGATGCTGAGCATCAGAAACTAGGAACAGAATTCCCCTAAACAACTATATGGATGAACAACATCACCAACATGACATGCGACACAACACAGTATATCCTAATCAACCCAAGCAATCTGTTAAGAAGCATCATCTCGGCTAAGTCTCTTCTATCCCCAACTTCAGCTCTCTCCAACAGTGGCACATCGTGGCCATCTAGCATCGAGACAGCAACCACAAAACTACTGCCTTCGTAGTCCATTGACCCATAAAGTCATGGAAAAATCGTTATAGTAATTGTGACCTTTTGCAGGAAAGTTTTCAAACTATTTAATCCATGCAAGCTGAACATTAACACGATTAAGCATGACCTAAATCTATTAGGTTTCATATGGACGTGTTGTGCATTTTCTGTTTTTGTTTTTTATTATACTTTAACAGAATGCAATTTTTTTTATTTGTGGTGTCTGTGCTCTTACTGAGTGTGTATAATAGTGTCTCTAGGATTTTTTTTGAAGATATACATGTACCAAATGATGCTCTTCCACAGCCATCTAAATTGTACGGACCAATTGCTCTTATGATCTCCTTTATCTGCTCAAAGAATCAATGTAGTCCTTGTAATACTCTTAATCTGCTTTTTATCTATGACATATTATGCACTTTTCTGTATTTTTATGTTGCATGAATGATGATGGCTTGCGGGTTTGGGCTTTGGAAGTTGATGGTGAGACAATAGATCTGGTACTACAGCCAGGTGAAGAGGTCAGGTTGCCAGTGCTATCATTAAAACTCAGTCACATTCATCTAGGTGTATGACTCATTACTTTGCTTCATATTTTCAGGTACGTTTTCGTGTTGCTGGTGTGAAATATACTCACATCCCAATTGAGCAGGAAACAACCACAAAACCATTTTCTCCTATGCTGATCACTGTAAGTTTATATTTCCTCTTATGAGCAGTATATTAGAGGATTTATCTGCGATCAATGCTTGAATTTCTTGCGGTATATAAAGCACTGCAAAGGTTGAACATTGATCTGAAAATTACAGTGCCTACCAACCTCCTTTTGGAGTACCTGCAGTATGGATAGTTGTGATTCTTTAATATTTGATTGTATGTTGCCCAAGTCAGATCCTGTAGGTCTACTCAGGTTTAATTTTTCTCAAGAATAAACTATTGTATCATTGTTGATCTTCATGTTCATTGCATCGCTGGTCGGGGTTAGGTAGATGGTTTATTATTTAGCCATGTGTTTAAGAAACAATATCAAAAGAGTATGTATATCTGCAAAATTGTTTCCTTATTATCAAACTAAGAATTAATTTTCTGGAAATATGTTTCTTTACATCAAACACAGAAATATATTTCTGGAAATATATTTCTCAGTCATCAAACACACATCAAAATTGGAATTGGAAAATTTTTTCTCATTCATTTTTTCCAGGAAATATGTTTCCAGAAATATATTTCCAATTCCACATTTCCAGGCCATCAGACGCCCCCTAAAAGATTCTTCTCATAGCAATTATCAACCAGTTGAAGTGGAGCATATTCCCCTGCATAATACTCCAAAAGCAGTGGCAGATGATGCTATTGGGCAGATACTACAGAAGGACAACTAGACATGCCAGATATTCCTAATTCAGATGACGATCAAAATTTTGAGGGTTTTTCCTCAGATGCAGATCGGCAGCGGAGATCCACGAGGGAGCGGTGTCCCTCAACTAGATATCTCGTATGTGACTATATTTTGTTGACTGACAGTGGTGAGCCTGAATTCTATGAAGAAACTATGCATGATGTGTACAAGGAAAAGTGAATGGGAGCCATGAAAGATGAGATACAGTCACTTTACGACAACCACACCTTCGAGCTTGTTGAGTTGCCCCAAGGCAAGTGGACATTGAGAAACAAATGAGTTTTTAGAGTGAAGCATAATGAAAGCTCTCTAAACCCAAGATACAAAACTAGGTTGGTTGTGAAGGGGTTTAATCAGAGGAATGGAGTTGACTTTGACGAGATATTCTCAGCGGTGGTCAAGATGTCGTCTATCAGAGTTGTTCTCAGTTTGGTAGCCACTCTTGATTTGGAGATCGATCAGATGGATGTGAAAACAGGTTTTCTTCATGGTAATATTGATGATGAAATTTACATGATGCAGCCCGAAGGTTTTCCTGTGAAAGGTAAAAAAAACTATGTTTGAAGATTAAAAAAAAGCTTGTATGGTCTGAACCAAGCACCTAGGCAGTGGTACAAGAAGTTCGAGTCATTTATGGGGGAGTATGGGTACACCAAGACTACCTCAGATCACTGCGTCTTTATGAAGAAATTCTCAGGTAATGATTTTGTCATTTTGATGTTTTATGTTGATGACATGCTTATTGTTGGCAACAATATATTGAGAATTTCAAGCTTGAAAAATGAGTTGAGCAAGTATTTTGCTATGAAGGACTTGGGACCTGCTAGTCAGATTTGGGTATGAAGATCACGCGAGATAGGAAGGCGAAGAAGCTATGGCTATCTCAGGAAAAGTACATTGAAAAGGTACTTCAAAGATTTCACATGGACAAGCCAAAGCCTGTTAGCACCCTTCTTGCAGCACATTTCAAGTTGAGCACCAAACAGAGTCCAAGGACAGATTCATAAAAGGAAGATATGGAGAAAATTCTCTATGCCTTAGCCACAAGTAGTCTGATGTATGTTATAGTATGTAATGGACCTGATATTGCTTATTCAGTTGGAGTTGTTAGTCAGTTTGTCTCAAATCCAGGAAAGAAACACTTGGAAGCAGTTAAATGGATTTTGAGATATCTTCGTGGGACTAGCAGTTCTTGACTTTGTTTTAGGGCAGAAAAATCTATTCTTATTGGCTATATAGATTCAGACATGGTAGGAGACATTGATGGGAGAAGATCTATATCCGGATATTTATTGACATATGCAGGTGGTGCAGCTTCTTGGCAATCTAGACTTCAAAAATATGTAGCATTATCTACTACTGAAGCAAAGTTATTGCTGCTACAGAGGCGAGCAAGGAGTTACTATGAATGAAGAGGTTCATGCAAGAACTTCAGTTCAGTCAAGACGAGTACTGTGACAGTCGGAGTGCTATTAACCTTGGAAAGAATTCTACTTTTCATGCAAGGTCAAAGCACATAGACGTGAGGTATCATTGGATACGTGATGTTCTAGAGTCGAAGCAGCTTGTTCTTGATAAAATCCATAAAGATAATAATCCTGTAGATATGATGACGAAGTTTCTACTTAAAGAGAAACATGACATATGTAGAAACTTAGTTGGGATGACTGCCTTTAACGCAGTATATTAATTTTGTTCATTTTGCATGTATGTTCCCTCACTTGAGGCTGGAGGGGGAGTTTGTTGGGTCGGGTTCAGCCTCAAGAGAACCAATCCGGCCCGTCACTTAAGTGACGGATAGAGGAAAAAGGGAGGGCACCTGATGGTGCCCCCCATCTCTCTTACGTCTCTCTCTCTCTTAGGTTTTCTTTTTTGGGGGGAAAAGAAAGGGAAAAAGAAGGGAGATCTTGTGTGTGGTTGCACAGCAAGAGGGGAGAGGAAGAAGAGAAAGGCAAGGAAGAGAAGGCTACGAGCACTTGGCTTGAGCAAGATTTTGATATCGAGGAGGAAGCCAGACGCATCTCCTCCCAATCCACGATTTCCGCATTCCATCGGTATAATCTCATTGTTTATCTCATATTGTTTTGATGAGATATTATTGTTTTAAGGGTTGACTTTGTATAGCTTCTCGTGGGATAACTTATATCATTGATTATAGTGGATTGAGTTTAGGTCGTAGTATCCCGTGGTTTTTTTATCCTCATTATTTTGAGGGGTTTTTCCACATAAAAATTTCTCGTGCAGTTTGTGATTATAATTAATTTGTTTGGATTGCTTGGTCGTTGATTCGTTGCTTATCGCATGATCTCTTTGAGCTATAATTTGTTGTTGAATTAATTTTAGTAGATTCGTGTCCAATCCATTTTTATCCCAACATATGAACGTGAAATTCTGAATCATGGTCTAACATCATAACCCTATACGCCTCCACATTTTATTAAGACAAATAATCAATCAATACAAAAAATTAAAAGAAGGGTAGCAAATACTCAGCAACCAATACGGTTGGAAACAAACCTTCAAACTACATCTCCACTGTAAAATTTGGGTTCCAATTACTTTGAGTTTGAAGCATGGTCGCAAAAAAAAATGTTTTTTCTTTTAAAAAGCCGTTTTATGCTTCGAAAACACGACACGACAGTTGTATAGTACAGCAGAAAGACCCATTTTTTGGGAAAGACACAAAATGACAAAAATGAAAAGGACTAAAAAAAAACACGAATAAACACTTCTTTTTTTAAGCTGTTTGGCGGCTTTTGCATTTTTTTATTACTGCATGTTTATTTTCGCATTTTTTGCATTTTATTTTTTTAGGTTTATTCGATCAACTTTGCCATAATATGCCAGAGACAAACCTCGACAATTATCACTCACCATCGGGTTTTCATGAACAGCCTGGAAGAACAATACGGTCACGTAGAGCATGATAGCCGCATTAGGTTGGTTGGTCTGTGCATAATTAGCTAGCAAGGCCGTCCGGGAGATTACATCCTTCTGGGCAACAATTTGCATGCAGTTTCAATGTATAAACATACATTTTGTGCATAACCATGAGATCAAATCTCTGTTAGGCATTTGGTCAAAAATCTGGCGAGAGCACGGCAAACAGCCACATGCAGCATAAGTTTGGATGAAGGCTGTCTGGACGTGAACATCCTGACAAAGAACAATCCGAACCGCCTGAGCATGGATTGCCATGGTAGTTGCTGTGGTAGAAAGGTGAGCGCAAGCCTTCAGGACGAAAGGTATGGAATAGCTATCTGGTCGTAACCTGACGTTCTGGATTGCCATGGTAGTTGTGCAATGGCATGAGTTCTCGTGTCTGCTTTGGCCGGTTCTGGAATAATAACTTAAAATTATGCCGATCTGGTCACCCGGTGACCGACCCTATCAGGGTGAAACATCATTTTGTTCTCCTACAAACGTTGAATTCTCTCAATTCTCGATCACTTTGTCAGCTCATTAAACAAGATAAATTCTTATGAGCGAAGGTAACCATGACCTTTGTAAACCGTTTAAGGCGTCATGAACTGAACTGATTGCCATTCTTTCGTTTTTAATTTACCTTAATTTCCTGCTACGGCGTGCATCCTGCACAATATTATCAATGTCAGCATGTATAGGCTTCTTTCTGCTAGAGATGTCAATGGATCCCATCATTCCTATCAGATAGTTGACCAAAATGGTTCTAAAAGCCCGCTATGTATAGGAAAAAACTTAACATCTGGTTAAGAAATCAGATGGATTTAGATTTAAGAAATGACGTTTGTCTTTAAATAAATATCCAATCTGATAAGGGACCTTCCGAATATCGGTCTACTTCTGATCGTATCAGCATATGTCTGTCCATATTTTAATAAATAATAATTATTTTAAAAAATAAAATAAAATAAAAACTATAAGTGTCATGTTCCTAATAAGAGATGGATACCCATATGGTCGCACCATTTTAAGGGTCCTTCTACCAGTACTCTTTTCCCGTTCTTATGATACAGAACAACAATGTGGATTCTCACCATATCTATTGAAAGAGAGACAGTTTCCAGGAACATAACCAAACTTGAGCCAACTTCTACACTCCACCTCCTGAAAATGAGAGAGAAACATATCCGAACAAGTTTTTTAGGGAGACAATCCCCCACAGGCCTCCCTTTAAATTTGAGGTTGTCTTATTCTGATACAAGTTGTGGGCACTGCACATCTAAACTACGAAAAATGGCCTTAAATTCGTGAAGCTGGATGAAGTATGAATCTAGCATTTCCTTGACAGAAAGGATCAATTGTCATGGAACATACTTCTTTCTTAACTGTAATATTGGGAATTAAGCAAATATATGCGCATCTGTCCTTCCAGAATCTGATCTTGCCCTTCAAAATGCTCAACTACCTGCCAGGATCATATTCCATGCCCATAATATTTCCTCAAAGAACCAGGAAGCTCCAGCCTGATTCCTCAAAGTCCACATACGCTGATAGATTAAATATTTCCAGCTAATAAACTTTGCCCACCAAGCCGACTTCTCACACTCTATAGTGGCCAACTTTGCAAAGGACCAACACTCATTTCTGCACTCCCCCTACAAGCATGGGTCTGCATAACACATCCCAAGCTATAAGGGGTCTTCTTTTTACGAGATTCTAGATCACCTCAAGGAAATTAACAGCCAGGCAGATGAAAAATGGTAGTCCAGAATCTAATGACATGGTAGATAACATGCTCTATCAAACATTTCCTGACAAACAAATGAAAGCATGAGAACTTTCCAACCTGATAGTCTCTTTTCAACCCTTTCAACAAGGTCAGAGCACCAATCTACCTTTAAGTTTTTCATGAATAGGAGAAGACCCAGGCATTTTATAGAGAGATCCTTCCATCTCCAACCCAATAAATTGGACATGGTTACACTTCTGTCATCGTCCATATCGAAAAATAACATAGCAAACTTCTCATTGTTTTAAGCCAGCCTTGAAGCTGTCTTCCATTCCTCTAACAACTCCTCAAATTTCTCCGATGATTTTCTCTCTGCCTTACAAAAGACTAACAAGTCGTCAACATACGCTAACAAAGCAAGCACAAACCAGCTTTGGGCACACGGGGAATCTGGATGGCTCCAATCTCCATCTTCCACCAAACAATAGAGTCTTCTCGACCAACCCTCCAGGACAATTAGAAAAAGGTGGGGCGAGACAGGATTACCCTGCCTTACACCCCTTCTAAGCTCAAAAAGTGACAAAGCCGATGATACATATATCATAATTAGTTTCACCCATCTCTTATCAAAGCCTAGGGAGCACACTGAGGATTTCGAAAATTCCAATTGACTTTGTCATACGCCTTGGAGATAAGAGCTTGATTCCTACCAAATTGAAGGGAATGAAGTGAATGAACTATCTCATTCCAAGAACAATGTTGTGTTGCAACTTCCTTCCCAGTAGAAAAGCACCTTGTTCCTGCCCTATAATCCTTGCAAGAACCGCGTTCATCCTGTCAGCTATCTGCCAAAGATCTCCATCATTTGTAGCTCCCAGCTTCAACTTCTGGAATTAAGAGATGATAGATCTGTTCACTTCTTTCGTTTACCGACCAGTCTTGAAAAAGTCTGCAACACATGGAAGATTTGGATTCAACAGTCTCCCAACGATCCTGATAAAAACATGCACCAAAACCGTCGGTGACAGGTGAACTAAGCCTATCTTACTGAAAGACAACCCTTCTTACTTCATCCAGAGTAATAGGACAAAGCAGAGATATATTTTTTGATTCAGTTACCTTAGGACCAGCATTCAACCTCCCAGCCAGCTTACCAGTATCTTTTAAAGTGTTTAACAGATTCTGGAAAAAAAAAAAAAAAAAAAACCTCACAGTATTGACGAATCTGCTGGGGATATTCAATATTTTTGTCCTTACAAACGAGATGTTTGATACAGTTCTTCCTTTTCCTGCCTTTCCCAGACGCTTGATAGAAAGATGCATTGCGATCACCATCTTTCAACCATCAAGAGCTAATAATAAAATATGTTATTGAACTTCTTTGGTTCTTACCAGCATTGGGGCAGCAGAATAATATAAACCAATTTAAATAATAATATAATGACAACAAGTACAGTTGATTTAAAAATGTGTTTAATACAACTGAAGTCACGTCATCTGATATAGCATATTTTTTTGGGTTCCTAACATGAGATGGAAACCGATAATTAAGACATTGATTTGTACCTTTTAGAAAAGTCAGACCATTACTTGATAAAATTCATCATCAAGAGCTAAAAAGGAAACTGCAGTATACAGCGAAAACAATATTTGGAGAAAGCTCAAAAATTGGCTTGTGACGATAAAATCACATTTTGTGCTACAGGTTGGGTTCCTGACATGGCATCATGGTGTTCTCTGGGGCTGCTTAATGTCTCGACCCGACTCAATCTTGCTCCTGAAAACATGACTTAAAGTCAATTACGTTTATAAACGAGTGAAATTCGAGTTCAAATGTATGCTTGAAATGTTAAACAAGTCGAGTTCGAGTAGTAAGAATTCGAGTCATTTAAACTCAACTTGGTTCAACTATATATTAAATGTTGAATTATAATGAAAGAATAGTTAAATGACTTAAACGAGTTAAAAAAAACGGCTTAAGGTAAACAAGTTGAACGAGTCAAGTTTGATCCCATGTTGTGTTGTTGTGTCAAGTTCGACCTTGACTCAAGTTCGAGTTGTGTTGTTGTGTCAAGTTCGACCTTGACTCAAGTTCGAGTAGAGTTTGAGCTCAAGTTTTTTGGGTCCAGTCGAGTTTTAAGCTGATCAAAATTGAGCCCCACTCAGCTCATGTGCAGCCCTAGCGTGTTCTCTCTAATACCAAATATGATTGAAAATTCAGTTCTTCATCTATTTAAATTATCGGAAATCCGACCGCAGATCAAGTACGTTGAAAATTTTCTGAAAACATAAATTCGAAGTTATAGAAGGATACTACTAATTCGTTGCAGCTGTTGATTTTTCAACGATAACGATGGAAATTACAAGTAAAAAATAAAGAAATTCTAGACCTCCAGCGAGAATCCAACGACCCAAACGGACTGGTCTGTGTAAAGATGAGACGAGAGCTCAATTGGACACATAGCGACTTAGCATGCTACAACCCTAACACTTGTTGCATATATTTTAAATTTCTTGATTTACATATTTTCCTTTTTTTATTTCCTCATGGAGAATCCAGCTTGGAAACAAGTCGTGAAAAACTGAACAAGAAGAAAGACGTAGGTGTTACAAATTAATTAATAAGTAGAAAATTTTGGTATATATACACCAACAGTTAAATAGACTAAGAGTGCGCTTTGATATTAGTTTAGTTTCCATTGTACAAACCGATCGGGCCACACTGACCACAACCTTCACATGCACCTAAAAATGTTCTATATATATATATATATATATTAGTAAATTCGCACATATATGTATAGATTGAGTTACGCAAACTCGCACCTAAAACTTTAGCCTTAAGATCAATTTCAATTCTGCCGTGTGTCTGTGAAAGTATATATATATATATATATATGCAAAAGAATTATCAGAAGCGAGTTTTATCACAAGAAGAGTTCAACTAATTAGATTGAGTACAATTATTACACCAGAACTAAATTTTCCCTATTACATAATGCTGAAACCGTTATTCTAGATCTAGCTAGTACCCATTCTTCGGCTTTCACTCGGTCGTAGAACTTGCTTCTTTAACTTCGTCTTTTGCTTCCATTATGGCTCAGACGAGGAACCTTCATCCGCCGGCTGGGGCACAAATTCTAGCTTGCAGACTACGTACTCCTGTTCAATGTATAATTTCAAGCAACAATATTACGTAAACAGAGTTTGAACAAAAAGCGAAAACCAATAATTGCTCTATTCTTTTATTCCTTTCTAGTTTCCAACCAACAATTGATGTGCTTGGGTTTTTGCTTCACCAGCCGCGTCATTGGCCCAAGCGCAACGATTTTTTTTTTTTTTAATTTATGTAGGGCGTTCCGCCTCCCAAAATATGTGTATGTTGAATGGGCGACCACACGCTATTCTTTAGATTGGGATACTTGTTCGTGGCTGTGGTGCAGGTAGATGTTTTTCGAACTAATTCAAAAAAAAAAAAAACAAAAAACCTACATCGTCCAAGTACATAGTAAAATGATATTTGAGGGGCTAACTAATATGTAATTACATGAATTCGATGGGGCAGCATGAGGAACTACATACACTAGCCCAAATGCCAGTTTAAAAATGTGAAAAATTACACTAAGGGCCAGTTTGGCAATAATGAAACCCTTCTTACCGTCTTTTATGAATCTGTCTCATTTTTGCATACATTCATAAGACAGTAATAAAATGTTACTGTTTCTAAAAAGACACGCTCTTTTCAGCAGTAACAGTAATGTTTCGCAGGAGTATATTAAAGAAACAATTAAATGCCTCCTATCTACTCATGGTCTACCAGTAGATTCACAAAACGATCTTGAACATGACTACGTTATTTTAATTGGCCCCAATCAGATCGTTCATTCTTTGAGGAAATTTTAGTTTCTCATTGTTTCAATCTAACGACATGCTGTGAAGAATTCAACATCGATTTTCAAGAAATTTATATTGCGATGTGTAGATATGAGGATTTCCCTATGGGAATCATAACATGCAAATATATATATATACCTGTGTGTGTGTATTTGTTTAATACAGATGCACAGAGAAAATATGTACACATGGATGTGCTGTAGTGCTCACCGGCTTCTTTGTTAATTTGTGTCGAATTCGGTAATCTTTATCAAGACTGTACTCAGTAACAAACCAGCTACTCGGAGTTCCTCGGGGATGAAAGAATTGGAACACTGACTTGGTTCCATATACTCCCTTTCCATCCCGGCACATCACTGTTTCAGTTTCACCATGTTGTCTCCAAGTCCCCTGACTGTGCTTTCTCGTTTCGGTTTTCTTTGTCATGAAGGCAGACACTTTGTTCGCGGCAGAAATTTCTGTAAGAAAAAATGACGAAAAATGCAAATGCAATGTTAGCGACAAACTTTAAAATAGATTATAAGTATATGTCATTTATCTGAATATACGCAAGAAAAAGCTTTTCTTTTAACTACTTGTATCTCCGGGAGTATTGGCTATAGTAACTGGTTATTGTTGTTCTAAAAATCACCCAAAATTTCAGATAGATTCATGAAACACTGTGTGACATCGTTTCAAGAATCTGTTGGAATTTCCAATATAGGTTTGCGCAGCGGCTACATGTTGCCAAACAGCTGCTTATGGATCAACTGGCATCATAAAAGTCCAAGGATAATATCCTCACTCTTAGATATCATGCTTGTTTTGAGGACTGTATTCAATATGTTCATGCCTGTGAGAGTAGAGCTGTAGAATATATATATATATATATATATATATATATATATATATATATATATATATTAGATTTCCATGTTAGTATATAAACATGTAGTGTAGGAACCGAGGTTACGCATGGGCCATGGCCTTCCTATGATTTTAGGGGAGAAAAATACCCATTGCAACTTTCTTTAAAATGTTAAATTGTTCCCTACAAAATTGTTTAAAAATATAGTTAAGCCCCTATCAAATTTTGAACAATAACAAAAAAAAAAAAATCTTCGAGGACGTGAAACTAGTAGTTGTCGTAATGGGTTAGATTCCAATAGATTACAAGATCCAACCAGAGGTTATATTGGTTTTTATGAAAGGCCGAAAAGAAAAGTCATGAGCATTGAAAGGGGAGTGCTTTGAGTAATTAAGTCCCGGCACATCATGTCACATCACGTCACGAACCTATTTGAGATTAACTTATATAAAACTGGCATTCTCCGATTAAAAGCTTCCAACTGAGAGAGATATGAGGCTTGCAGCACCAACCGTCCAAGTATGAAAGCGAGAAGCCGTATACATCAGCCACTGGAGGCGGTCCTTTACAATTTTGACTCTCTGTGATCAAGGACATCAACTTGGTATCTTCGTCAGCCATGGCTAAAAACCAATGTAACCAGTTGTTTCTCTAGCCTCCACACTGTACGCTTATTTATACTTTGAAAAGAAGATGTGAAACTTTATTTTTGTTAATTGCTTCCATATATACGACCTGTATTTCCTTCCATAACCCAAGCAAATCTAATTTGATTTAGTGCGTGATAGTTTAACTGCACACATTGAACCTAGTTTTTTCCGTTGATTTCCCCCGAACAAATTAATTAATCTTTTCTATCCATACAGATCCCTTAATATAAATCTTGTAAATGATATCAATCTTTTTCATCCATATATAAAATCTTGTGAAATTGTTTGCACGCTAAGATCTTGTAAGTCTGCCAATACATTAGGAAAACATGACTTTTTATATGGATGATGTATATATGAGCGATCTCCGAAGGAGTATCTTAAGTTGCTAGCTTATGGATCATAAAAGTCTGAATCATGGTCTAATATCATTACCCTATCCGCCTCCACATTTTATTAAGACAAAGGACAATCAATACAAAGAATCAAAAGAAGGGCAGCAACAAACGTGGTTGGAGTCAAACCTTCAAACCTAAAAAAAAAAACAAAAAAAAGTATACTGCAGGTTCAGAAAACAACATTGAAAGATTAAGCTAAAGCTTTCTCATGTCTTGAAATCCTGTCTCAACAAATTTCTACTCTCTATAAACTCCTTCATGTGCATGAGTCATGCATTGTAATTATAGGTACCCACCACTTTACAACTCACCCATAAAGGATGTTCTCCCATATTCGTATTGAGAATCTGCATTTCCTTAAAACAATCTCTGTTGTCAAATTCAGTAACATCTGAAAACAATCTCTGTTGGAGAAACTTACGATGCAACGGAAGTTGCAAGTCGCCTGCGGCTTTAGTTCCATGTAAAAATTGTCCCTGGAGAAAACAGCACAAGAGGAAGAGGAGGAAGTAGAAGAGTATGTCAGTTTTCGGGGTTTCCTTCTAAGGGGCTCCTCATATGTAATCAACCATTTATTACTTAGTCTCGCTGGATATAAATAGCCAGCCCCTTAGGTTTTCCCCAAATCCAGCAGCGGTTACAGTGAGTGAGAGATTTTAGGTGAGCATTAAAGCTCGTAACTGCAAGTGGGCCCCCTTGCAGTTACGAGATGAATGGGTAGGGCTCTTGGCCACTATCACTACCCAACATCTCCCACTTCGCCATGAGACCGCCAGTTTGCATCTACTATATGTGGGTTTTCTTGATCTTTAGTTACATGCTTTTTTTCATCATCGTAACACAAACATTATTAAAGGTTTACAGCGAGGTTTTCCATTTAATGGTTTTTCCTTCGCAACCTTTCAAGTATCCAATATATTGTACATTAGTTACGAGGTTTTCTTCGTGCGCAAGTATTTCCATCGTAACATGTTAAAACTTAGTCTTATGTACACCATAAGCTTTACTTAAAAAACCATCAAGAATTCTCTTGATAATAAAGCTAGCAATCATGTAAGCATTTGAAACATACTTTGCATATTCTCTTCTTGTTCAACAATTTCTTGTTCAACAATGAAATTAACCTTGATACTTACCAACCACCTCACAAAGAGGCAAACCAGGATTTTCTTAGCCTCATATGGGCTACATGCTTGACAAATCATTTAGAATTCCTTTTGTTAAAAAATGCTAACAATCACTTGAATATATCATTTGTTTCATTCATGTATCTCAAACATTTAACTGCCACAAAACAAGGTTCAGCCTGGACTTTCTTAATGTATACTTACAAGCCAAATTAGAAGCTTGTACCAAGTCCAGCACACAAGCTAATATGCATTAAAACAGATGGAATATTTTCCTGTACTGTATTCCATAATTACTTAACTCCTTTAACAACAGGAGTTCCATAGCATTCATGCAATGCATTATATCATATGGCAAAGCAATATTAGCTTTTCAACGTAGTAAATGGCATATTCAAGTGTGCTCCCACTTATCAAATATTTACATAGTCATCAACTTGATTAGCGACACCTAATCTTTATTATGACTATTTAAGGGAATGAGCAATCAACCCATAGTCTATCATACAAGCACTTTTCATCTTGTATAATTTTCATCAATGTACTCTCTCATACAATGAGTTTCATTTAACTCATCAAGGTCAATACATAATTTTGACAACCCATGCATGCAATATACAATTCACATATCTCTACATATGTATACCACAAGATGATCAATAAGATCACTAATAAGCTTCAGTTGGACGTTTAATACCAAACTGATCTTAGTCGGTTCATTACCTGACCGCTTATTAGCATATTCAATCAATCAAACTTGATCACCAAATAAATAGTCAGTTTTTGTACATGCAACAATTATTCACATATAATCATGGAGCTCACTACCCAGTCGGTTCATTGCCAGACTGATCATCATAAGAATCGTGCACAGTTGATTCATTATTAAATTGTTTCACAGTCGGTTCATTGTCAGACTGTTATCCAGTTGGTTCATTGTCAGACTAATTATCTGAATAAATCAGATCCTCCAGTAGATCGTTATGATCTCCCACTGGATTATTGTATTCGGTATTCTTATTCGAACACTTCAAACTCATGCATAAAAAGAGAATGTCATATACCCTACTTTCATTTGGGTATCCAATACATATGTATTTGCAAACACATCGTCATTTTTAGATATGCATTT